>NC_087559.1:3408750-3741666 GCF_036250125.1 Pseudopipra pipra | reverse complement strand
TTAATCCAAAGGAGACTCTTTTTATGAGGAACACCTTGATGATAATTATTTATTATAACATTTCAAATCTTACTCCAGTATTTAGAGTAGATTTAGTATTTAAACCTATCTAGACTAAAGAGGGTTTAACCGTTCTTTCATGCCTGGTTTAAGGATTTTTATTCCACACTAATCAGAGCTCTGCCTGTGCTGCTGAGTCTGTGTGTTTTAGTATTTTGCTATGACTCTCATGCCTGCAGTTGGGATGAACAGAACACGAACTCAGAGAAAAGCAGATTTGAGATAGAAAATGTCTTACACTGAAAGCAGTGTGTGTGCAAATCCTGTATTCTTCCCACTGTACCACTTGTGATGATAATGGCTGGTGTATGTCAGGTGAAATCCTGGCTCTAACAAAGTCAATACAAAAATCTTTCACAGGCTACAGTAGGACTAGCACTTTATCCCAGAGGAAAATAAAAGAGTTTGAAGATAAATTTGCAGAGGCTTATTGACATGAGTGCCAGATTACGTGGGCTGAAAGTGCATTTTCGGGTATGTAGAAGTTTACTGTGGAGTATGGCAGACACACATTCAGTGGCAATTCAGTGCTAGCCCACAGAGGGAGGGGAAAAACCCCCGAACAAATCTGTTGTTTCCTTGTTGGCGACAGACAGAACAGGCACCAAGAAGCTGTTAATCTCTCCCCTTCTAACTTTTTACTTCTATCAGCAAGATTTTAATTTTTGTTTTGTATAGTTATGACAGAAGAGTCCAGAACAAAAACTTAGAAGGCTTTGGAAGCAAGTTTTCAAGGGAAAAGGGGATGGGGAATCTTGAAGATATTCACGAGTCTACATCACCGGATCCAGCATGACATTCCAATTTATATCTGAATTCTTAATCAGAAAAAGAAAAAAAGAAGTGTGATACCTCTTTGACACCACTTTGTCTTTTTTCACCATCTCTTTTAATTTGTATATTTATTTGCTATAACTTATATATGCTTTAAATTATGTACTGTCTGTTTTTAATGCACACCCACACCAAAGTCTGTAGGTGGGTCTTATATACTGCTAACCAACCACAAACCACAGCAAATCAGGAGAGTAGAAGTCCTATTTCTTTCTTACAGTTCATCTTAAATACCTTGTGAGTTGAAGGTAAGCATTGCTTGGTTCTGCTCTTGGCGGTCCTTGCACTTCTTCCTTGCCTCTTCCCTCCATCTCTTCTTCCCTCAAGAAAACCTTAATCCAAACTCCCCCCAAAGTCAGGATGCTGATTATTCCCTCAGGTTTGGCTCTACTGGGTGTCCAGGCATTTCTGCAGCATGGGAGCTACGCTGAGAAAGAATATTCTTGGCGGTAAAACCAGAAGGGAACAAAAAGAATTTAAAATAGTTTGAAATATAAAACAATAATTTATTTTACTTCATTTTACTTGTTAACGTTTGTAGCTAATGATGATTTCATGAAACTGCTTTTATAATTCAATACATTCAAATCTATAAAGCAAACAGTTACTACCATGGGCTTTTCAAATTCCACAAACTGTCGTATATAAACAAATTAGCTGTACATGCACATTTCTTCAAGAGGTTGCAACATTTGCAAACATGCTTTAAAATCCTTTAAAGCTGCAGTATAGTGTACTTTGCCTCAGGCTTTTCAGATGAAACCTATATACTTTCTTCAGAAACCTTAAAAAGAAAAATGTTTAAATGTTGAGCATAACTCTAAAAACTGCTGTTTGATAAATGTTAAATATTACAACAGAATGACTCTGAGTTTAAACCTTGAGCTAAGTATTGATAAACAACACTGTGTAGAAGTGAACAACAGCAAAATAATATCACAAAATATGGTTTCAAAAAAAAAATACATAAGTGCAGTTGCTCTTGTGGGTTTCTTGCATTTTTTTTAGGTAAAGAGAAGCACGGGTACCTTTTAATATGAATATAGTTTAAGCAAATTACCTGTGTAAGTATGGTTAATACATTTCTGATATTTAAACACTTCATGTAAAAGGTAACAAGTAAAAAAGTACAATCAGTATTCCAAAAAGCACTGCTAATATTGCCTTTGAAGGAGATGGGCAAGCTTCCTCTCCACTTTAAAATGGAGATCCCGGCACCCACAGTTGCAGAGTTCAGTATTTGAACTATAAACTGGTGACTGTATCTTATATACAAAAATCTTGCCACATTGAACGAGGCATTCATTCCTACCCCAATGGTAGTGTTTTATGTACATAATTTAGCACTGGTGATTATACAGTAGTCACTGACAGGAAGGAATTGTACACCCGCGTGCCGTCCGGTGACTTTGTTCCGTGGGTTAGCAGTTCTTGGATTGTCATCCAATTGTCAAATATTTTTTTATTCCTCTTCTTCATCATTTTTTTGTGGCTCAGTTCAATGATGTTCATCTCTTTCTTTTCTTCCGCACCTTGCTGCTCCTTTAAGCACTCTAACCTGCTCTGCATCATAAACTCACGCCTCCTCCTCTGCTCCTTCGCCTTCACCAAATGCTGCTTCCGCTCTTCCTTGCTCCAGTAACGGCCCATCTTCATCTCACTTATGGCATCATCATCAGTGGTCATCCCACTGCGCTCCTCCTTGATCTTTATGGCGCGTTCCCTCAGCAGCCTGTCCCTGACCGGCCTCTTGGTGATGTACCGGGTCCCGTCGCTCCTGACCTTGACTTTCCACTCCATCCTCGGCTCGCTCTGGCCCGAGCTGAAGTCTTTGCACATACTCACCAGGCTCATCTGGCTCTGGGCATACTCCACGGCGGATTTCTGCTGGATCAGCTGCATGTAGCTCTGGTAGTGCTGGGCGTGGGCAGGGATATGAGCGTGTTTATACGGAGAGTGGTGATACGGGGACGTGTAGGAGCCAGAAGGCTTCTGACCGTGTGTAGGGCTTTTGCTTCCATCACTGGCTTTTCTCTCCTTGCTCTCCGGCTGCTTGCCGAGGTCGGGATCTTTAGCAGAGGCGTGGCATTTACCAGCGCTGGATTCGTGGCTTTCCGAGCCGGCAAACAAATTCTTTTGGGAGGCATTATGTGCCGCTGCCCCCTCGTTACCTTGACAGTTAATGCCTTCCGCAGTTCTGCGCAGGGAATTGTCGGGGGAGATCTCCAGCGTGAGGGGCGTGCTCCGGCAGCTCTCCCCGGTGTTGTAGGCGCTCGAGCTGTCCTTGTCAGACTTCTCCGGGAGCTCCGTGATGTCCGAGAGCTCGTGCCTGCGCACGTCGATGCTCGTGTTGTAGTTGCGGAAGCCGCTGTTGTGCAGCATCCAGGGCTCCCGGTACTGATCCTTCAGCTGCTGCATCTTGTGAGCCCTCACGATGTTCAGGCACTCCAGCTCGATGTTGCGCAGCTCCTCGTTCAGCATCTCCAGCTCCCTGTCCACGCTCTCCTGGTCGCTTTTGCTCATGTCCAGGGTGCTGTTGTGGTAGTAGAGGCTGTAAGGGTTGGCGGACTTCACCTGGCACTTCAGCTCCAGCAGCTCGCGGAACCGCTCGCACTCGTCCACGGGGATGCCGAGGAAGTCGACGTCTGTGCAGTCGGCCGAGATAAAGGACTCGTTGCTGAACTGCATATCGCCACTCCCCAGGGTGTCGTGGCTGTACGTCAGCTTCTTCTGGCTGCCCAGGGTGTTGGAGGACGTGGTGTGATCGTCCCCGTTGTTCTCCTGCTCGGAGCTCTCGTCGTTGCGGGTGCTGTCGTCCGTGCGCCCCACGCCGCTGTCCTTCTCGTGCTGGTTGGATAAGATAGTGGCTGTGTCCGTGGTACCTCCATCCTCCTCATGCTTCTTCTAACAACAAAACAGAAAGAGGAATTACTGCAAGGACACAAAATATTTCAGGGGTGTTTATTTTTTAATCGTTTTCTTAATCTGTCGCTTTTTATACTTTTTGCATCTTTATCTTCCATGGAAGGAACATTATTAAGAACTCATAGAAATGGTGACCAAGCCCACAGCCTGCTGTGGATGCCCCTTTCAGAAGAACCTGAGGTCTGTGTTTCAGTTATGTAGCAATGATGGTAAAACACAAATTTTGAAATGTTTCTTCTCCCACTTAATTGCACAGCAATATCCAGTTCCACAGCAGTGCCAAATTGAGAGCATGTCTCTTCACTAAATGTGGATGCCACAGGGGACGTAGAGTTTTAGAAAGGTTTAGAAAAAACTCTAGACAAAAGCTGAAAAACTGTTTAAGAACTGCTTTGATCATGGCACAACAATGGGGAATGCAGGCCCAAATCTGTGGCCGTGCACAAGCTTTGCTATGTAAAACCTTTTTCTTTGCCTTTCTCCCCTCATGTAGATCTTACTTCAGTAATTTGCCTGAGTTCTCCATTTGGATTTTCAGGTTTTGGGAGGCAGGCTGTTCTCAGTCTGCATGCATATCAAACAGGAAATTCTAAACCCCAGCTCTCTGCCTGCTCTATCCACCACACACCCAGTACTTCTCTCAGTGACCACAGTGAGAACAGTGGATTTCTAAGAACTGTGACTGTGTTTTGTAAGGGGGAAAGCACAAAAGGTAACATTTTAAAACATTTTGCTCCCCGAGATGAAGTTGTGGATAGCCATGTAATATTCTCATTTTACATGAAGTCCTTTTGCCTTGATCTTGACTTAGTGTCACTTGAGACATGCCAAGTGTATTCAGCCAAGCTCAGTATTGGAATATTGAGTGCAGTGGGAAGTTTGACAGCACTGCACACCAGAAGGGCAGTACCTGCTGAAGCATGCTGGCAGTAAATTGCATTGCCTGGTGGTGCTGTTCCTCTAACATGTCCATGTGCAAGTCATCCAGAAAATCATTTCTGTCATCATCCATCCATCCTTCGTCCAGCTATGTGAAAAGGGAGGGAAAAAACAAACCAATTGTTGTCAAAAGAATGAAGACTGACATAAATTAGATTTTTCTTTGTGGAAAGTGACTGGGAAATCTCAGGGGATTCCTTCCTGTGACAGTGCTGCTGTGTCCTGAGAAGGAGCACACGTGTCCCTGTGCTAAGTGTGGGTATTGACTGTCCTACCTCCCCCCACAGCTGCCTCCATCTCCAACAGCATGGTTTTATCTTCAACAGCCCTTTACATGTGATAAAACTCCAGCCTCTTCATCCATGGAAATACTTCTAAGAGTTGCAGCTGTTTTGGTTTTTGCACAGCTTGATTAGGATGTATAAAAACACTCTGAGCCCAAAGCTTGAACACACCACTCGTGAGGTAGCATCAAGGGCCAGAGGGAAAATCTGGCTGGGGTCTGTAGGACTTTTTTACTCCCATCCCTAATTATCTCTATGGCAGAGATCAGAAACTTCCAGGCTAACAGGACAGTGATGATCCTGACCCTGTGTCTCCAGGTGCGCTGGCAAGGGCTGCTCCCACAGCACCAGGAGCAGAGACAGATCAAACAATAATGCTCCTGGCTGTTTGTTCAGCACCTTTGTTGTGCTAATCCCTGCTCTACAAAGGGATCTGGTTCAACCTTTTATTATAGCTGAGGAGGCTTCTTGACAGTGTTCAACTGCTTTAAGAGATGGTGTATGCAGGGCTAAATAATAGGTGTTTTAATGAATGAATAATCGATGGCTGTAGGAGTTAGAGTTCAGGATGTTCTTCAAAACTGGGGCTTAAAACCATCCATAATACCTTGCACTGATGTTTGTAATAGCATTGCAGCACATATAAATCACTAAATGTCTTAGAAATTGAACTTTAATATAAAATATATACATATAAGTACCACGACTGCTGAATTCCATTATTTTAGACCATATATAAGTCCAGTCAAACTGGTCATATATATACTATAATATGGTTTTAGACAGATTGGTAGACTTAGGTAGGTCAGAATTCTTTGAAAGAACTGCTTTCTACAAAATAGCAACTGTTTTAATTAAGACTCAAGTAGAGTGTTTTTTTTTGTTGTTGCTACAGTACCTGAATTTCTGGTCTTGCCACAAGTAAGGAGATATTCTTGCTCTCCTCACTGCTCAGAAGTGCCACAGCTTCCTCTCGGTTCTGCACCTCTATGCCGTTGATCTTTGAAGGAAAAGAGCAACACCATGAGATATTCTCCCAGGGACACTTGTGTGCTGCTGGGATGAGCTTGGCAGACCTGCTGGGATCTGGACAGACCCCGGTGCTGCACGGGCTGGGCACAGCCCACGTGCACATCTCCAGCCTTGTGCAGACAAGTGTAGGGCAAGAGTGTTGGTTAGGACATGAGATGCTGTTCCAGCCCTCTGCATGGCACGTGCAGAGCCTTGTTATTGAGGGCAGGAACCGGATTATCCCGTGTCAGCAGGCCTGGAACCCTCCACTCACGTACCTGAATAATGCGATCCCCTTCCCGGAGCCGCCCGTCCTTGGCAGCGATGCTGTTGGGATCGATCTACAAAACAAGGGAACTGTGAGTTTGGGAGCTCAGGATTTGCTTCCCCAGTGTTGGTAACATGACTGAGGGTGTAACCAGTGTGCCTGTCATTGCTGCTCCACCCGTGCTTGTCACATCTGCCCCAGTGACTACGGGACTTCTCCCTGCTCATGTCAGACAAAGTGAAATGCAAATTAAAATGATCAAGTCAATCCCAAAACGTTTCTGAGCATCCTGAGCCGCATCTTCAGGGAATGTAGGTTTATCACATTTGCCTGGTATCGAGTTAACCCAAATTTTAACACTTTGCTTCACACAGTGCTCTGATTAGAACCAGTTTTTGCATACAAAACAGGAAGGATTATTTGCTAAGCGGGCCATTTTAATGGAAGATTTTAGATTCAGTTATGAGTTTCTTTCCCCAAACTGCTGCTATTAATTTTGTTAGAGATCTGCATGATAAAAAGTTGATGTATAAAATGCTGCTTATTTCGTGGAAGGGAGCAAAGAGAGACAAATGGACCTCAAATATTTGCAAATGAGAATGTGTGGATTTTTTTTTTTTTAATAATTTGTACTGATTCCAGAATAATTAAGAACAAAAACTAATAGAGGGAATATATTAAAAATACTTTGAAGGCATTATCTGAAATTGAATGCTGAGACTGTGTTGGGGGAAAATGAACACTAAATGTATATATAACCAAGTTTGACTTCAGTGGGTGCAGGACTTTGGAGAAAAGGAAAACAATTAGATTTCTTCAAATTACTGCACTCTGGCTGTTTTTTCTAACATGGTAAAAACAGAAGACAAATGTCTTAAATGCCCAACAATCAAGTTTAAAAGACAAATTGTATCTTATGGAAATCAGCTCAATCTTACCTCACTCACATAAATCCCCATGTCATCTTCATCATCGGTCCTGTAGCAGACAGTGAGGCCAAGCTTGTCCTGGCTGTTCACTCTATGTAAATCAACTTCCTGGGGTTTAAAAAAAGAGAGATAAAGGAAAATACACTGTCAGTGAGACACCAATGACTGATGGAAGCAATTTTTCAAATACAATGAAAATATTTTGCTTAAGTGATATAGTGGATCTCTTTTCATTTCACTTGTAGACGAGGTTAACTTACTGAGCAAAACGTGATTATATGCAGACAATCAATACCTGGGGCATTTTTGACCCTTCAATCAATATGAAGTCATTTTGAAAATAGACCTTTTATTGATCTTAAGGAAGAAAAATTACCTATATTTCATGTCATGGTAAGACTTCAAAGGCTAAAATACTTATAAAGTATGATTTCAATATTTGTCACAGCTGATACATATTTCCTTATAAGCAGGGAAATTCTCTGGCTTTTCAGAGAAAAATATAATGCTCTATTACCTTAAACTGTATAATTTTCATAAGATGATCTAATAAGTTTCTCAGAAATGTGACTGAAGATCAATATATTCTCAGCAAAGCATTTGGCATTGGTAATAGAAATATAATAAGCACTTCAGTATCTTTCAAGGGTTTGGTTTCAGCAGGTCATGGTGGTCTTGTTAGTCTTGGAGATGTTTAAGCATCTTAAAAATACGTGTTCTTCCTCTATGTTTCTTTTGCCAGGAAGAATTCCTGAGGAGACAGCTGTGGGGCTGAAGGGAAAAAGTGGGACCAGGCATAGGGACAGAGACTGAGGAAGAGGAGGATCGAGGGCTGTCCCAGCCCCAGGACAGACTCCTCACCCCTGCAGGTCTCTGTTGCGACCCACGCTGTGCCATTTGGAAGGGGCAAGACAATAAAACGAGCTGATGTGAATAATTTATCGGCACGTCTGGATGACAGCTGCCAAGATCAGCAATCTCGTGTTATTTACTTGTCAACATGTGTAATTTCTCTTCTTTTTTTTTTTCCCCCCCCCCCTAAAGAAACGTAGCTGTAAATGTCAGTGACATTTCAGCTGGTATTTAAGTGGTTTCAATCAATAGTATCCATGGTGAACTGCTGCGCTTTTTCTCCCTCTTTTGTTACTTAAAGGTTTGAACACAATGCTTTAATAGTGGTTTTTTTTTTTTTTTTCAGATTTCTAAAGCTTTCTAGAGAGGAGATGGAGATTCTTCCATCTTCCATTCTTCTCATCCAGAAAAGATGAGATCAAGTGGATTCAATTCTGATCTCAGCTGATCCTTGGGAATGCCACTGCAGCCAAGGTGTTTATCCTGCACTTAATCATGGGGTGAACTGGGGATGAGGTGGGATTGGGTTTGTGGATTGGGCCTGATTCAGGTCTAGAATGATTCCCATGTTCCCTGAATACTTAACAAAAGTATTTCATGTCTTCAGGAATGTTTTTATGTACTTTACTGATTTGAAAACATGGTAATGAAATGGTGGCAAGAAACCAGTGCTGCTCATTCTATTGCTTGTCATACTGGCAGTGAAAAAATATACATATAATGTTAACATTCCCCCCAAAACAAACAGAAAAATATGGTGACTTTGGCCATTATTGAAATAGATCCTGTGTAACCACAAACACTTGCCAGCACCTTTAGGAGTTGAAGGAAAACAGGGAGCAGGCTGTTTCATTTACCTGCCACCTATTTTGACTAAACAATAGGTGTTTTTCCAATAGTGTACAACTATAAAGGGTATCATAATTAAAAATAAAGTATGGATTTGCATTTAAAATGTACCCTCCGAGACACCACCTGTGATATACTGGAAGGTAATAAATCATCTGGTAAATTAAATAATATATATATTTTAAAAGGAAAAAAGATAGTTGTTTAAAATCACACAAATAAAGAACAAAAAAAGCCAGAGCAAACAAAATATTTATAGAGCAGGTGTTTAGAACCTGAATTTTTATGAGTAATTAGTTGACAGACTTACTCTTGGGTAGAATCCCTCTAGTCCTTGGTGGGAATAGAGTAAGTGGGTTTGATGCTACCCAAACATGATAATTTTACAAATTCAAAGACAGGAACAGCTGCTTTCTACGGGTCTTTGTGTCAGTGAAGTTTTAATGCAATCATAAAAGTTTGAAATATTTGAGAGATAAAAGTGTGCAATTCCAGTTGGAGTTGAAGAATCAACACCAGGGTCTTCAAAGCAAAGGTTTTTTTTTCCATATTCCGAGGTGAGTCTGTGTAATGCAGAGATACATGAAAAGGGGAAAACAGAAAACTGGCACCTACAAATACAGGTTTTATGGCAGCTTGTGTAAATGCATCAGGAAATGATTAAATGAGAGGAATTAATGTGGGCCTAGAGAACTTCGAAGGTGTGAGTTGATGTGTTTGCAACGCCACAGGACTTGCCAGTTCTTACTGTTCTGTCTCAAGGGCTGCATTTCTGGGCAGCTCAGGGGCCTGATCCTGCCAGCTCACAATGGTTCTGTGCTCCTGCTGCTGGATTGCTTCCAGAGCCTCTGCCAGGCACCGGATTAGTCTGGAGATGAAAGTGTATTTAGTGCTCAGCCGGGGCTCAGATACTATTGAAATGACTGTATAAAACCCCTCAGCCACCAGCCCTGCAGAAGGGAGACACTGAGGTTGTTCAACACCTGGTCTGGAATGGCAGAAACCAGCTGGCAGGCAAGGGTGGAACCCACAAAGTGTGGGAATGTCAGGGCTGTGTTAATGTGATAAATGTAAGAATTTCATCTATGACAATTTTTACGCTCACAGATGATTCAACTCTGCTTCTTCAGATCAGGTAAAAGTGACATTTTGAGAGACGTTCCAGAGAAGGATTTGGATGCTCTTTCAAAATAGTTTGTGCAAGAGAACTGTCTGAAAGGTTATTGGCTCCTCATCAAATGCAGAGCCAAGGAGGGCTCAAAGAGCTGGTTGCTGAAATCCATATGGCATTTGCACGAAGACAAGATGAAATGAACGTGCCCTATGACATTATACCTGCAACTACTCAGAGTAATGAATTAGGAGCAAGTGATAATAGTAAATTAACCTCTATAAGCTCAGAAGATCCTTCATTTGCAAAGGATTATTGAATTATTATACTGCTGATTTAGAATTATGGCCTGCCTGCAAATTTATAAAAATCAAAGTCCTTTCTCTAACAAGACAGAAATGAGCAGTAGAAATCTGAAATGAGAGGATAGAGATGGGTAAAAAAAGTTCAAACATTGACAAAGCCTTACCCACAGCTTGCAGGGTAAGTACTCTGTCCCTTCCCTCTCCCTGTGAAATGTGGTAGGATTTTTTCTGTGCTGACCTCTGACATACCTGACCAGCAGGGCCCACTTTTTTGCTATTCCATTAATAGGTTTCACAGAGAAAAGAATGTCAGGGAAATAAAGAACTATTTCCTTTTATACTGTGTGAGGCCTCATCACCACTTTTTAGCAACTGACCCTGGTACAGCAGGAGGAAAAATCTTGTTCTTGCTGTCTTGAACCTAAGAAAGGGATCTTTACACTTGATGAAATGTGCTTTTCATCATGGGTAAAAAGCAAAAACCCCACTCTTCTGCTCTTCAGAGGAGAAAATTTTATAAACCACATTTTCTTTCCAAAATTCTTTGCCCTAGAGAAGAAGCAAAAATCTCCCTGGAGATTTCTGTGCCCACTCAGCTCTATGATGGTCATTCTCTGACAGACCACAGAGACTGGACCAGCTTTAGTCATCAGTGGTGCTGGGAAAGGCTAAAGAAAAGTGTTTCTCACCCTGATGAAAAGATGTTTGGGATAGTAGGATAACTTGAAGGATGCCCAGGCTCTCTGCCAAGGAGGTGGGCAGTGGTCCATGATTTGGACCTTTCTCATGCAGTATGAGATATTAAGGCCAGGTTTAAGCCCTCCAGAGAACTAAGGAAGGACAGCCTTTCAGTACTGGCTTGTGTGCAAGCTGAAATGTTTCACCACTTTTGCATTTGTTCCAAACAAAGAACATACAAATATTTGCCTTAGAAAGTACAGCTGTGAAGCTTTTTAAACCTTTACATATTCAATCACTGCCTGAAGCAGGCCCGGGCTGCAGTCCTTTGTATTCAGAGACACAGCAATGCCTTGAGAAGCTCCTGATCTGTGCAACTCCCTGCAGAGAGGGAGTTTTCATAGAGAAAAAAATGTATTCACATAAAAGATGCTTTGAAATGCTTTACAACCAGGATGGAATAAAAATTGCAGAGTGCCTGTGATGGAGCCTACCAATTCCCACGTTCAGACAGTTACCTCCTCCCCTCCCCTGCAAACAGATTACTGGAGAAGTAAAAGAAAAATTTCAACCAAAGCAGCAAAGTGTAGCAAAGCAGAGAGCTTGAGAACCTGGTACTCAGATTTTATTTATGGTTTCCTAAAAGCAGCAAAGTCTTAATTTCAGATTTTGAAGCACAGGTTTGGTCACTTGGTATGTTCATTTTTTGGCTGATCAGCTGTTGTGGTTTCATGCTGGGAACACTGGGAGCTGTGAAATGGGTGGGCAAAAAGCTCTTTGAATGAATCTGTTGTCCTCCTTCAGCCTTTTGACATGAGCACTTCATGTCTGTCCAAGGCTGAGTGAGAGCATCAGAAGGAAATATCTCAGCAGTTACCAAACATTTTGTGTTTTCATCTTCAAGCTCTACTGAGTCTCAACCAACCACTCAGCTGAGTTCAGTTCTCTACTTGGAAAGAAGGAAGACCTACATACAAGTTGCATATTGGAAAGGGTGAAGACAGAAAGTCAAAAGGGAGGGAACAAGGCCCTTTTTGATGTAGAATGTTCTCCTTTGTAATGTGAGAAAGTTACACTGAGAGGGCCCAGGCTTGGGCTGTGTCTGACAGCTGGCCAGACTTGTTTGAATAAACATATTAATGCATAACACTGCTGGGGAATCCTGGAGTGACATTATTCTTCCTTTATGAGCCTGAAATGACTTCTAGCTGGGCCTCCGTGAAGAATGAATGTACTTTTAATTTATAATAAAACAGGAGTTCAGGATTTAGTCCCTCTTTACTTGTGGCATGTAAACTTCTAAAGAAAAGAAAGGGTATTTATTTATTTTTGTAATAAGGAATATATGGCAGTTACCTCTGAGTCATCAATTTTAAGATAAATGTTGAGAGAGAAAACCAAGAATACAATTTTGGCATCTCAGCAATACTGCCAACATAAATTCCTTCCTATGGATATTTACATTAGAAGCTTGTTGTGAACTTGGGTATTTCACCTTTTTTGTCTTGTTTACTTGTTACAAATCACTAACCAGTCAGCTACAAACCATAAAAGTTTAGATGAGGAGCTTCTGATTTAAATTCAAAGCACATTTTATGGACAGAGAAACCCAGAAGTCTGACTTGATGGCTTTCTTACTTTCGACATTCCTGCTGCAGTCAATGAAACAGTGCCTTTGTGGTCTTTTAAAACATATCTATCAAAAGGCAAACAAAAAAGCAACCAGCCAGTTGAGTCCCTGTTAGCACTTTGACCTTACCATTGATCATAGTCTTTATAATTTGAACAGGAATCTTTAGTGGTTTTTAAGAAATACTATTAGGGTACAGAGACTTTTCTAATGTTTATCTCCCTGTGTTACTGAGCTGATCACCTTTTGCCATCAAGTACTATATCAATGTCAAAATTATTAATGTTGTGGTTTAAGGCATATTAACGTTTGGCTACTGGAGTGTGTGTTTTTAAACTGTTTTCAGCTCAACTGGTTGACCTTTTAATGGAAGCAATATAACTTATCCACAATATTAGATTTCCTAAAAAATAGATTTTGGAAAGACACTGGTAGAAAACACTGATTTGTTCCACATTTTCCTTTAAGACTCAAATCTATACTGTATTTGTTTTTATATAAGAGAAAAAAAGGCCCTTGTTTGGAAAGTGAGGCCTTGAAGTCTGCTAAGTAGCATTTGTTTTGCTGGCACTTTGATTTCACCCTGCCTTTGATTTAGGTTTGTATACAGAGATGAATTGCTACCAGATCTGCAGAATCTGAAAACAGCTTGCAAACTTTTTTATGGGGTTTTAGTCCTTGATCCTGCAAACGCTTTTACAGGAGGGAACAACTTCGTGCTCATAGAATGACTGAACTCTGCTCTCACTGAAGCTGCTGATAAATCCACCCCTGATTTGAACAGAGCTACAGGCAGGTCAGCATTTCCTGCTTTGACAAATAGGTGTTAGCAGGACCAGGATCTAAGAAATCAGAAGTGCAAGCCAGCTGAGGGTAAACTATTCACTTGATATCTTGGATAGATTAGCTGGGTCAGACATAGCTGGCAGTGTTTATAAGTATTGGGATATTTTGCTGCTATTTATTGCAAATGATTAAAAACACTTCACTGGGTCAGTACTGCTTAAGTATCTTGCAGAACTACGGCCCACAATTTATGTGCTGTGCTCTGAATGGCTGGGAGCAAGTTATTTAAGCATGAGAAAACTGAAGATGAACTTCTGATGGGATATACAAGTGCTAAAAGCAAAAGTGACTTTTAAAGATTTGGCAGGAAAATGGACTTGCATATTTTAGTGACTGGTTCAACTTTTATTATCTGTAATTTCATATATATACATATGTCACTTTTAAGTAATGAAAAAGGGAGGGACAGCTTAGTATAGTGGCAAATCTATCCTGGTCTTGTCTTGTAAACTTAGCATACTTCTAAACTGTATGATCAAGAACATCTGTTTCTCAGCTGGGGAATATTTAAGAGAAACTCACACATTTTTGCTGTGGTTATGTGGAACAGGTCCTGCCACTCAGCAGAGTCTTTCAGAAAGCCTAAATCAGCACAGTTACACGGAATTTAATTAATGGAATCAATGACTTCATTATTTATGGTAATTTGTTGGCTGAAGATCATCAGTCCCTGGCTCACAGTTCAATGAACTGCTAAAGGTAACAGCAAGGTTTGCAGCTGCAAAGTCACCGGTGAGCAATGTTATCCCAAATATCTGCTTTCAAATGTCTTTTCACTTTATGTGCAATACAAGGACCAAGACATGCACATGCTAAACTATCAGTAAATCAGAGCAAGTACCTCTAATTCCAGCTCATCCCGGTCCATTTCTTGATGAATTCCTCCCATGTAGTCGTTTGGATCATAGTATTCATGCACTGATGGATGGCTGGAAAAAAAAAAAAAAGGTATGTTTTAGGACAGCACTCAGTGCTCTAATGAGCATGTTAATGCATTCCAAGCTTGTAAGGAGCAATCATGACCATGATGGACTAATCACCACACCAAGGAGTTGCATGTGCTTAATTCTAAATGCTACACCATCTAGACCACTAAGTGTTTTAAACAAAAATTGTATGTATTGCAAGAGGGCAGCCTGCTGCTTTTCACAGCTTCAGCTCTCCCACACTTTCACTGTCTATACTTTGGAAGTTCAAGCAGTGTGATGCTCTTGTGATCACTGTTTTCTGTGCTGGAATTCTTTTCTGCAGTGAAAGTAAACTCCCTTTAATTCTCTGTTAACTAGATACATCTCTGAGGCTATTTATGTAACAGCATCTGCTAATTGGCTAAAATACCCAAGTTGTTAGAGGCAGGGTAGATTAATCTGGATGGGATTTGGAGAAGTTAGAGGAAGCATTAGGAAAAATGACTGTTTGCTTGCACATGCTGGGTGACAGGATACTGGAACAGCTGCCTGCCTGCTCTCACATGTCGGGATAGCCACGAGATGGGCTGTGTGGGAAAGACCAACATCTCCAGCTCTGAGCAAGGATGCTGCTGATGCCAGGAGTTTGTATCTGTCTCATGATTAAGGAGCATTATGAAGTTGATAGGGCTGAGCTGGAAGAATGCAGGCCTGTTGCAACCTAAATCATAGAATTACAGTTTGTTTTGGCTTGAAAGGGATGTTAAAGATCATCTACTTTCAACCCCCATGCCATAGGCAGGGACACACACCTTCCACTAGACCAGACTGCTCAAAGCCCCATCCAACCTGGCCTTGAACACTTTCAGGGATGGGCATCCACCACTTCTTTGGGAAACCTGTTTCATGGCTTCACTGCCCTCACAGGGAAGAATTTAATCCTAAAAGATTCATCAGGAATTAATATTTGCCGTTTTCCTAATGTAACTGGTTTTGAAGTTGGCAAGTTGCAGGTACTGAAAATCCCTCTCACAGATGTGGTTGGGGATGTGCAGGGTCAGGGCTCTAAGAATAATCATGTCCTCTCCACAGTGCTCTTAAGCCCTGCTGTTTGTTCGCTGCAAGAAAGCTCAAATACAGGCTTGTGTCAAATATTTCCACTAAATGGTGCTGCTGTGCTTGGATTTTCAATGGGCTGGGAACAGGTGGCCATGCAGGAATATCTGCTGGAACCATCTCTCAAGTATCAACAGAGTCACGAAAGGAACAGACACTGCACACAGAATCCCAGTTCCTGCCTGAATGTGGGAATGTTAACATGCCATGAAAGTCACTGAGGAGCAGCACAGCATCAGTGCCTGTTTGTAGCCAAACCCTATTTCCTAGGAGTGCTGACAGGGATGTCTAGAGAGGTGCACTGGGGTGGTGTGTGTGTGTATTGATGGATAATTCCCCTCCCAGAGTGGTCCTGCACACCAGTCCTGCCTCTCACTGTGTGCAGGATCACCCCAAAGCCAGGTACTGCTGTGCCTTGACCACATCAGCCTCTGACACACAGCAACTGAGACAGTCAGAAGCCTTTCTGTCCCTTGTTCCCTGTGGAGATGTGTGGCAGGATGACAGGCAATTTGCAGGGGTTCCTTGGGGAGCTGTTTTCCTCTCGAACAGCATGTGAGGGCGGGGGGCGTGTGCGCCACGAGATAATTGTCATTTGTATTTGTAAGTACAAAAGCATCAAATTACCATTAACAATAATTAAAATTTGATTCTAAAACATCCTTGACAACACTGGTAAGTAATTTTAGCCCTAGAAAACAACTTATTTGAGTAACAGCGCTGCAGGGTTATAATAAAGTAATTAATACGCTGGAACAGAATGTAGCGGCTCTTAGCATTACACAATTTATGGCAGCCATAAAAAATAAAGTTAAAACATAAGCAACCCAAAGAGGCAGTGAGAGGAATTACAAAATGCAATAACTTTATCCATCAAATGCCAGCAAAAAAAATGAGCTTTATGAGGCCATGTTGTGACTCAGTGGCATTACTCATGTGAGTAATGGCTTGCTAATGTGAAGGAAAAATGAAAATGCTGTGAGTTATGGCTGAATGGTTGTATGGATCCTGGCTGCTCCTGGGAGCACACGTTCACCAGCAAGTGAAGGTGAGTTTGTGAACTATACTAAGGAACACAAGGATTTTTCAAGGGCTTCACAACTGTGACTTACTCTTCAGGCAGGAGGTACGGGTCCAGCACGGAGACGGGAGGGGTGGGAGAGCCCATCTTGCTCAGAGCCATGATGTGTTCGAAGGTGATGTCTGTCTGGGTGCCCACATCCACCAGCTGGGAGTCATGAGCAGGAGGGAAGGCCTTGGAGCGCGGGGTCCTCCTCAGCACCTGCACCACGATGGGCTCCTTGGCTGTTTTGAAAGCCTCCACCGCCTGCTCGTGCGTGGCCTTGGACAAATCCTTCCCATTGACCTGCAGGAGAGAGGCACCGTCAGCGAGTGCAGGATGCCCTTGTTGGCTTGGGCTGCTTATCTACAAGTCTCAGCTTCCAACTCAAGGTATCTGCAGCCAGTGCTAAGAATGATTTCTGCGCTGTTGTGCATCTCTCATTTTCCCCTTTCACTACAGTAACTTTACAAATCCTCTGCTCTGTTTTTTGTTTTGATAAGATTTTACCAGGCCTGCTCTTTGAGCTGAATTACAAGCCAGCATCCCATTTGTTTCTTGCAGATTAGAAATCCCTCAGCCCTTGTTCAAATAGAACAAGTTATTCATTCTCCTGTATTTTTTCTAGTTTTTGTTTGGTTTTTTTTTTTAGTCTTGTAACCTTTTTGCTGAACAGAACTGAAATTACAATACTATGTTTTCGTGTCTGATAAACAATTGTTTAGATGAAAGATGATGGTGCTACTCAGTCACTTCAATAAAAACCCTCTATTTTAGGGTAGTGAACAGAAATAATACTAAACATGCCAGGCCTTGGAAGATGGGGGCCTGGGAAGAAAATCAGGACACAGGTCCCTCCCATCCCAAAGGAGTAGTGAATCTTTTGTTCACAGGAGCAAACCCGAAATGAGACATTCAGTTCCATACACAGATTCAAATCTTTGGCAATCAGAGGTGTCACTCCTGATCCAGAGAGAGGCCTTGAGCCCTCCCAGATCACTGTGGCTTTGCATTTAGCTCACCCTTCCTTCCTTCCTTGCATGGTTTCTAATGAATCCTTCCCTAAGTCTACCAGGGGCAGTGAAAGAGATGAGCTCATATTTGTCAGAGTTTTCATAAAGCTGCCAAACCACAATTCTCATTTTGAGTTTTGATTTGTGAGAAATTTTAATGTTTCTGTGTCTCTCTGACTGCAAGATTTGTAATTTTAAGAGAGCTAAACACAATGAACAGTGTGGAACAAACTCCAAAAGGAGTTCAGTCCTGTGTTTAAAGGACTGAATATATGTTTACTTCTTGCTGTTTCCAGCCTTAAATGGAGATCTGGTTTGTTTGTTGAGAAGACTGAAAATCCAAAAACTCTATGGGCTTACATGCAAAAAAACATGTTACAGACATAGTGGGAACCACTGGTAACTTTAGTTTTTATCTCTTCTAACCTGAAAACTGTTGGCAATTTAATACAGGTGGAAGAAAATAAAAACAAACAATTACAAAGAAGCTGCCCAGAGTAACTTGTTTGTGCAAGCTGATAGTGAAATTACAATCCTAGAGCATCATGCTATGGTGGATCTGTTACCATGTTCTTTGGACTGGGACAAGTGTTGGCTGGCACAGAGATAAACTTCAATCTGAGATGCTACTGGCACTGACAGTGAGAGCCCCTGTGGTATCAGTCCTTCTCATCAATTCTTTATTTCACATCATTCATCCCTGGGAGGGTGGGAAGGCCCTGGCACAGGGTTCCCAGAGAAGCTGTGGCTGCCCCATCCCTGGAAGTGTCCAAGGCCAGGTTGGACAGGGCTTGGAGCAACCTGGGCTGGTGGAAGGTGTCCCTGCCCAGGGCAGGGGGTGGGATGAGATGACCTTTAATGTCCCTTCAACCCAAACCATTCTGTGATCAAGGACCATACTTTGCCTATATATCTTTATGAATGATGCCTTACACTGTACTCTTCCCAGTCAGACACTGTGCACTTGATAATCTGTATTATTGTATCCATAACCACCGGTGTGAGTCTCACAGTGGCAATGATTGCTTTCTGCACAGAAAAGTAACATATTTTTTCCAAGGCATAAAAATAATGAATTGCCTTGATTGGACACAGTTACTGTAGCCTCAGGTGCTACTGGTGGCTGCTGCTTTGTCATTTAATCATTTTGTACATGTCTGAAACATGCACTAATGTGGTGACTCTGCCACATTAACTTCTTGAATATGATTGAAAACGCTAAAATACGTGTCCAGATTCTCTCATCTTTACTTGTATCACACTGCCCTTAGTTCACACTGTGCAGTGCCACGTTTAGTCTCATTAAAGTAAGTGGGGCACTGAATGAGTAACATTACTCAGCCAGTAACTAAATTTAGCCCATACTTAACATATTGCCCACAGCAAAAAGCTGGGTGCTAATAAAGAGGGTTAGCTCGAGTGCAGAATAGATTGAAAAGGCTAAATTCCTGCTGAATTACCTCGTGCACATAACACTTCTTAGGCTGTCGTCTTTGGTTTATCTTAGAGGGGTGATGACACCAGGTTTTTTGTTAAGCCAGCTGAGAGTGGAAGGTGTTAGCATTTATGTAACAGAAACACTTGCACAGCACAGCACTGCTCACAGTAACACACAGCATGCAAAGTTTGGCCTGGTCAAATTAAATATCATTAACTCGCCCAATTGAGCAGATTACTTTAAAAGAGTTTGTACAGCTGTAAAATTCAGTTCAGCGTAATGTTTTCTCTGGGAAAAAAGGAAATGCTGATTATGGTTTGAGTTTTACTATTTGCTGCAAATTAAACGTTGCACGTTTTACTGTGTGCATCCCATTTTTTTTTTTTTTTTTTTACAACTAAATGCAACAAGCAATCAAAAGAAAAGAATCTAAATTCCAGTATGTAGCGTTTTTCAGAAATGTGCTCAGAATAACCCCTGAACAGGAAACTATTCATATGAGATGCTTTCTACATCTTTATGGTAAAACCTGGCAAAATCCCGCAAAGGACAGATTTCCAGTTTATTCCCAAAATTACAATGATCTTGGATCACAGTTTAGTACAGGCCTGCATTTTAGTTTAGGTTCCTTAGGGCACTTTATTTATGCAAACCCATGGACTGGCATCCTCTTTGTGCTCTCCTATGTAATTGTTACATAAATAACCATAACTTTAAAGACAGGTTGATGTCACGCAGGGAACAGGCGATAGTTGGACTCTATCATAAATTGTTGCTACAGGAATTATTTCCAAGTAGTTTCCCGACTATGTTTTCTGCTGGCTGATAATGCCATGAAAAAGAAGTGCTGCACAGCCAGGCAGAAGGACACAGAACCAGATTTTAGAACTGGGGAGAAGAGCCAGCTAAATTTTAATATAAACCCTCTCCTCCTGCAAAGGGGACCTTGTGTAGAAAAGGTTTGTGACTTTTGGTTGGTAAATTAATAACTCTAAAAGCAGATCTATATTTGATGTGAATACAATTTTAAATCATGGGTTTGGTAAGATGGCAATGATTACAGTAAAATGAAAGCATAGCTCACTGAACTCCTGTTATTATGGGTTTCTTAACCCACTGCTAAGATATGGCTGGGGATTTTGTCTCTAAAATTAGTAATTCTATGAAAATTGGTAGCACCCACATCATATCAGGCAAACAGTTCTCTGGACAGTGGCTGTCACATGACGAATGGTCTTGGGGTCAGCCCATGGATCCCGTACAAGAGACTGATTCCAAACTCCAGCTGAGTGGAATCCTTTTAGCCCTGCAGGTTCCTGTTGTGAGCAGCAGCCTTGGCCACTGGTGGCTGCTGACCTGTGAGGTGTGGTCAGAACTGCACTAACAGAGTAAGACTTGATGGGCTGCACAGACATCACTATTAACCATTTAGATCATGAATATGGAACGACAGAGGAACATGCAATTATGCAAAAATATGCTTTAAAGTGGTTTACAGCAGGGAATTACACTGTCTGAACCTGGCTCCTAAAAACCTGCAGTAACTGCCACATTATGTGGTAAATACTGAGCAGTGAACAGTTTGTAATTACTTTTTCTCAGTATTTTCCATCCCACCCCACAAATAATACAGTTTTCCATTGAAGGACATGAGGATGGGAGAGCTAAATATTTGGATAATAAAAAGCAGTAATTCTCAAGTCTGCTTATGTATAACAGAGATAAATTGCTTTTTGGTCTAGAAAAAGTAGCAGGTATCGGTATTTTATTTTTAGTAACAGAAAAATCACATGGGAGAAAAATACACTGGGATCATCTCAATGGTTTGATTTCTGGGGTCTGTGTACAGTTAGTATTCGTGGCTAATCCTGAGCCTAGCAAATGAGTGATACTAAGATGTTTGCTTTCTATATTGAAAATTTGTCACAATTGACAAACAATTACTGCCAGTGCTTAAAAGCCAATAAATATATCTGTACAGCCCTGCTTTGTTAAAAAAGGTCCCTTTATATTTGTAGACTTTATTCCTAATGCTGCTGAATTGTGCTCAGCAATTTTTTTCCTTATAGTTACATCTGAAATAACACAGAAAAAAAAAATTCATGCATATGAATGCTTCAGAAGACTGCCAAAAACTACAAATATGCATAATTTCTTAGGAAAATGCCATGTGACAGAGACAATGGGATCTTTCATGGCACAAAAGATGGATAAATTAACTTGTCTGAAATGGTGAAATGCTTAGCTTTTGGACCTTCTTAGTATTGGGAATATACTGAATATGGAGAAAGCTGTAGTTAAACTGCAGTGTCTGGACTTAAAACTGAGCTGAATGGACCCTGATGAAATCTGTGGTGGAGCCAGATAGTAGCTTTAGCCACTGCATGAGACATGGAGATAAATACTCTGAATTAAGGCCAGACAGTAAATAAGGAAGGTATACTTCACTTTTTAAATAGAAACTATGTAATGATTATGAAATAGAATAATATTTATAGTATTTTTAATTTATACTATAAACTGTATGTTATATTCTTCTGCACACAAGCAGGTTGCAGAGAGGATGCCACTAAAATCTACATTGTAAAGGCAATGAGAAATCTATAGATAAACACAGCATAATCCTGTCAGGGAGGTTTGAGTCTCCTGGAAGTTTTCCTTTAATACTTGGAATAAAAATAAAACAGTCACCTGAGCTTGATTTGATGCTCACTAAAGTACCTGGGAGTTTTGCCTTTGCAAAGCCTCAGTTCAGGCTCTGACTGGGAGATGCACCAACAGCAAAGCGAGATGTTAGGGAGCAGAGTGTGCCATTGGCATTCCATTGGCATGGCCAAACTGGGATACTGGGATGGAAAATGCTGTCATGGTCAATTAAGGTACCATGTGATTGTATATTTGTATTTGAGAAAAGGAGATGATGGAAGAAGGTAGAACAGACACAAACCCAAATGGATGGGCCCACCAAACAGATACATGGAAATGGTGTCTTAAACTCTCTCATTAATTGCTATCTCCAGGAAGTAAACAGTGAGAAAAAGAGATAGGAATTATTAAAAAGAAAAAAAAAGAAAATAACCAATATGCTGTATCTGACCCCAAATGGATGCAGCAGATGGACTTCACTGTTGAACCCTAAACATGAGGTGGAACTGCTGAGGAACATCCCATGACAGTTTAGGAGGTGTGAACACAACAAATACAGAGTGATCATACTTTAAGATTCAACTTCTAAGAATGTCAAAGGCTGGAAATGTTTGAGTGCTACCTCAGAGATAAAAGAATATGGGCAGTAGGATGTTGTGGGGTGTAGTGATGGGAAGACCCAAGTGCCTTCTTGAGTCTGTTCTCAAATCTCTCTCAAGTTGGGAACTACATATTAAGTAGCATTTCAGATGCCACAGTAGCCATGGCCACTGGAAAGGGGGAAGGAACAGATCAGTGATGATCTGTGATCAGTGATGTCCTTGTCAACAAGGAGAAAAGGAAAAAAAAACCCAGGAAAAATCCTCATGTCTCTTTAGGCATGTAAAGAATCTGCACTGCCTTGCTAGGACGTGGCTTTCCATACAATTTTCCGGTGCTGCAAGTGTGTAAGGTATTGGATATACAACGGCTCCTCTCAGTGTCAGAGCTGTGTGAGGCATTTGGCATCCTTCCTGTTGACATCTCCCTCTTCCTCTAGTAATTCTGGGTATGTAACAGTGAAATACCTTTTGCAAGGACAGATTTTCTCATGTTTTA
Source organism: Pseudopipra pipra (assembly GCF_036250125.1). Lineage (NCBI taxonomy): Eukaryota > Metazoa > Chordata > Aves > Passeriformes > Pipridae > Pseudopipra > Pseudopipra pipra. The sequence continues at coordinate 3,718,866 of NC_087559.1, read as the reverse complement.
TACCTTACATATGCGCTATTACCATTACAATTATTCTATATGGAGAGGTTTGGGATCCTCCAGCAATTCCTGAGCCAACTGCCACTGTTTAGATGTTAGATTTCCAGCCAAATCATCCTGAGGTCAGAATTGGCACTGGGCTGGGAGGCTGGAGCCCTCCAGCCTTCATGCTGTGAGGACAAGGCTGGACCTCCTGTGAAATAAATGGGAGTTTGCAGCCAAGACTGGGCTGACAGAATTGTTCTCTGTTACTAGAAAACACACTCCTATTTTTATTTGAGGTATGAGGTGAGATAGTACACGGCTGTGCTATTACATAAATGTCATTTTATCAATAGCTGCTGTTTAATTATTGAGCAAGGTAAGTGATTTACATGTTTTATTTCTCCGTGAGGGTAGAGAAGACGAATTAATTGCCACTTTTTAATGGCAGGCATAAATTAGAGGCTTTCAGGTACATCAAAATATGTCACTTGTTTACAAGGGCAAAATTCCCTCCTGGTTCCCACCAATTCTTACTATGTTTTCCTTCTGAAAATTTTCTGGAAACCCCACTATTGGTTCTTTTTCTTTCCCTGTGACAGCAGAACTTACACACCTGGGTTATTTACACAAGAGAGGTTGTCCTGGAACTTATTCCCATTTTCTCACTTGCAGTGAGAGCAGGAGCACAAGCAGGAGCCTCTGGGAGCCTGGAGAGGGGATGCAGGAGCACCAGGACAGGGCTGTGCTAGGAAGGGACTGGCACAAGGGAATGAGGGGAGGATGCTCAGTGAATGGAGGTGAGGAATTCAGGAAGGAACAAACAGCATCTACAGAAGAAACTAGAAACGTTGCAGTAAAAGAAAATTATTTTCTTCCATCAAGTTAGACTGATTTCTATGAGTTTAATGCCATGAATGTACAGCATTTGTATGCATTGTACATCTTGTTGGCTCTCCTATGCCTCACAAATGTCACAGAGAAAAAACTTTTTTTTGCCTAAGAATGAGTAAGCAGCTTTTCTTTGTAGAAATTCATGCAAATCCTTGGGAAGTGCCCTATAAAAATGCTAGTTCTGTTAGACTACAGACGTCTGTGCTCCATTTAAAACACTCTTTATGGTCTGATTCACTTCTTTAGCAAGTTCTTAAGAAGTCTGCATATTAAGAAAAAGCAGCAGAACTTTAAAGATTTACAGAAGCTAGAGCAGCTAAAAGCCTATTTTCTAAACCCCCTTTTCCTCAGGAATTGGAGAAAGAAGGTTCGAAATATAGGTTAATTCTTCTTGCAGCTCCATTTAATCCCTCTTTTATTTCCCTCATATGTACAGTCTCCCTCTCTTTCAAAAACCCAGAAATACATTGTTTAGTAATAGACTGTTTCCATGTGTGTGCATTTCCCTTCTGCCTTGTGAGCCATCCATGACAAAATAGTTAAGACCAAGGAAAAATTCTTTTACTTAAGAGCACAGAATACATTTGTTCTCTAAACCGTTAACTTGCAAATGGAAAATCTTGGGAGAAAGGCCCTGGAAATAAAGGAATTTTTATTTTGCTTGTAATTAGCACATTTACGTATTAACAAGGCAGCACTAGTACTGTCTGCAGAATACTAAAATGTGCTGCTTTTTCTTGGGTTCTCAGGCTTTGCTCCTGTGGATCACAACTCAAAATAAAGCCACAGGGAATTTTATCGTTTGCTTCAATGAAAACACATTTAGAGCAGTGCTGGGGCTTCTGAGACTCTTGCACTTTCTCTAAAAGCAAAGTTTTCTTGGAGCCCTTTTTTCTTAAATATGTATTAATCACGTTAAATGACTTTACAGCAGGGCAGAAATACTTTTCCATATTTCTGTTTTAAAGCGATCTTTTGTGTATCTGTCCATGGTTTAACAACCCAGGTCCATCTAAAACACAGAAGTTTTCAGGCCTCCCCTTGTAATGACTCTTTCTGCCATTTCAGCAGCTTGACCCAGAGGGAGACAATCAATGGTATCTCTGAGTGAGGTACAAATGACAGCCATAAATAATCATGAATTACTAATGACTATGATTCAGCAAGTGCAATTACCCCATTTCTCACATCCTGTAGCTTTGCCCACCTCTAACACTGCCCTTCCAGCCTGGCACCTCAGGCAATGCTCTTACCCTTCTCACATGTGCTCCTCCCAAGAGGCAAAACCTATCTCTAGGGATTAATTTAGTGCAGCAAATGACAGATTTTTATGAATGAGAACTTGTTAAAAAGCTGTGTATTCTATATCTATGCCTAAAATAACACACCATGACAGTAAACAGCATGAAAAAATTAATCTGTTTAGTTGAGGGTGCAATGTTACATGGATTCAAGGTAAATTGGAGTAACGTAAGAAACCAATTGGTGTACTCAATCAGACCAGAAGTCCCCACAGACAAGCCCCTTTCTCCCACAGTGCCATGAAGAGGGTGCTTTGAGAATGGTCTAAGAGAAAGGCACATTTGGAAGGAACTTTCCCCTCCTGTGGCCTTCCAGCACCTACAGCTCACATAGTTCAGCAGAGCAACATTTAACACCATGCCTCAATTAAAATCAGAGTAGTACAAGGTGGTGCACAGACCAGGCCTTCAAATAATAATTATTTTAGTACCATATCAGACTATGCAAACACACAACAAAAGCCAGTGCTGCCTCTGGAGACGTGCTCCAAGCAAACAGACAAAAGGAATATGGTACAGATGAGAAGATGAAACACAGAACAAGTCAGTGATCTGCCTGAGGTCACACGAAAGCATCTCCTAGACACCGTGTTTAAGGCCACTCTAATTCCCAGCATTCCCATTTCTGCACTGTTGTTCACTGCTTGTAGTTTTCGAGCCATCCTCCCATTCCCTCCTTGTGGGAATGCCCTTCCAACTCAGAGCATTCTGTGATTCTGTCATTCCTCAGAGTAAATGCACATGATCCGTGAAAACGGACAGGCCAAACATGGTTTTACACTGAATGCACAGTTACTCTTTCTGTGAAGAGAACTCTGACTTCCTAGGTGTTCCCAAGGCATCTGATGGATCTGATGGCAGGTTTGAGATATGGCAAGACCTCAGCTAAGGTGCTGTCTCAGTGTAAAGCCAGGAGATATTTCAGCAATTATAAATGAAATGAAATGCCCAGTTCTGCCCAGTTCCTGTGCCAGTGGACAACGTGACCAATCACCCACTGTCTCTGTCCAGGATTATCACTGTAGGGACACAAGGAAGAAAACACTGCCATGATTCTGACCACTTGTATTTTGGATGGTGGCATCTGGCTTTTTGCCCCTGCATTAATAGGAGGTTCTCCTTCAATAATCACTGGCTAAAGTAGTGGATATTGCAGTATGGTTTAAAGTTTATGCTTTAAATATTTGATATTATTTGTTCTGCCCCTCGCCTGTCAAATCCCTGACTTGTTACCAAGTTCAGGAGGGTCAGCTGGATCTGCTCCCATTTACCCACTGAGTCTCTGCAAGGACCAATCCTGGTGTACATGTAACTGTAGAGGTGTTCTGTCGTAGTGAAAATGAAACCTGACCTTTTGTTTCATTATTAATCAACACAACAAAGCACATTTATCAAATCAGCACTTTTTCATTACTCCATATGTTTCTTTTTTCCCAGCCCATGTCTGACATGTGACAGTAAAGCCCAGAGTGATCGTCCCTGGTGCCTTCTCCCTTGTGACTTCTTGCCACCTGCTTCATAGGATTAAACAGATGTATAAGTGTAAAGCGTTACAAAACTCATCCCTTCAATCATTTATCACTTCTAAAAAAATCCAAATAAATCCATGCTATGGCTAAGCATTTTATCTGCCCAATGTAAAGAAGAAAGGCACCATAGATTTTAGGAAGATTATGAAGCAGTAAGATATTTCATGTGCAGAGCAGGTCAAATTATCCATTTATATCACAGGTGACATTAGGCACTTGTTTATGTTCCTTTAATGGCCAAAATATTCCTTTAACTTTACAATAAAGAGCATCTTCCAGAGAAATCCTAACAGAGGCATTGCATTATTCATCATCAAGTGATGAGGAAAATTTCAATTGCCAGTTTCTGGTAAATGTCTAATTAGGAAAGGGGACTTGTGAGCCACAGACAGGTGCCACGATCATTAAAGGGCAGTTTTCTGAAGATTATGAGTCTCCAGTCTGTCAAGCAGAGTTTTTCTACAGCTGAACTAATTTAGCAGCAGAAAACCCTGTCTAGAACAAAGCCCTTGGAATTAACATCTTGTTTAAGCAAACACATACCTACTTTGAAGTAAGTGTGATAGGTCCACAACTGTTATTGAGGTCAAGTTCAATGGTAGTGAAGTGACAGAACTTCAACACTAGTCTTAATTTCAGCTGCAGTACAGGCTGCACATACAGAGCACTTGAAGCCATACACTGTATTTCAAGTAGAGCAGTTTCCTATAATTGGCACAACCACTTTGGTCTTAACATGGAAAACTACTGAAATGTAGAGCAACTAATTCTCTGGCTGCCCAATTAAATTTGAGGGTGTGAAAAGCATACGTACAGAGGCAATTATTTCTGTTTTCCAAATCTTAGAGTTTTGATTAGAATTTTTTTTTTTTTTCCTGAGCTGAATGTTTATTTTGGCAAGCTTCATTTTGGCCCTGATTTAGGATAACATCATTGCTCAGTAGGTTTAAGTCTAGTTAGACTGTTTCCTTGAATCAGACTTTCTTAACGATTGATTGCTTTAGTCTTGTTTTTGCAAGTCTGAACATGTGATTGGAATTCTAATGGAGAAATGAACTGCATGGGTGATCAGCTCAGTGCAACTGGTTTTTGTGTGAGTTCTGCTGGAGAACTGGCTCCTTGCAAGTGATGCTGCTGGAAGCTGCCAGTGGAACACAGCGTTGGTTTGTTCCTCATCACCACTGACCTCTCATTAGCACAGCAATTTGTATCTGACCTTGGTGCTTATATAACCTTGGCCACGTCACATCCCAGTCTAGTTTAAAAGACAGATCCAGCCTGCCCACTATTGTTTTTACCAGCACTGTCATTTTTACTTGTCCCAGGGTTGTGCCAGGCCAAGAACATGTGAGAGGCTTTCAAGTTACCGAAATGCTAAAAGGTCACTGCAACAACTGTTTATTTATATATGAACTTTAGTATTTGTGAAAGATGCCAGCTCAACAATCACAGAGCAGGAATCTTCTGACCTCGGCTCATCTGAACCAAGGGCAGTGGCAACATGAGCTTGTTTCCTGCCAGCATTTCTGTCCTTATTCTGGAGGGACAGCCTGGAGGAAGGGATTAGTCTCCACACTCACTTATTGCATGGTTTCTGAGCTGGAAGTGCCAGTTTTGATGGGTTGTTTATATGACATCTTCCCAGTGTGAGAACTGGATGAACTCCATCATCTCGAATCCCAGGAAAAAGCTCTGAGTGTTGCCCACGCAGTTTAGAGTCATCTGTGATTTAAAATTCTATGTTTGTATCCTTGGAAATTCTTCTAGGGGAAGGTGTCCCTGACCATAGCAGAGGGTTGGAACGAGATGATCTTTAAGGTCCCTTCCAACCCAAACCATTCTGTGATAATTCTATAAAATACTGTGTTCATTTAGGAAATTATTTTGCTGTGTGCTTTCCTCCCAAAGTATGTGTAGCATGTGCTTAATGCGAAATAGGTACTGAGAAAGTTACTTAAATTGAGAGCTTAAAAATTTTTTTTAGTTTATTTTACAAACACAAGAACTTTATCTCAGATGACTCAATCTTCTTATTTCTGCAAGTAAGTTTCCTCTAATGGAAGTTACTTTTGGGTCCCCTTGGAATTTTCCTACAAAGGGAAAAGCCCTTATTTCTGTTATTGTTTGTGTAGAAGCTGATGACATTGAGAAAAGCACGTTGGAAAACTGGTGTGAAACATCCTCCCAATTTTTTTCCTTTCCCCTTCTCCCTCTGTTTTCACAATCTTTAAAATGTTCTGAAGAAGATTTCCATTTAACCCGAAACCCAAAATCCAGTAGCATATAATTACTGCATTTCCTACGCTGCATGCAGCCAGGAAGTAAACCTGGGATACACCTAAGACAGGATACACATCCCGAGTGTGCCAGGAGCACACTGTGTTCTGCATCAGGATTCCAAGCTGCCACAGTCCCCTTTGTATTTGTACCACAAAGCATTGATATGCACAGCTACAACAGCCTTTAATGACGAGGTGTCTTAATTTGGTTTTTATTATGTGATTAAAGGTACAATAAGGTAAGTGCTCAACAAGAGGGAAGACCATTGTTCTGCATCATTAAGCTCACAGCAGCCCAAAAAGAAATTGTAGGCAATGTGCCAAAGCCCTTAATGAAGAGGATCTCTTTAAATTATCTATGGATGAGGAAAGGATAAAGCCTGAGCCCTGGTATATTTGATCCTCTTTGTGCTCACTGTTAGGAGGACTTACAGAGCCAGCCCTACTGGACCTTCTGGAATTGTAATTTTTTTGAAGCATTAATTTCCCAGCCACACTAAAGCTCTTGGAATAATAGAGAAAGTGAAATTATGTACTATTATTAATTCTTTCAAGTGTTTTCTGAATTCCTATATCTTGGAGTCAAGAACTTTTAAACAAAAAGTCTAAGGGGATTTATTTGTAATAATGCTCAATATTCCCTAAAACCAAGTTATGCAAATTTTGTCTAACTTAGACTTCTTAAATGGCAATGTCATCTTATCACATGATATTAGGGTTACATGGATGACAAAAAATAAAAGGAGGCACTGTAAGAGGCATTTTCTACTGTTGGCATATTTTAAAAGTTCTATATTCTGTAATTTTAAATGACAATGATCCTTCATCTCCCTCACTGTTAAATTTTAAGTGATTGCTCCGATATGTAGGTTACATGAGGACATATATTTATAGTTACAGTGACATATAATTATCTGGATGTGCTCCATAAGCTATAGAATTCCCTCCCTCCTATCTTGTGAAACAGGGAAATCAAAGTAGTCCTGTTAAAATAATTTTGCACAGTTATTTATATTTTAGAATAATCAGGGATTATAGTCTTAAATAATTCAAGTTTTACTATGTTGGAAATCCCAGTTTTACAGGATTACATGCACCTTTCACTTCTGTAGGAACTAAGGGTATTCCAACAGTGGTTCCCTGAGGACTTCCATCCTTGAAGTCAATCAGAAATCAACCTGCACAGTGCCCAGCGCTCCTAAGTCCAAACTCCTGCCAGGGATCTGCACCTGCAGCCAGCACCGGATAGCTCAGACATCTCAGATATCAGGGGGACTGTTCCTAGGATTGATTTAAGGACATGCATTTAAAGAATGCTGTCCTGCATCTGTCGGGAGATGTCAGTAAGTTGCAAAGGTTCTCTGTCACCTTTCTTTCACAACAAAAATTGGGCAAGTTTCCTAAACAATCACAACGTTCAGAATCTGTTGCTGTCTCACTTTGTCCTGATTGTTGCACTTCTGAATGTGACTCACTGGTAGTCCTCAAACCCAGACTGCACCAAAACTTGGTGACTTTGGGGGATAAGGAATTATTAACACAACCACTGCTTGATCTGAGTGGAGGATTCACACAAACCACCCCTGGCCCCAGGTGTGCTGCTGCAGCATCTGGGACCAGTGCTCAGCACAGAACAGGGGCCAAGAAATCTGATTACGTTCCTCTAAAATTCTTCCCACTATCACATGCACAGCAGCTTAGTGGAAGTGTGCTGGTATAAATAGAAATGACAGTCAACATGTCTTTCTATTTGCTCCCACAAGTTTTTTTTATTCCACCAGGCGTCAGCGTCCCCTGGGCGAGCGAGCGAGAATTAGATCAGAACTATGTGGTTAAAATTTAATCACTTCCCTACCAGCATAACATACAGACCACATCTTTTATTCACTTTGTTGTCAGTGCCATCAGTATCTGGGATCAGCTGCAGGTGGGAAGGCAGCAGGACACGGGATTGCTGAGCAATTCCCTCTGCCGGCAGCGTGGGACACGGCATCCCTGGGAATGTCACCCAGCAATTGTCACTTACTCTAAACCACCTCAGGAATTGCAAGGGGGTAGAAGTACAGCTCAAAGGACCTGGGTAGTTTCTGTTCATCCAGAGCTCTTGTACAGACAACCCACTTCAGCTTTTCAGTGTTAACTAGGAGTATACAAGCCTATTTCCAAAGATTCATATTCTGCAGGAATACATCCTGAAACACCTGGCCATGGCTTTGCATGGTTCCATCCCACTTTCTCAGTCCAAATCATACTTGAGATGTGCCAGAGTAAGACATTTCAGAGGCAGGCAGAAGGAAAAGCAGAAACAACAGCTTTGTGATAGAGGTTGATGTGTTATTACATTTATAGAAAACTTCTCAGAAGCTTAATATGACTAATTTGGTGTGTAAGGGTCTGTAGGGCAGTAGTTTTAACCAGCTGTCAAATTTAAGTGTCTGTTAACTCGTAATTTTACACACCAAGGTGCAAAACCCACAACAACTAGACTTAAACTGACAGGAACAAGCACTTACAGACCAGACTAAGCATTAGTGAATGCACTGCACGGAAACAAGTGGCTGCAGGTACTTATAAACAGGTACAAAACATTCCCTGTGCATCTTTCCTAACTTGTGTAAACAGTGTGTGACCACAGCACGATCCTTGTCAAGAAATTTTACCTAATATACACTGGAGAAATGAGCAAGAGTCTTGTTTTGTGATGAAAGTTTTGTAAAAAGTTTGATGTATAACAGCTTCGTTTAAATATTTGATGCTCTGCAAGTGTAAATGGGAAGGTACATCCTAAAAAATAATCATTATCACACACACATCAAATAAGGCAAACCCCCTCTCATTTCCACTTTCACCAGCAGTTTTTGGTATTCCAGCTTCCCTGCCAACAACAGCGCTCACAAGCCTAAAAGAGAAACGAAATGTAGCTCTTTACCTGACAAACTTCATACAGCAACTTGTACTGCTCTTCCTGCTTCTGCAGAGTGCACAAACTGCATCCCATGTTTAAATTAAAAGTGGCAGAAACACTCCTCCCGCTGGCCCCGGGCGGTGTCTGTCAGCCGGCACACATCAGGTATCCTCGGGACCCCCAGGTGAGGCGGCCGGACCCCAGCACGGCTCGGGGGTGTCGCTCCGGGGGCTGCAGAGCTCTCCTGCTTTGCTCTCTCCTCCTTCCCCGGCAGCTCCTGCATCCCCTGCTCCCTCCCTCTGCCGCACTCCGCGCCCAGGCACACGCTATATAGTGCCACTCATGCATATTAATCAGCCCTCATTGACTATTCATAACAGACAGTGATACAGGAGCCATAATTGCCAGCTATGACAGCTGAAATTTCTCTAATTAACAGGCAAGTGCTTCAGTAGCAGGCGTAATAAAGGACACTAACAATTTTGTAAACCATTTTGTAGCAATTACAAATAAACACGGCTACGTCTTGCTACAGTCCCCCAGGATAATTCTCACCATATTTAAGCAGGGTAGAACTGCAGTTGAAATGGAAGGAACAACGAGATGAATGCCATGGCACAAAACTCAGCCGTGGCAAAGTTGAAAATGCTCAGTGGAATTTATTTCCCTCTCGGATTGTGGTGCTGTCTGTGAGCCTCGGTTTTACAGCAGGAGCTGATTGAACTGGGCATTTAACAAACACAAAAGAGAAAGGCATCTCTGTCCCTGAAAGCCTATATACAGCCTTAGGACCTGGCTATAAAGCAAAGAAGATATAGGAGAATATATGTGGATTTAGGAAAAAAACAAACAAATAACAAAAAAGAATGCTTTGTATTAATATAGATTAGCTTTAGATTAATATGTATTTCCAAGTGAAAAATGGCCATCTATGCTCCTGACTGTCATTGTGTATTTGAACAGTGTAAATGACAGGTTCACATATTCTTTGCTATATTAAAAATATAAACTTTATGAGATTATAAAAATACATACAATAAAATAAGCATGGCATTTATGGCCGCTCAGCATTTGAGTGCTTAGATCCACATTAAACCTGTGCCTTAGATGTAAAGGATAAAACATCAGTGAACTGCCCAATGAGCTAGAAAAGTACTCCTAAGTCACAGGCTTTATGGATATTTTCCAGTCTGTGGGAAACACTGCCCTGCGTTATGAGTGTGGATTGACCATAATTTTCCCAGTTGTTTAGGCATTCAGAGGGTGTGCAATTTTATAACCTTATTTCCATTCATTCTGCTATAAAGAAAATGACAGAATAGTCAGGAATGAGACCAAAGGTGCCATTCCAACCCAGGCAGAGTCTGGATCTTGTGCTATGGTTTCCCAACTGGTTTCTGAGCATTTGCTTAGTGAGTTTCTGTGGATCACAATGGAAATTGTTGTGCAAGAATCATCTTTTCTGTCCCAACTCTGTACACAGGTGCTTGCTGTAGGTATCTTGTAGGATACTCAGCTCTTACTACTTTTGTACTGACCCACAGTGTGCATTAAAATGTAAAGTTACTGCAGTAATCTCCAGAGGTCCCTTCCAACTCCATCCATGATTGAAATCCCTGCCAAACTCCTGAAATGAAAGCAGGCAGGGACTCCATCCCTGTGCTGTGACCGTGGTGTGTCCCCGATGTGTCTCCACTGCTGTGATGGTGGCAGAACTTGCAAGTTTAGAGCAAGGCAGAGGTAGTCTGGACCTTAGCCCTGCTCTCTAGGCTGAGGAATGATTCAGGCTATCCCTGGTTAGATATGCCAGTCACATACTACGGCTTTTCCAAAGTTGGTTGACAGCCAGTGACTGTGGATCTTGAACAACTGGAAAAGTTTTTGTATGAGGGAACTAGTGTTCCCTAAGAGCAGAAAAAAGATGACAATGATAACTGAATTAAATTAAAAAAAAGACTCTATGGAAATTGTAAAAAAGTTTATGGCTTTGATTAGATAATTTTTTGGTTATGTAATTTAATTAAGCAACTTAAGGTAAAACTTCCAAAGATGTTGTCCATGATTTTTTTTTTTTTTTAAATGCAATTAAGTTTCTTCTTGAATACTAGATGCTATTTAAATGTCATTGTTCTACTCAGGTGGCTGAGGTCAGTCAGGAATTTTTTTTTTTAGGAAGAGCACGCAGCTGGGTCTGCTTAGAAAGAAACCAGAAACATGCAGGATATTTAATTTCCATTTTCATCGGAAACGCACCTATTTGTTATTTCCCTATAGCAACATGATAGACTGCATGAGATAATGTTTCATCCGATTCCAAGAGATAATCCCTAAATCAGGCCAGGAGAGCAAGCCCAGCAGAAGGCTTGTTTTGATGTACATGTGGAGGGTCCCATAAATGTGATGTTTCGGATTCTTCAGCTGACACAGCCCCAGCGTGGTGCTCAGCAGCAAAGCCTGGCTCAGTGGGGCTGGTGGTTTTGTGGAACTGTTGCTCTGGTGAATAAACTGCTCTGGCAGCCAGGCCAGTGCTCATCTCACTGGAGATGGTTTCCATTATTGAAACCTAATTCTTATTTCCCTATTCATCTCACAGGCAAAAATGGTAGCACTGCCTCAGGTTAACAGAGACCAGTTTTCACAGTATTTTGCCAAACTTTAAACATTTGGGCTGCAAACTCGTGTTCTGGGCATTGTCCAGTGCTGATTTTTGCCTTTAATGGTATGTTTGAGGCCAAGTGTTTCAGTCATTTCCAAGAGTAAGATTACAGGGAAAAAAAAAATGTTGTTTGCCCATGTTAAGAAATTCTGGATATGTTTTCTTTGAGAGGGTTTTAGTATCAACATAATATGAAACAAGAATTTGAAGTTTGGCACTGGGATGCTTTGCGTTGTCCCTGTGAAATCTGCTAAATTTGGTCAGCCTCTAAGCTGCTGCAGTTTGCATGTTCTCAGCACAAACTTGGTGCAAGTTTTCAGTTTTAATTCCTACGAGGCTTCTTCCGTGATAAATGAGTTCAGTGGGTGATGCCAGAAGGTCTGATGAGGCCAGCTCTGTTCTCTAATTGCTTTTTGTGAGGTTGAAGGACTGATATCAAGAACAAAGAGATGTTCTCAGTGCTGCTCACTGCTGGACCCAGACAGGCAGGAAGAGCCACGGGAGCTGCCCGGGATGGGGTGGATGCTAACTGTGAGACTACACTTGTTCTATAACACATATATTAAGACAAGCCTGGTGCCCTACAGGAACCCTCCTCAGTGCCTGCTGTACCTGGTGCAGGTTAACTGGCTTCCTTTGGTGCGTCCAGATAAGGCAGCTCGTTACGGGATCTGTCATCGGCGTTAACAACGTGTCATGTGTGGTCTCGCCCGTGTGCCACAGATAATGAGCTTAACAAAATGTACGGGAGTGGATGGCTTATATCACGTGTAATGTGAATGTCAGAGTGGTCCCAGCAGAATCTGAGCAATCCAGGCTGAATGGGAAGTCAGCGAGCCAGCTGACTGGGAACAATGGGAAATAGCCTTTGAATACACAAGGTGCCAGCAAGAGCTTTCATTAGCATTTATCTAGATTACTCGCTCCCCCACTGGCTGCATGTGACCAAGTCTGCAAAATCCCTTTTACCGAGATACCTGGCTAGACAATCAGACATTTGCTTTTGTGTCCAAAAGCTAATTCCAAAGCTGGGAAGCAGCCAGACTGCACGGGCCACCACAACCGGGAGGGTGCTGCTCTCACCCCTGGGAAGCTGGAGGTCCTGGACAGAGGATGGGTGACAGTGAGGAAAGAATCCTGCCACAGACCACAGGCTGGTTTTGCTTTTTCCATCTGTCTTAGTTGCAATTTACAATCTCTCAGCTTGCAACTACAAACCTAATATGAATTTTGAGGTTTAAATGTTTGATTTATTCCATGATTAAGCCTGCCAGGTGCTGGCAGGTAAGGGGGGGAATCCACGGGAGACCGACGCACTTCAAGTGTCCTGCCCGTCTGCACGGGATGGTGAACCAGAATAAAGAGGGGAATAAAGCACTCATGAGGGACCTGCACCCTGCAGGGGATCATTATTAGGGAACTCAAAGGCTAAAAAGCACTCGCTGCCAGCTTTTCAAGGCTGGGGGCTGACGCTGCCAAGGGTTGGCTCTCGGACAGCAGTTCCCACCAGCAAGAATAAACTCGTGTCCTTTGTGTGAGGAGCAGATGGCTCACAGCTCCTGCACAGACCTGGCCAAACACCAACCCCTCGGTGCTGGGAGTTCCTGGTGCTGGACAGGCTCCTGTGATACCCCTGATGGCTTGGCATTGTTTGTTTTGTTTCTTTAAATGCAAGCTGGCTTTCCTAGTACGTAGTCACTATTTGACATCATATTTTTGTACATATCCTTAGCAGGTTCTGTTCAAACAAATGATCCCTATTTAAGCAGCGCGAAATGGGAAATGTTTGCTTAATGTATCAATACTTTAATTACTTTTCTTGTTTTTACAAATATTTAAGACTTGTGAGAAACAAAAGCTAGGAAGGAGAACAGCTGTGACTTTATAAATAATTCTTGCATTGGTGTGTAAAATAAACAGAAGTCAGGGAACTGTACAGAATATGGTTACATAGAGTGGTGCAAAAGAAAACTGTGTTACACAACTGTATTTTAAAGTTAAATATCTGGGATTTTTCAAAGTGTGTGAAGATGCTTTTTAATTATAGCCATTGGGTTGCCTCTACTAAAGCTCGAGTGCCTCTGTTGGGAATGTGTTCACAGTGAGTTCTGTTTCCCTGTGTTTGTTTGCAAATGTTCAATAATACAACCCACTGATAGCTCTGAAGCATCGGGTTCTTAATAACACATGTAATTAGTGTGGATCTAATTTAAAAATACCCTTCTGAAAAGTCCTTTGTTTAATATGTGAAACCAAACCAGGATTTTCTATAGCATTGTGCAGGCACAATAATTAAATACATACTCTAAATATAACAGCAAAAAGATCTCAGTTCTGGTGGTTTTTTTTTTTTGCATGTGGGCATAGCAATCTGCCTATGCATTGGAAGCTTCAAGACTGAGCCAAAATATTTAAACTAAAACATACCACAAGGGAGGATGTGAAAGCAAATGTAAAACTTTGGCTTTATTCCCATCAGTTAATGTCTAAGTCTTGAGATCCTTATTTGCTCCACTTAGCATCTCTGAAAGAGTTCCAATCCTCAGAAGTGACTTAAATGAAATGATACTTATTGTTAAACTGCCGAAGGAACTGTTCTGTCCTCGAAGCTCTTTAAGGAGTCTGGTGTCTCTTTAATTTATGCCACTTGAGAAAGACAGTGATATTTCAGGAGCATCAGAGCACCACCACTGCAAGGCCAGCAGACAGGAGAAAGCTATTGTGTTAATTCAGTCTTTCATGAAGCAGAACGATGAGGTCAGAATAGGGTAAATAACTGTTTAATATGCCACTGAGACCTTCTGATGGGGAGAATCAGGATGCTGAGAGCTGACCTGTGGACCACGAAACTCCTCCTCCCGTGGGCTGCCCCTCTGGGTGTTGATTACAGCAGTGCCAAGAGGTCCTGGTCAAAGATGAAGACAAAAGGTGATCCCTGAACCTGAGGATGCACACGCTGGGTTTTACAGCGATGACACTGTGATGGAAGTGGGGGAAAGAGGGTTTTAGCTGCTGAGGCCAGAGAATGAACTAATCAAGAAGGGAGTGCTCTTTCACCTGAGCATCACCACCTCCAAAGCCCCATCTGCCAGCTGCGACACACCAAGCCCAGCAATGCCCAACCGAGGGACCTGGGGCCACATCACACTCTTTAGCCCTTTAGCTCAAATCCCTGGCTGTCCTCATCCATTTTCCTGTTTGTGACACAATGCAGGCAGCCACTGCAAACCACAAAACCAAAAGTACGGAAGACTAGCAAGGAAATGAGAAAATTGATTATAGGCTGGATTTGTGCTCTAAAAGCTCCTTCCAAGGCAGCTGAAACCTCAGCTGAAACCTCAGCTGCCTCACAAAAAAAGCATCTTTGACTTCCTGGTTTTGATGCTGGAACAGCCAGGCTCATGTCTGTAAATTTTACAGGTTATTTGACTGGACAGCTTCTATTTAAGAAGAATGACAAATTTCAGTTTGCACAAATAATCAGTTTCTACATGGTAAAAGTGCTGTGGTAATTGTTAGCAGCTACAAGAATATACAATAGCAAACTAAGAACATTTAAAGGAAGAAAGTGGATAATGAAAGCACGGGACTCTGGAGTTAAATCTTAGTTATACACTTGTCTTTATGAGGCTCACATGCTCTCAAATCTAAAATTACTTACAGAGCATCAATCCCCATTTTGATTTTGCTCTTAAATATCAATTTAGAGGGACAGTATTGGTAAGCAAAGGCTGCTCTGAGTGATGGTTCATTTCAAAATTAGAATGTTTTCTGTAAAAGTGATAATACACTTCTAATAATCTCAGAGCAGCAAAATGACTAGGTGTACTTGAATGCTGCATAAAAACTATTGACATAATACTTAATCTTTAAAACTGATAGACATGTGCCAAAAAGCTAATAAAGTTCATTCTAACACAAACGAGCGAGTAAAATAGTATATCATAGTCTGTGATAGCTTTGGCTCCTGATCATATAACTGTAGCCCAGGGACAAAGAAAATTGAAGTGATTTAGAAAGGTGCCCAGTAGGATATATCTGATATTAGGCAGTTTGCTGAAGCAAAACAGTAATGTCAGAGAGATACAAAGGTGTAAAATCCATTTGACTGTGTCCAAATGCTTCTAGTCTCTGACCTTAATGTGTCCAGATGAACTCCCCTTAGGGTCAGCTGAATAATGCTTAATAATCTATGGCCAGAAACTGCCAAGACCTGCTAAGGATCACACTCTTCACTCACTTCTGTATTTTAGCTACTGTATTCATATTAAGAATTCTAAGCCCTTTCTATTTGAAAAGGTATTAAACTTTCATTTCTCAGTTTTTACTACTCCACACTTGACTGGAAACAGAGCAAAACAGGAATGCCATCTATGGTTCATTAGGTTTTATATTAACCATCTGATGAATAGGGTAAGTGGGAATATTAAGTATTAATGGCAAATGGCAGTCAAAATGAAAGGAGTTGCTTATATGTTTGCCTTTGTCTTCCTTTCTAGGTTCAGGTGGACAGTGAGGGATCTGATTGCTAATTCTCAGCTAGAGCTCCTATGCAGGAAAGACCCAGGAGATGAGCAGACCTTGAATGAAATGGGACTCGAGCCTTTTAGGAACAAAGGAAATGTAAGTGTTCATTTCTGCCTTTGAAGCTGGGAAAGATGTATTTCCACTGAAGGAGACTGGCATTAGCTCCAGAGCTGGTCTGTGTGATTAATTCCACAGTGGGCACACAGAGGGGACAGCAGTGACCGCAGGACCCTGCTGGGAACGTGCAGCTGCTGTTGTCTCTGCTGCAGCAAAATGTAAAAAGTACATCAGGTGTGAGGGGTAGGAGAGGAGAAACAGGGGGACATGGGGACTCTGAGTGGTTTGCAATCCCAGAGCCAGGCTGTGCCTGTGCTGTGAATTCGCCTGTGCTCTCCCATGATGTAATTTTGAAACTCCAGGAGGATACAGGAGGTGGCTCAGGTCCCACCAGTGCTCTGGTGTCCAGGTTTCTGTTGTTTAGTATGTGACATACACTGACAATATGGAATCATATTTGGTTTCCATTTATGCTCTTTACAATACAATCTCAGCAGCCTCTGGAATTGCAGCGATGCTGGTTCATCTCGTTTCATTATAAAATCAATCCTTTTGCAATAACATTGATTGGATAAAAGACATTCTAAGGCATTAATCCCCCTTAAGAAGGACACTTTTCATGCCTTACTTAGCTCATCTTTAACACAAATTCTAGTTCAATGAGTAAAGTCACAGGATCACAGCTTGGAAAAGACCTCTAAGATCCTCAAATCCAACTGTTAGCAGCTGTTGGAGGGCACACAACTCCCAGCTTTGTTCCTTTTCCAGGTCACATTTCCCAGCTTTATCCTCAATGGCAATGGAAGTGATTGCCACCTGTTATTAGCACTGTATTTTTGGGAATCCCTGTGAATCAATGGGAGGTGACATGTTTACCTTAATGAAAAAAGTAAATTAGCTACACAGGTTATTGCATTGGCTGAGTGCATCGAGTTATCATGTAGCTGTAATTCCTCTGCAATTTCTTCCCTCAAAATACACATTCTAATAACCAGTATTGATCAAGTAGCATTGAAATGAATACACAAATACACTTGATAAAAGAAATGTCAAAGTGCACAGGCAATCAGACACTGTGATGAACACCAATAATAACCCAGAAAGGATTATTCCTATCTGAAGGCACATTCACCCACTAATTTTGTCACTTCTAGTGAAGTCCCAGAGTTGTAGGTTTTTTCCCTGTCCAGGAACTGCATTCCAGTTTTCCTGCAGACTTGTGTTTTTCTGCATTTCTCTGCAGGAATGGACCGATGTGCTTCATAAGAATTTTACAGGCAGAATGTAACTTACAAGACAATTATTAATTAATGAGATTTTCTGGTAATACACAAAATAAGTGGGTTTTGTTCTTCCAAAGTTATACTACGTGTCCAGAATTTTTGTCCTGATGGCTGACTGCAGCATGGCACTGGGACGCAGAACTTGAAGGTTTGTATGATTTATGGTGTTTGCAGCTTATTTTAAATTTTTATGTTTTGAGTCGTGGGTTGTCTATTTTGGGATATCAGTTGTAGATGAGAAAAAAGATTTCATTGGCATTTCTTATTCCCTGTCTATCCTTGTTCTCCTCTGTGGTTCCCCCAAACAAGGGGGCTGTTGCAGTGCTGTGCTTTCTATCCAAATTATTTTTGTCTGTTGTGACTATGGTGATGTTAGAAAACTCAGATTTTGTTTTGGATAGTGCAATGAATGAATGTACTGGATTGCATGTAAATGTCTAGAGGCACAATCAGTTCATGGCTGGAGGGGAAGAGACTCAAGATTTCTGAGAAATACACCTATGAGAACATTAATTAACTCACAGATAAAGCCCAGACGATGGGGGTGCCTACTTAAGATACTAGATTGGTTGCCAGTATGACAATCAACACAATTTTCTGTCCTACTTAAATTTTTTTTCTGTTTATTGGCTGTAGTTAGAATGTTATAAACCACCAGGCATGTATCCTTAAGTCTTTGAAATTCAAGTTGCTGTCTGTTTTCTTTGAGTTTCATGTTCTTAGCGGAGGAGAGAAATCACAATAATTACAGCCTAAAATAGTCTCATTTCATGGTGTGGCTAACAAGTGAAACTACAAGTAATGATGTAATCTAACATGTCAAAAATGAAAGTGAAAAGAGGAGACAGAAGGCAGGATGGAGCCAAGGGATGCGATGTGCCATGTCATCTTCTAATTAACTAACTGATCCTTTAAACTGTCAAAATCAGTGAGGAACTCCATGGCCCAGTGTCTTATTAATATTCATCCTGGGCCACGAGGAGCTGTGATTCCAGTCCCAGTGGTTATAGTTAAACATCAGAACAAAAAGCCAGGCCATGCAGGGCTGTGGGAGCAGAACATTGACAGGGAAATGAAGGCAAGGCCACCCTGCTCCCCAAACCTCTGCTGGGGGAACTCTCCGGGGATCCATATTGATTTCTGAATTATTAGGGGGGCTGTATATTGAAAAAAAAACAATTATTTTTCTCCTTCCTACGAGCTGCCACACTGTTAATCACATTAAGCTCCACGTTGTCAAAGGAGGGGAAGATGCATGGAACCTTTAGCAATATGAGCCCATTTTTAATTTGGCACACCAGAGGAATAGGCAGTTAATAAACCCCTGTCTTTGGGAGGACTGAGGGAATTCATTCTGCCACGCAGGACGCAATTCAGGATTGTTTTTGTAGAAATCTGGGGCCCACAAGAAAAATAATCTTCCATAATCTTCTTATAATGCAATTATTCTCTTACATTTCAGCCTGCCAGTCTCTTCCTACTCCCACTAAGCAGTTTCCTGAACCTTGAAGTCTAAGGGAGCAGCTGACATTTGGTTTCCCCATTCATTTTCTGTTTAATTCTTCATGGCAGGGCAATGCTTTAAAAAATATAATAAAAATCCTCTCTGCTCTGTATTACACATTCTATTTTGGGGCCCAGTACAGATCTGCCATGGACAGGGATGTGCCTGTGTGCAGTAGAAGGTGGGGATGAGGAGGTAATTCAGCATCCTCTGAACTCAAAGGGAGTTTTGACATCAGCCTTGTATAAGTAATTTTAAGCCCAGACTATTTTTAGGGCAGTTAATCCCATTTTATACTTGCCATTTCTAGCCGTGCATGACATAGTAGAAAGCCATATATTATGTACCCCTTTACAGCAGCATGGTCAGTAAAGGAGTAGCTGAGCCATAAATCACATGCTATACTTCTCAATGAAAAATAATTAAACACTTTGAATCTCATTAATTGATGTCCTTTATTTAACTGATACACTAAAGGAAAAAATATCTTGGGTTACCCCCTATTTTTTCTTTTCTTTTCCCTGCCCTTTGCCAGTTTCCTCTGATGTAACTTTTTACAGTTTGTAAAAAGCATCCTGAGGAAACAAAGCTTCATCCCAGCAGACAGAGTTTGGGTTCTCACCAGAAAGTCCTCTCAAGATTAAGTCACAGCAGCCCAGTTTTTGGCAACTGAACTAATTGCCCCTGGTTTTCTATCCACGGTGGTGCCTGGCCATGTCACTGGAACAGCACAGCAAGGTCCTGGACAGACACCTGGGACATCAGAACTGGTGCTGTGGAGCTCATGTCCTCTTCCCTGACCATGAACACACAAACCCTGTGCCTAAAATGTGCATCAAAACGTACAAGCTGTGCCTGTGGAGAGCTGGTATTTGTCTGGGCAGCCTCTCACTGCTCCCTCCTCCCCCCCCAAAAAAAAGAAAAAAATTATCTCCAAGCAAAGCTATCAACCCAAATATTTAACACCACATATTCTCTGTTGTTTAAGCTCTATTATGGATGAAAGGCAGGCTCCATTAAAGAAAAAAAGATAAAATTAAATACTCTAAAGTGTCTATCAGCTGGGTTAACATCAGGCACCGAGCTGCCAGACCACAAATCTTGAATATGTTGACGCTAAATGTCTACCAGGAGCATATGTTATGGATCAAAGAACACACTGATTAATCCAGCAGAGACAAAAGTCTGTCACTTTGGTCATGGTGGCATGATACCACACAAGACAGGACTAAAGAAGCACATGAACAGCAAACAAATTCCAATGGAAAAAACACAAAAGATGCCAAAGAAGGTTGCAATCTAAAGTAACAGTTTTATCAGGTCAAACGCTCCCACCCATGGATGCAGATTTAATGCATTTCCTGTGTTTAAAAATCACAACATTCTCAAGATTTTGGGGGGATATTAATGTGTATCTGTTTCCCTGCTATACTTTTTATTAAATCTATTCAAACAGGTTATAATTTTTATTGTGAAAAATGTCTACACGAAGCTGTCTATTTACATTGGTATTTACATAATTAGGGAACAAGAGCCTGGAATCACAGCAATTCTGTATTCCCAGCTAGATTGTTTTTCTCCAGTAATTTGTTGGCTTATTTTGCATTTCTGTCAAGCACTTCAGCAGAGCAGTGTCTTGTTCACGTGCAGTTTCACACAAATCCTTCACCTGAGAGTGTTAAAGTAGAACATGATCGACTTAAAATCTACTTTAAAGGAGCAGAAGACAACTTTGCCTTTTTTAGTATTTTCCAGTATTTGTCCATACAATATCACAGGCACAGTCATGAGCACTTCCCTGTATCTAGCATGTCTTCCTTAATTAATGCTTCAGAAGACCTTTCCCATAACTTAAACAAGAACATTTGTTTCAAACATTTTCCATTTAGTTTTAGTGTTTACTTGAAAATGTTTCCAACATTTGCTGTCTCTGAATTCGTATTTTCTTCCTCACGGTAACATTTAGTTTTTAATTATAAAGGGAAAAAAACCAACTTTGGATAACGAGACTTTCCTGAACTCAAGCTTTAATATCGGAAATATTTCTTGTGCAGGAGGTAGCAGGGCCAATAGTCTGTGGGGATCCTCTACTTGTAAACTGGGAGATTTGCACTCAGGTTACATTCAGAGGCATCTGATTTTTTTTTTGGAGGGAATGGCATTCCCAGCACTCCTTTCAGCTCCTGGTTGAGCTTTCCTTCAAGGCTCCCAGTTCTGGTGTCGTTCAGTGGTGCTTTAATGTGTCCCCTACATTTCGACAAGACGGGCACCTCCATCATCATAATATCTGTCAATGCATGTGCAGTTGCTTAATGTATAATGCATGAACTAGATTTCTCAAAAGTAGTCTGTGAGTGGGTATATTAACTATACGTGTTTTGTCAATTTTCCATCTCATTTTGGCGAAGGATAAGTTATTGGTGATCTCAGATGAGAGATATATGTGTGTGAGCGTGTGTGCATATTTTACGTTGGCAATATGTGTTTATATCATCATATCTAGCAAGCATGTCAGAAAGCACATGCACCCTCAATTTTACCTGATTTTATTGCAAAATGATGCCACGGGTTTTCTGAAGGAATAGCCATTGCTGTATTCAATAGATGCATTTAACAAGCCACTGCTCAGTGTTATTTATCCTCAGCTTGTTCTTCTGCATAATTTAAAAGACAGCTGTCATATCTACATGCTGTCCTGCCTGAAACCTGTGCAGTGTTAAATAAACCTGACATTTGTACAGTGTTAAATAAACCCCATACTGGGCCCAGCCCTCTAAATGGGAGCCTCCCTGATCCCTTTCCCAGCAGCCGGGCTGGGAATACCCGTGCAGGGCTGTGGGACACAGTCTGTGCAGGCTGGCCTTAAACCAGACACAGACTGAGAAGGCTGGGCTTAAACAAAACACAGTCATACTTTGGGAAAGGGTTAGAGCTTAAAGGTGAGGCTGTAAGTGGTGTTTGGGGTGGGGTCTGTCTGCCAGGGACACGGCGCAGGTCTGGGTGGAGAACGTCCGTGCCATCACTGGGCTGCTCAGGGGGCACCCCATTACCTGAGGTCACCCTGGGATGGGGTACGTGCCTAATGCACAGCCTGAAAGTGCTTTGGGAGAACAGCACAGAGGCAGGAGCAGGAATGGAACAAAATGATGGAAAAACAACAGCAACAACTCATCACATCACCTTCCACTGCCGGAATGACCGGGCGCTCCCTCAGAAAGAGAGTTAAAGTTAATTGCATGTAAAGACCATGAGATCAGGATCCTGGGACTCAGGAGCTGATTTATGCACTGCAAATGTGTATATCCTTTGCAGAAAAGGCCATTTCCTGTTTAAAAAATTTAAAAATACTTGATTAAACTCTGCGGTTCCCAAACCAAACACATTACACTGTTTAGTCCATTAAAACCCTGCGAGCCCGTTATTATTGTGCCGTGATGGATTGATTGTATTTAATCTTTCCTCCTTCTGAAGTTGTTTTCATTTCCTGCAGCCCTGTGCACCCCCAGCAACAACACACCAGCAGTGTGTTCGCTGGCTGCTGCTGGAGCTGATTATAAACATCTATTGTCACTTGGACAATATTTATATGAAAAAAGCTACATTGTATGAATCCTTATTATTATTATTATTTTTATAACAAAGCCATGTGAAAGCTGGAGCAGGATGTTATTAAGGACACCTGAGCAAACACCACACAGAAAATTCTTATCTTTTACCATTAAATTAAGCCTGTGTCATAAGCTCTGATACATTCAAATGATGCTGCACTATATTACTTTATGAAAAAGCATTTTTTAACTGGAGCTAAACATAGAATAAGCATGATTCTGAAAGGAAAAAAAAAGAAAGTGGCTCTTGACCTTTACTATAATTGTCCAATAATAGTTTGCTATTTACCAAATAACAAATGTAAATACTATTAATAGACCAACTTTCCCTGCTGTGTTGTAAATACACAGGGGCAATGGTGCCATCAGACCTTTTCTTTCTCACACCTACTCACGGACTTTTCTTACAGCTGAGCCTCTCTTAGAAGTGCTAATCAGGCTGGTTAAAGGAATTTATGAAATAGAAACTCTCACCAAGTTGGAGCACAGTGCAAAGCCCTGGTGTGCAACATTAGTGTCATAGCTAATTAATTTCCTTAAAGATCAAGTTCAGGGATCTTTTTCTGGGGAGTTTCTCAGTCAGTGCTAATTTCATGGTTTAGGGCTCTGTTTGTCCTTACACTGGTGAACACACACAAGCTTCTCAAAGCTGTTTTCCAGGTCTCTGCTTCTAAATGATTTCCTTTCTCTCTGCCACTCTGACGCTTAAATTACAAAGTGTAACAGCTAAACCTACAGTATTCATGAGCTTATCTAATTTCAAAATAATGGAATAATTTTTCAAAGCAGTGTGTGTTCTTGGAAAGGTGTAATACAGCACAGATCGGCTCTACTTCAGACCATTTTATACTGGGGAGGGAAACTGCTTGGTGTTGGATTTCACTTATAAAGTTCTTATTAAGCAGTGTCCACCCTAATTTTCCTTGCACCACCTTGTGTATAAATTCTGTTGGGAACTTTCTCTAACAAATTAGGGTGAAATGATGATGGAGAGTTACCGACTTCATAATTCATGGAACACTAACTTTGGTGCTTTTTCCTTTCCCCTAAGCACAGAGATCTATCTAAACCTCAGGATTTGCATTAGTGCTTTTTCAATTTAATGTGGTGATCAGCAGGCAGAACTAATGGGATGGCTTCTGAATTCTTCTGTGAAGTCTGAATTTGTGGGTTTTAGTTTTCAGACATCGAGAGCAGCAGAAAGAAGAAGGGAAGAATTACTGTTCTTCCAACAAACACGACTTCTGAATGGTGGGAGGCAAGAACTGCTGTTACAAAATATAATGCAGCCAGAAATTTCCAAAAGGTGTCATGTTGGGATTTTTAAATGCCTCAATCGATTTTATTCAAAACGATGCCCCAGTGGAAATGGGATTATTTTATCTGTTAACATATCTCCAGGAATCTAAAAAGCTTTGACTCATCAGTCAGGTATAGTTAATGTTACATCTTTAAGTTCTTCAGCAAGTCATTTTTCAGATCAGACTGATTGTGTGGCTTTTAAAACTGACCATTTGTTGGAGAAATCGTATCAGTAGGAAGAAATTGTGTGGATTTTCTTCCTTCTGTAGCCTTTTGGTTGCTCTGGTAACTACCTGGATCAGACTACAGGACTTGTATGATTAACCTGCAAACTTTACTCCAACCTGGAAGAGAAAGGATTAATCTTTTAAATCTTTCCAACAGTCACAGCACACACTGACATTGTGCTCTTGGTGAGGGTGGTAATTTCTTAAGTCACATGTTTGGGGTTGAAGTCTTGCTCTTGAGTTGCAGTATGTGACCAGGATTTAAGTAGCTGTTTTGTGTGATTAAGAGTAATTCTGAGCAATTAAAGAAAACAGTTCATTTGTGGCAGGTGGCAGAAAGCTAAAGAAGATAATTACTCTTTTTAGCCATCTGTGTTAACTGCCATTAGCAGAATTAAACTGAGATCCACCACTTTGAAATTTGAGGCAAAGTTCCTTTCCCTTAACTACAGAATATAATATTGTCTGAAGTCTAATTACAAAAAAAAAGTAATTTCACTCTGCTTGCCATGAGGTGCTTGTTTGTTCATTTTATTAAAAATGTTGGCACTCCAAGATATGATAAACTGAACAACTGCTTGTACTAAATGTCTTTGAATTACGTGTTGGCTCCGAAAAGCTGTTCAACTTTGAGTTTATCCTGAAAAGCCCTGATCTGCAGCACCAGCAGCTGCAGCAGAGAACTTCTGTGGAAAAGAAGAACCATTTCCACCCTTCCATCACACGTCAGAGCCCTGAAAGAACCCAGTGCCTCTCCCCAGATCTGCTGATGATCCCAGGGCTCACAGTGCTGCTCCCTTGTCAAGGGATCAGGCCGTGAGCAGTGCTAAAACATGTGTTGAGACGTGGAAAATGCACATCATCAAAGCAAAAAAGGGAGCATGGGAAACCTTTCCTGGAAGGATGAACGCACAGCACAGGTTTTCCTGCCTCTTGGAACCACTGGAAGCCTGCTAGGGAGTACAAACCAGTTCTTTCCCTCTCCAGCTGTGCAAAGATAAATAGCACCAAGCACTTTGATGCAAATGAGGAGTGTGATTCTGGCAAAGCAGTCGTGTCTGAAGTTCTTGCATTTTTTCCAATTTGCCTATTTTCTGGAAATTAGAAGGAGGCTGAGTTTCATGACTATAATACCTGGCTTGTGTGTTACCTCCTGATATTTATCATTTGTGTCTACTCTGTACTTTCCCTCTGGGTTTTAGGATTCTGGTAAAATTCATGTCTCATGCTGTAACTACACCGAGTCACAGCCTTAGGCACTGTATTAGCTGGGCAAAAGGCTATTCTGGAAAAATGGTAAAATTTACCAAATGATGATAAAATTTTCCAAATAATGATACTTTTGAGTACTGAAGTATTCGGGCTTGGGACTTGTTTCAGTAAACTTTAAGGTTAATCACCAATAGGAGTTTTCATATTCACAGGATGATCCCAGCTAATTACTGAATCTTTCTTCCTGATTAACTCCAACTACATTTCATTTAAAAAGGGGTGGATTATGTTAAGGGAATTATATCAGACTTTAATGACTGTAATGACCAATTAGAAATCTGAGGATATACTATGATTCCTCCTGTGTGTTAAATACTTTACAACTGCATTTTTCAAACCCGGAATCGGTGTTTAATGATGGTGCTTGTGTAATTCTGTGCTACAATTAGTCTTCAGCAAGGACAGAAACAGGACAACTATAAGAACACTGTACAACAGGTCTGGTTTCAGAACGTGCTGCTCTGTAAAGGCAGAACAGAGCAGTCATCTGAGATGGTCTGTAAATAAGGGAAGCCAGCCTGACCTGAGGGTGGGATCCCCAAAATCTTAGTTCTTACAAGTCATTTATCTCCTAACAGCAGTATTGGTGTGATGGGCTTTCTGACGGCACCCTGGGCTACTGCAGCAGCTCCAGCTTTGCCAGAGGTTTTGTTCTTCTCCTTTTTTTCAGCAGACTTGATAGGAAAGGAGTTATGGGTGATTCGTGAATACATATTCTATGTTGGCAAACTTGGACTAACAAAGATGCTTTCTGTTCTCAAGAAACATGAAGTTTCTCTTAGCATAGTACTGGAAATGGAAATGTAGATATAAACACCCAGAAGAATCTAAGATTCCTTAAAACACCCATGCACCAAGCAGATAGGATGCAGGGCTTAGGAGGACCTGTAGCCTCCGAGGCAGCATCTGGAAGCCAGACCTGACACTCCACAGTGCCTAAAATGCCAGTAAACTTGAATGTTGAGGCAGCAAAATCCCAGTTCTGGCACTGCATGAATGCTACTGCCAAGCTGATCAGGCTGTTGGAACAAGCTGAGTTGTAGCTACATCTAGATGAATTAAATACACATTTGCATAGACTAGATGTTATTTTGTATAAAGTTTCTTACTCTGTTTATTGTGCTTTGGTCTGTAAGTCATTGCACCATTCCTTTACTTAGTGAGATGTCTTTGTTTGAAATAAAGAAAAGGTTTGCTGTGGAGGAAACATAAGCATGTTGAATTCTAATGAGTAGGTTTATGTTAAATATACAGGACAGTTATTCACATCTCCTCTATGAACTAGAAATACTGGGAGTGATGTTGCTAAGCTTGCTCTGCTGTGTAGCTGCATGTCCTTCCTAGATATTTCTCCCTTCATTATTCCCTTCCCGAGCTGTGTTCTGGGACCAGTACAAAAGAAAGGAGTGGAAGGCAGAGATTGTGCAGGAGAACAAAAGCCCTTCAAATAACTCTTTTAGACACTTTTCACACTTTAATTGAATAAATTGTACAGAAAATCCCATGTCTGTGGTATACAACTCCCCAGGTGCTCTCAGCTACCATATCCACAGCTGTTTATATTCAAACTAGGTAATTTAATACACTTTTATCTGTATGTATTTCAGAGTGTCTTTTAAAATCAAATGGCTGTGAGTTTTGACTTGGAACAAAGCAAACACCCTGTGAAGAGACAGTGCCTCTCTCCTTGGATGCTGCTGTTCATCCCTGAATATCTAAGCACTGTTAAAAATGGCACTTGGTGCTGAGGTATAAAGTCTGTTTTCAACGAGTGCGTAATGTCACTAACATGACATCCATGCACAAAAAAATGTATGGCTCATGGCAGTTGGCAAATCAGCCACTGCCTGGTGTTCCCCAAGGGGAGGGATTCATGCATGAGGCTGCCAAAAGAAGGGTCATGATTCAGTTTGGCAGGGGCATAGCCTGGACACATTTTCCTTTAATTGCTGCTTGTCATGTGAGATGTGGTTCTGGGTGACACCATGGCTAGAATAATACAGTGAATAAATGCTTACAGTCTCATCTCTGCCAGAATCTCTAAATGCTCTGTTTATTTGATAATAATTAGTGTTTCATTTTCTCCCACATTCCCCCCCCCTTCTGAGTGATACACAAGTCAACATAAAGGAGTGGCAGCACATGAAACCAGGATCGTTTTGCCTGCCTGATTTCTAATCTTACAGTCAAACTGCTTGTGCCTCACTTTCCAACTTCATCAGCACAGGGAAGAAAGGCTAAAGATATTTCTTAAGTCTCCCTGTAAAGCCTGATGGCCAGGGATGTCCTACAGTTCATTCCCAGCAGGAAGCAGTGTAATTGTCAGCTCTGTGTTTCTCCCCTGAAGAGCTGCTCTCTGGTGAAGGGAGGGGGAAAAATGTGAACAAGATTTTACAAATTTGGCATATGGCAGAGCAACTGCAAGGCTGGAAGTGACTCAGCAGCTGCAAACTACGGGGCAGAAAATCATTCTGCACATAAAGAAACCTCTCCTTTTACACCTGGGCAGTCTACAAAGCAGGGCTGGTTTATCTGAGGTGCAGTTTCTAGAAGAGGGTGGACTGGGGACGAAGGAACTGCATCTGCTCTGGAGTGGTTTTGCTGGAGACGAGGAACTTGACAAGGAGGGATAGAGATGGGTTTTTGACAGATACACTCACAGGTAAGACATAATGATTCCAGGAGGCAATCCTATGTTCTGTATATTATTGCAGTCATACACATACTCAGAGCTCATAAAATAATATAAACTGACCATGAATGACTGCAGAGGATTCCACTGTCATCATGGTCCCACCTGCCTGGCCTTGGGTCAGCTCAACATGCTACAGCCCTGGGGAGAGGTTGTGGCAGCAGCAGCAGAAATTTTGGGGTGGCCAAGGGCGGCTGAGGGGGCAGAAACCCGGGGCAGAGCAGCAGGGCAGGCAAGCAAGGGGATACTTCAGACACAACATGAGCAGTGACCCAAAAAGTTGCCCAGGGGCTGGACACAGTGCCCCAAGGCCCCCAGGGAACCAGCATACAGGGCCAGACCACCCTGGCTTTCCAGCTGATCCTTTACAGGCATCAAGAGAAAAGTCTTTGTTTCACTTGTCCCCAGTAAGCTCCCTGTGCAATTATCATTAAGAGTGTGTCAAGTGTTTGAAGGAATCGGCCATTTAATTGTATAAAAGCAAAGGTTTAACCACAAAAGCTGCCAGGCACTCCCACAATTATCATTTATCAGCCAAACAGAATGTCCTCGGGTTATGTATTCATCAAATGGTTATTGATTTAAGTTTTGGGCATTTTACAGGATTAGAAATGATTACTTCAGATTTAAATAGTGTTTAGAGGACAGAAATCAAATACAAAACAGTGTGTTTATAAAACAACAGGTTTTTAAAGAATTGCACAACAGAAATGTTGTAGAACAGGAGCCTCTTTCCAGTGCTTTGAAACTAAAGGATGGTCTTTATACACAGCAATTAGCCAAGTATTAAAAATACAGTGGACCCATTTTTCACCTCAAGAGTGACTTTGCTCTTTCCCATGACTCTGTTTAGAGTAGTAGAGGATATCAGACACCCTAAAACCAAAACACAGAAACATGGAAAGCTTCTTCTCCTGCTTCTTACACTCATCTAGTTGGAACAGACTAATTATTCAGAAACCCCCGAAAAATGACAAAACTCCTTTTAATTACAAATGCAGACAGAAGTCATGGGTTGGGTATTTGAGCTCTACTGGAAACCAGCATCTGGTCACTCAGGAAAGGTGCTGACAAATTATGGGGGGAATCTTCCCCCCCATTTCAGGGGAAGCTGATCACCTCAGAAACATGGTCATCAGCACATGGTCTTACCCAGGAACAACGTGCTCCTTGGGGGAACAAAGCACTTGCAAGCTGGGTCCAGGATGTTGGTATAAATATATTATCTCTTGAGCTATGTCTCTGAAGCAGCTTAATCTTATCAGACTAATCATGCCCTGAATATGAGCTGATCTTCAGGCAGGGCTCAGCGGGGACGAGCCCCCAAACCAGCCCAAGATGTCCCTGCTCAGACAGAACTGCTGGGCCCTGAGCAGCCTGGGGACATTCAGTGTGTCTCAGATCTTCCCCTAAGGAAGCTCATTTAAGGGTGTGTTTATATATACAAAAGGTGTTATCATTTAATGTTTTACCTTGGCCTTTGTAGGTTTGGCCTGTAAAAGTGTGAAATCTGTTTACAGCTGAAATGTGTTTTAAGTGAAGGGCACCTTACACAGCCATTTGTCAATGTCTAAAGAGCCCGGGGCAGGGAGTAGACATTTACTTACAGAACCTTTGGACTATTTTAACCAGGCCTTTGGGACCTCCCCACTGACCAGCCTATAGCATGGCCTTGTGTAGCATCTCTCTGTGCTATTTCTTTTAATTGACTAACCTCAACACTGGCTGTTCAAAATCACTTTAACCCAAACATGCCCCCGGTCTGAAGCTCCTAATGACCTTCCCCTGGCCCTAAACACATATGCTGAGACAATGCAAACATCATTTGGAAGATGAGTAAATTCAATAACTCAATTACCACTGCACCAAAATACCATTTATCAAAGCCTGGCCACAGTGGTTGGGATCCTTAGCTCGCTCTGTTTCGATGGCACGGCATTTGGGTGAAAGTAACTAATCGATTTAGGAATGATTAAATAGAAATTTGTAACACTTGGCATTATTAAACCTTCAATCTTCATTACAACTGCTTAACAATTACATCATGGGCTCTGTAAAATACATTAACAGTAGCTGGAAACAATCTCCTCATAAATAAAGACAGCAAAGGTATTAGACTAGTGTTCAATAGGAAGTCTAATAAAAATACATATATTGTGGCATTATTAGTAGGTTGTAAATTCTGAACTTTGGAGGAGCTTCAAGACTGAAAAATTTTAAAAGCCCAGG
The DNA here is from genome assembly GCF_036250125.1 of Pseudopipra pipra. NCBI lineage: Eukaryota > Metazoa > Chordata > Aves > Passeriformes > Pipridae > Pseudopipra > Pseudopipra pipra. Next base: position 3,688,619 of record NC_087559.1, on the reverse strand, counting down.
GAAAATCCCCCAGCTATTATCTAACATTGAACTCATTTATTTTAAGAGGTCTAATTTAGTGGTAGAAGCAGCAGCCTGAGGGCTAGAGATGAACAACAGGTCAGCCCTGCATCCTCCTCAAACAGAAGAAATGCTTCTTTTACAGCCAGTCTAAATCCCAGGTTCTTTCATGGGTTCCACGCTCTCATCCTTTGCCTGAAGTTCAGGGAGTTTCTAGTTCCACTTGCTCCTTCAGACATCCAGGAGGGCCTCTCCTTTTCCTCTTTCAGGACCAAAACATTCAATGTTTTATGTAATTTAATTTTTAAAATAATTTTGAAAATCCTGTAAAATTCTTTTAGCTATTTTTCCTCCCATCTTTAATCAAATACCTTCCCACAAACATCCAAACAGGGCAAACCATTCTGTGTATGACACCTATTTTGGAAGCTTCACTTCTTGCTGAATGAAATCACAGCATTTAAAAAAACTTACCATGTCTAGCTATTAAATAGATACATTTGGTCTGTGAATCTGATCCTGACTGTCTAATGAAGTAAACACAAAAATAGAAATAAAAATATTTAAACAATATTTGTAAATTATTCAGCTAAATATAAAGTGTTATACAACACGGAGTGTGTGTGTGTTCCAACACATAAACCTTTATTATTACGATGAAAAATGATTTATATCACAACTCTCCTGTTAAAACTGGGACGTAAATTTAAGTCACCACATACCATGACATATAAAAAATAATCAATCAAATGTTATTGACAGTAGTAAATATAGTGCCTTGCTTCTTTTTCAGAAATGAATCAAAAGAAAAGATGGCTACAGTTAAATGGTTCAGACCTATAATTTTCTTCCAGTCCCAAGCATAGAGCAAATGCCCTTATTAAGTTCAAAGTTGTGGGTTTTTTAAAGCTCAGAAAACAGACCATTAAGCAAAAGCAATCAGCAGGGGGTATAACCATCCAAGGCCATTTAATTTTTTTTATTTGCTTAAAGAAATTTTTCTTAAGTGAACGGAAAGGGCAAAAAACCCCCAAAGATGAATCTTCAGGAATGAAGGCAGCAAGCTGTGAAATGAGTTATGAGATAAACAAATGTTCATCCTGTAAAGTTACAGCACGAGTGTCTCCTGTTCCAGGAGAGAAAATGATGTACATGGAAGGTTTGAATTCAGAGTTTAGCATAATTAAACCACAGACCATAAGGTTAAAATCACAGTTATGAGATGAATAATTGATTTACACTCGTGTATCACTTGATTAGATTTCTTGCTTTTTTTTACTTCCATCAAACTGTGCACAGGTATGTGCTCAGCTCCACATAAATATCTGCAATGAGCCCCCTGCCATCGGGGGGGGCCTTTCTGTGAGCTCTTTGTGCTTTCCCACAAAGGAAATGAGTAATTCCTTTTTAAAGCGAGAGCATCCCCCTCAAACTGTTCAACTCCTGGTCACTACAAGGTTATTTTCTGTCCTATTTATCCCATCCCATAAAAATCATCTTTAGTATGAAGCTAAATAATATGAGGGATAGGCAAATGGGAAGCTGAAGAAGACAGATAGATTAACATGAGTCCTCAGGGAAGTACCCAGTGTTCCCAGGGAATGCTGTCCCACAAACAGCCTTGTCATTACACAAACCTTACTGCTCCAGAGGCAAACTAGTGTCCATATAAAACCAGATCTGGGATAATGGCACCATTCTACAAAGCACCATTAATGCAAATCAAGTTACTGTAATTAATGAGGTGTAATTTGGTAGTTACCTCTAGCTCCCTAGAATTAAGTTTGTAATAGTTAACAACAAAATAGTATAATGTATGTGTTTTAAATAGATTTGATCTAAAAATATATTTATGTCCTAGCACTTGGATGCTAATACAACAGACCTCAAAGTGAAATACTTGCCTCATTGAAATGAATGCAGTATTTACATTAACTTCTGTGTGCACTGAATTAGCCCTAAACCAGCTCCTTTCATAATCTGACAGATATATTATTCCAGTAAAATGTCTGGACCCTAGAATATTTCCAAAGTATGTTTAGGAAAAATATAGCATATTTTGAACAGCTAAAGTGAACTTTGGTATAAATGGTTACTCACTGTATTTGCAGCCATTAACATGAAATACATAAACCACTCTTCCCACACAGAGAAACGTGTGTTCCACGTGTCCTTTAGTGCACAACAGGGCTGTTATTAAACTTCCACAAATATGATTTTGGGAAGTTCTGCTCCTCTTACAAGCCTGTTCTGCTAATCAGCTGTGAAGCCTCACATATTAACTGTAACAGTATTAGACCCATGGATTGATAGTGGACTGGGAAATGGGAAAGGTGTTTTATCTCAAGGCTACTGGTTTGATTTATCCCAGGTCAGTGGTTGCTGAAATTTGTTCCAGCTGACTGAGCGTCACTGTCCCATGGGAAGGGGATGGGTGGGCCTGGATCAGGATTTGGGGAATCTCATTAAAATCCTGCAGCATCAGTATCCTCAAAACACAGCCAAGATGCTAAATAATAAAATATTAGCCTATTGCTCCAAAGCAACAGGCTTCCACCTTGTACTGAAGTAATGGGGGAGGAAGTTTGTTTTGTTTCTGGCTGTTTAATATCCCACAGTGTTTCTCTAAAAACACAGCTTGCCCTTAAAAGTCAAGGAAAGCTGATGACACTGATCCAGAGGGATGAAGTGCATTTCTACACCCACAGCTTTAAAAGCCAAGTCCAAAGCTGTGTGAAGTCAGCACAAGGATTTCTGTGGACTTCAAACACCTTCACATCAGGCTCTGGGAGTACATGTGTCCCGTGAGAACCTGAAGAAACAGAGTCTAGAGAGTCAGAAGCTTCCACTTAGTTTACTTTATGACCACACCACACTACATCAGAGATTATCTCTGTGGCTGATATAAATGTAATTTGTGTAGGGCAGGGCTAATGTCCCCACTGCTCCAGCCCAGGCAGATTACACCCCAGAGCTGGCATCAGACCCTGGTGTGACAGAGTCTGTTTTCATTATTTTTCAAAATAACATCTTGACCAGAAAAGGTAAAATATGCCTTAACTTCTGATAGCCTAGTGAGGTGCATTTGCATTAACTCCCCAGGCTTGAATATAAATTTAGGATTCAATTGGTGGTCTGAACTAATTCCCACATCACTGTCTGTACTCCTCGGGTTCTGAACACTGGTGATGCAAACAGGGATTTATCCTTATTCATTATCTAAGATTGGTCCTGTTCCACTTATATAAGCTATACAAATAAACTGTTTAGGTCATAAACCTGTGCTTTGCATCAGACTTTGTACACGAAGGTTGTATCTGAAGTTCTGAATATTTTGGCCAAAATATTAGCCAGATGTTATAAATCCCACAACATCATGGCATCTACTCAGTAATTCAGGCATTGAAAACAAGCAGTGAGAAGCAGTCAGCTCATTTTAAATAAAGATTGCAAAGGTGCTACAACTGGGACTAAAGAATTAAAGCTGAGCCTGGTCCCAAAGCCTGTAATCGTGTGTGTGTGATTTAATCTCTGACTGGAAGGTGCTGTAACACCAAGTCGGGTCTACTTGGACTTTTCATTCAGCCCCAGGATGTCTGAAGCTTGGACAGACAGCTGAGCTTGGTTAGGGGTGACAATGACTGGGCATCTTTTCAAATGCATAACTTTGCTGAGCTTTGTTTGGCTTTCGCAGACAGTTTTAAGACCCGCTACTGACGTACATCCCACTGCGCTTTGCACTGGGCTGTAACTGCACATAACGGAGAGCAGATGTGGGAAATACTGCACCAAGCAGGGCTGTCATGTTATCAGCTCACAGGACAGGACATGATCCTTCCTGTCTTCTTGGCAAAAAGACACTTAGAAACGATTCCTAAACCAGCAGCGTATCCCTCAGGGTATGGCTGTAAGGACCAACTACCACGGGGTGAAGTGCAGAGTCTCTGGGATACTGGGAACAGTCACAGCTCAAAAACAGAAGTGATGTTTGAGTCCAGCTCTCTACATTTCCCTGTGGTAGTTCTTCTGTTTTTGTTTACTTAGGGAGAAATAAAAGAGTATAATGGGGAACAGTAAAACTAATCTAAAACATTTCACTAGATGTGTTTGAGTTGGCAGGATAATAATAACTTTGTAATAATCTCACAACAGCACTGGGTGTCTCCGAGAACGAATCCAGCCTTCACTCATAAATGTCCAAGTGTTTATGGAGGAGGATAAATCCATTCCCAGAGTTCACCAGCTGCTACTGAGCAAGTCATCACCATTCTGTTTGAGATTTTCTGTAGGTGTTGCTGGGGAGCTGTGCCTGGTCAGACACTTAAATCATCTGGGAACAGAGTGCTGGGAGTAAGACATTGTGTGGTGGCTGCAAAACACCATCAAATTGTCACCTGTCTGACTACCTGACACTGTTTTTATTATGTATAAAACTATACACCTACTCTGGTGTTTGGAAGACGTTAGCACAGATATTCTGATCATGTTGTCAGCTGGGGATACCCAAATGTCACCTCTGCTCTGTGCCTGCTCTGTGCTGTTGTTATTCTCTGACTTACACTGGGAGGAATGTTTGAAGACAGAGCAGGTGGGAGGTTAAGTAGGACCAAAGAGACCCATTGCCATGGGATACCCCAATCAGTTCAACAGCAAAATTACAAACTGATAGGAACAGGGGGGAACTAATGGCTTTTCCTTGAGTTTCAGCCTCTTGTGTTTCTCCTTTCTGAACACTTAAAGCTGGATCTCCAAAGAAACAATGGAGAGAAGGACACTAATCTAGATGCCCATTTAAGTTGGCACATCCATCTAATTCATTTGCCAGTGCCTATATATTGATTGGTCTTAAAGAACACAGAGCTCAAATGCACTCTTCAGTGCATGCTTAAAGTTCTGAAGACTTCATCTAAAGTTGCAATTAAATGAAGAAAAGCCTAGTGTGACCAGCTGCACTTTTTTTTAAAGAATAATTTCAGTATCAAATGTAATTTTTGCATTGTTATCTTTGTTTGGCGTTCTCAAACAAACTCAAATTTCTAAAGCTGAATTACAGACCTATGAAAAATGCATTTACCAATGAGATACCAAACCAGCCATTCTTGTATTGGTGCAAATGATACCATTCTAACACAATAATCAAATGAGTTTCTCATAAACTCTTCTGTAATCCAATAAAGTAACAGCCTTTTTTATAAAACCTTTATCAATCTCAATCTGTAATATTTACATACATATCACAGATAGGGCATGAAAGGGGACTGCAATAGCTGACAAGCAAACTGAGATAAATGGGAAATGACCATCATTACAGCAAAAAAAGCAAAAGGCAGCATTGTGTAGAAACTTTATCGAGTAATTAATGATCTATCTGGGAATAATTACATGTGACTCACCGCTCCCATTTTCTTAAATGAATTTAAAAGCTATTAAATATCCCCTTAACAATAAACAGCATGGGAGACACGGCTTTGCTGCTTTTGTCCACAAAATTTTATCTTAATCAGTGAATATGGATAGTCCTGAGGAAGAGCGGATGAGCGGATACAGCTGTCAGGTAGTGCAGGATGTGCAGGCTGGAAAGGAAAAAGGCTGGGATAATGGATAGGGAGACACAGAGCCTTGGACATTAACTGTGTGACTGTTACCTACAGTGTATGGAATGGACTCGTAGGCTACAACTTTCTATGGCTGGTACAAGATGGTAAGATGGTCCTGGTGAATTCCTGTCAGAAACACTGTCATTTCTGATGTGCAAACACAGGATGATCTGGGAAAAGGTCGTTCCACCGTGTGCATGGATCCCAGAGAAGAAAAGGATTTAAGGGGAGAAGATGCTCTACACACAGGCAGCACATGCTCCCCTAAGAAGCTCAGTGCCACACCCAGGGCATTGAGCTACCTTTTTGTTAGAAAAATAAATATAAATGATGATGAGTGTAACCATGAGAGATACGCAAGGGGACCCAGACTAGGAGGAATCAGACCCAGGGAGAGTCACAAGCACATCAGGACAGATAGAAAATGCATTTTCATTCCCTTTTCCAAGGCAAAAGAATAAAGTGTTAGTCTAGGTTGTGGACAGTGTGCTTTTAGGGACAGCAATGCACGTAGGTTTTGTACTGAGAACCCTAAAGACTGTGAGATTATTATGAAAGTATTAGTTTCATCATTTTACAAACAAACCAGTTCAACTACTTTTTAGTTCACCTAGTGCTGTCAGGGATGGAATGAGCCTCCCCACCAGACTGAACTGCTCAGGTTGGGTGACTCAAGCAAGGAACTCTTTGCTTTTGCAGCTTGGCTTAGGCAGAAGGAAAGTGCTGAAATCCTTGGGGCAGTGATGGCTATGTGCAAAAAGAGAATTTAAAGCTCCTGGCGGGACTTTTACATTGAACTAAATAAATTAACCATTTCTATTTGACCAAATTAATGCTTTAGTACCAAGCCCTGTATCAGTTCTATCTCTTCAGCATGTTTTGGGATGAGATTAATCTGCCTTTACTTTAAGATTCCACCCTATTTCTCTGCCTAGAATGTGATCTTTCTGAGCAAATTCTGGATCTTATTCTGTGCTGATAAAGGTATGCATGATAGAGTCAGTGTTTCAGCTGCATGCTCCAATCATCCATAAAGAATGGAGCAAAGAACACACACACACAAACACCCAAGTCATCCTCGTGGAACAAAACTCACTCTTACAGTACACAGCTGTTGCACTTCATGGCTACAGCTGGTTATTTCTAAAGCTAAAATTTGCTTAAAATTGTACAGAAATCTCACTTATGAGTCTACTTTAATGCGATTCACATACAAACTAAACATGCTGGAACAAATAATTCCGTCAAAACATCAGCAACCTTTAAATGCTCTATTTCAAAAGACGCAGTCTTTGCCATTAAATTCTTTTTTTTACACCAAAAATACTGTATTATAGAAACAGGGTAAGTATATGAGACGGTTTAATGTCATTTTTTGTGTTCTGTATGAGTGCTAACGACCTTGCATAATAAAGCAGACATAAATTATTTTCACATATCATCCCTCGAGTAGCTTTATGGAAATGCCTGGAGTGATTGTGTACTGTGCTTTTCAATTAAATGCCAGAGAAAAAGTGACTTTGGTATGGTTTTGCAACTTGATTTCATGGGATGATCCCATTCCCCAAAGTGATAGTAACCTACTTTTATGCTAAAGGGCAGTGATTTGAAGGACCATATCAAAAATCTGTGGCTCTTGTAGTTAGCATTTAATTTCAACTCAATTAAATTGCAATTTGATTGGGAAGACATAGATTTTAAATGTCCAAATGCAAGCACTGAAAGATAATCTCTTCATCTGAAAGGAAGAAAAATTAATACTTTTTGTGTAAAATTTTACATTCTTCTGTATCAAACCCCAGGCCACGTTCAGGTTTTTAAAGCACACATGATGTGTATGAGATAGGCAGAAAAGAGATGAGTTAGTTTGAGCTGGACAAACTGACAGGAATGCAGTACATACACACCTACTCAGTTTTGTAGTTACTCCCAAGCCAATGTATGGAATGAGGAAAAGACAGTTTAACACAGGCACTCTGTATGCTACAATTAAAACAGATGTTTGTGTAAACATGTCCATTTGTGAAGGGATTGGTTTTCATTGCAGCTTTTGGATCCAGATGTGATTTCCTGAGCTGGGGTGTTCCCAGCTGCCGTCCTGCTTTTGGCCATTTGCTCACCTCTCACTCCAGTGCTTTTAGGAAGTAGCTCAGCACACCTGATCTGCCCAGGGAAGCCTTCTGGAACTAACATGCTGTGCTTGAAGTACAATCCATCAACGACACAGAAATGCAACACAGTGGAGGAACATGTGTGCAGGCCTGTTTGTGTAACTTCAGATCCCCCAGATGCCACTGGATTAAATTCTCCCACCTTCAGCAGTTTTTCTCAAAAAAAACTCCAAAACAAAACAAAAAAAACCCCAGACAACAAATCCAGACATTCTACACTGAGTAATAAATATGCAACAGCTTGATATATATTACTTTAACTGTTTTATTTGACAAGAAACATAAGGAAATAGTTGCATCTTTTGTTTGCAACACACTTTTTTGTGCAGTAGGCAACATATTCTGGCATATCCTTACAGAAGAGTTAGTTTTCCCTAAAGAACTCCTCTTTTGTCTGCTTAGTTTGAAGGAGAGCAGCCTTCCTATGGGAAATAACACCTGAGCTGACAAAAAGGATTGTGCAAGCAGCTTGTGAGCTTCACCAGCTCAAGCTGCTGCTTTTGACAACATGGAATTAAAACCAACGCGACGCTTGGACTGGGAATTAGTGCGTGGATGAGCTCCAAAGAGGGCAGCACTTCATTTAAGCTTCGTTTCATAGAGATATCCAAGCTCCAGAAGCCGTGTGGGGTTCAGAGCAACTCCCTAACACAGCAGACCTTGGCCAAGGCTTCCAGCTCCATCCTGAGCACACATCCCTGGTTCTCAGCTGACACAATAGCTCACTCTCTTCCCAGTGCCAGGTTTCACTGGCCAAGAAATGCACGTGGAATTGCATCACAAGTAAAATAAAACAGGGATTGTTTGATTTTACATCTATTTCTCCTGAATCCATCGCTTAGCAATTGTGCAGTGCAATGACTGAGCATCTCCTACATGCCTGGGCTTTTCTGTGAGTAGGGAATGGAATGACAGGCCTGCAACGATGTCACCTTTTCCAGCTGCCCAGCACATAGGGAAAATACGGGGAATTGTTATCTTTGGCCTCCTTATGACAGTTTGAAGGCGATGCATATAAAATACATTTTGACAGAAAGCTGAAGTGCCCTGCTCTTTTCTTTTTGATCATCTCGACTTTAAACAGCTTCAACTCCATGTAATTCTTCCTTTCCACCTAATTTGCGTGTTGAGGAAGTGAAAACAACTGTTTCCAAAGATAAACCCAAGGAATTAAAATTATATTGTCCTTTGGTTCCTTGCTCGTATGCTGGTAAATTATTTCATAAATGGAAATATTAATACTTACGACGAAAATACATCCTATAATTGCCCTGCTTAATAGATGAAGACCCAAGAGAAGGAAAAAGCACAAAAATGAATTAAAGAAAATTAGTGTTTTCATTTTGGGCAAGAAGTTTTGAGTTGCAAATGAAGATAAGAAAATTAACCACGTTTCCTGTTTATGTTACCGAGATTCTCATTAAGGTGTCTCCTCTTTGACCTATGTTGTTATGAGAAAGAAGCTAAGGCAAGTAAGCTTATACTAATGAGAGGCAAGAATATCCCTGTTTTGTCACAATTAGAATAAATGTACTGGGCAGCCAGATGGGGCCTTTAAAATTTTCCACAATTACATGCCTGTCACAGATAATGGCAAAGACCTCACAATGCAACACTTAAATGGACAGATTAACCAATTTTTTTTTTTTAAGATTCATTTTCCCCCTTTTGGTTGTGTTTTGACGCTTGGTGAGTTCTGGGGAAGAGAGAAAGTGGGGGAAGAGGCAATTTACTGGAATGTTTTAATTTCAAATAATAAATTTCACACAGCATAACTAGGAACAGTTTTTTACTTGATAAAAGGAGAGCTGAATGAATTACAAACAAAAAAAAAAGCTTATGGTGGCTTTCATAAGCAGCAACTAATTCTGTCATTTTTATCTAACTAAAACACAGTGTCCTTGCTTCTACCACAACCTTCTCTGTTGCTTCTCTGCTTATAATCCCCCTGTGCTTTTCAAATCTCCTCTGGCTCCGCCACAGCAGCTCCTCCAACCTGCATCATCCCTGGGTTTTATGTCTTTCTCTGCATTGAGTGCCTTTTGCTTGCCTACGGTTCTGTATGAATGCTTCTTGTTGACCAAAGAATAGACTTTTTTCTTCAGAATATGCATTTCCTGAGTTCCTTTATTTGTGATGTTTCTAAATAGTCGGGGAAACAGTGACAAAAAGAGTCAGAGCACTTGTGCTCCAACACACTCCTGTGGTTCAGTGGCTTCTTGTTCATGTGCACTAGATATTGGTAATCTCCAAAAATCAAACTCTTTCAAGATACCTGAAAGTGGATGTTACCATGTGAAATAAAAAGAGGGGTCAATCCCTACCAAGGCTGACCAAGCATTGTTTAATTTGCTGTTTAGTGTAATTCCATCATGTATTTCCAACCACCACACTGCATCCCCAAAGACCTCACTTGCCCTTCTACTGGAAAGCCTGTGCCAAGAATACGTGGGGATTTGAGTGAGTTTGGATGACCATGAGGAGGAAAAAGCTCCATACAAGGAGTTCTGTCTCAATACAAATACAATGGAAAGTAGTGAAAAGCTGCTCCAACATTTAAAACCAGTTGTGCTTCGCTTGATTTAAATCTGAAGATAATCAGGAAGCAAATAACCAGTACCCTCAGCAAATCTCCCTGTAGTATATGGACCATGGGTTTATTTAACTGCACTGACTGCTGAAAACAGTCATTCAGGAAAACATATTTTGGCACTATAAACAAAGTCCAATTATTTCACTTTTACCGTGGCACTCCACAAAACTACCAATAAATAAAACAATTGGCAAGGCTTTAAGATCCATGAGAGTATCCAGCAGAGCGACAAACAAAACAATCTAGTTACTACTGTTATAAAGTGGGTAATAGACACAGTGGGCCCAATTTCCCAAACTTTACAATAATTTGAAAAGCCCTGCAGAGCGCTTTTCACTTGTGCATCTTACTTCCTTCACTGGGGCTCATAATTAATTTAAACTGTGTAATTCATGAACAGTTGTTTCTTTGTATTGTCAACTTTGCAGAGTTTTAAAGTTATAGGAGCACTTATTGGAAATAATGATGGAAAAACTGAAATTGCAGTTGCATTTACCTTGGTTGCTTGCACTGAATTACCATTGCTTAAGGTCTGCTCTGCACTCGTGGCCCTGAGCAATTGCTTGGTGAGCTTTCTGTTGGTTCCCTCACCCCTGGGGCAGGAGGCTGATGGATGATTAAATCATCTTAGTCCACCCCCCCGCCATGGGCAGGGACACCTTCCACTATCCCAAGTTGCTCCAAGCCCCGTCCAACCTGACCTTGAACACTTCCAGGAATGGGGTAGCCACAGCTTCTCTGGGTAACCTGTGCCAGGGCCTCACCACCCTCACAATAAAGAATATTTTTCTAATGTCTAATCTAAACCTGCCCTCTGTCAGTTTGAAGCCATTCCCCTTTGTTCTGTCACTCCATGCTCTTGCAAATGGTCTTTCTCTGTGTTTCTTGTCAGGTCCTTCAGGTACTGGAAGGCTGCAGTTAGGTCACGCTGAAGCTTCTCTTCTCCAGGTTGAATAAAATTGTTGTGGCTTTATCTTCCCTGCCCTCTGTCCTGTGACACAGCCTGTGTAGGCTTCACCCATAAACTGGAGTAGAAACAGGCTTTTTCCTTCTCTCCCAAGGGATGCTGTTTGCCCGAAACGCAGTGTCTCCAGTGGTGGTCCTGAACATGGATAAGGGCTGTTTGCACAGAGCCCACACCAAGCACTCAACAAATTCAGGGCTTGTCTAAACTTCAGAAGGATGAGGGATGATCTCAAGATAATGGGGGTGAAAAGATGATTGCCTGTGAGCTCAGCTGCTGGCCCCGAGCAGTGCAGGCTGTCAGACCCTCAAAGGTACAAGGCAACCCCCCGCAACCGTGGTGGGTGGGAGCTCATGGACAAGAAGTTATTGACAGTCAGCTGATGAATGGTAACTCATTAAGCTGTGGGAATATTATTGCTTGCAATGCTCTGTCCATACAGTTAATCAATTTTCTAAGTGAATGAAACTGAATTAAGGCTGCCTTAATTTCCAATGAGAATGTCAACACCAGCATTTAGTGAAGTTCGACTAATCCATTTAAAGCAAACTTAGTTTCTCTCAGTAGCTGTATGCAGGTAACTCTTGGACAGGTTCAACACAGCTATTTGAGGATTAACATGCCAAGGAATTTTGCCATTTCTCATTTCACCTCAGCATCTTCAAGATACAGCTTCAAGCACCTGACCTCTAAGTCGATTTTGAAGATTTATTTCAAATCCAAAGGGACTACAGACTTATTTTGTCATTGTGGTAAATGTTTAATTTATTTTAGTAAAGGGCTGGATGGAAGCACGATGAAAATGAAATTAAAAAAAGAAAAATAAGGTTTTAATGAAGACCAAAAGTTGTCATATCAAGTAATCCAAGGGAAACGTGGGAAAAGCAAAGCACTGGCATAGAATGCCACACAGAATAAATATCCCACTGAGCCCGGAGACTTGAGAAGACACCCTTGTCTCCTTGGAAGTTGATGGGAATTTTGCCACTGACTTAGTGGAGACAGGTTCACACCCACACTGTCTAAAGGGAATGCTCAGCTGCTGAGGCACACGATGGCAGCCACCCCAGAAAAACAGCAGCCTGCTGCACCACGACAGATGCTGACTCAATCCAAAACCTGTTCTTAGCTCAATGACTGAGTTTTTGGCATGACTTTGTACCTGCTCTTGTTTTATTTGCCACAGCCTTATGCAGGGTTGGCACAAAGCTCAGTCAGAGAAATCTTCTAACAAACATGAAACGGAGATCACAGGATGACAGAACAGTCAGGACACTGAACAGTGGTAGGACAAGAGGACTGGAAGCAACTGCTAAAGGAAATATTTATTTTCTGCCCTGAAATGTTCAGAAAAAATCCAACTGATTAAAATTTCATCCCATGAAAAGATACCTTTTTGAAATGCATCTACTATGTTCAAAATATTTTGTTGAGAGACTTAATTATTTTTTTCTATCTAGTTCCTTTCTGTGGAAGCACTTATGGCACTGCCCTCTATGTTCTGGTAAGCAGAAAACCTGGTTAGGGATAAATAGAACTTTATTGTATTGACTGATAAGGGATTCTCAAAACATGATGTGATGTGGCCACTGTCCTACGTCTGACTAATGCCTAAGTTACCCCTCAAGTTACCTACTCATTCTGCTGGTTTAATATGGATCTGTTTAACAAAAGTATCAGATTATTTTAAATACTGCCTGGCCTCCAAGGAGTAATTACAGTAACAAAAGAAGCAATCACCTGAACACAACTGGGTATCTGTTATCTCTTACTGGTCACCCCCGTGGCCCAAATTAACCACTGCAAAGGCCCTAATTACTTCTAAGCACCTTGATGGTTCATCTCATAATAAAGCCTTTAATATACAACAACAGACTTGGTGCTCCACAGTGAAGAAAGTAACTCGGGTACCCAGGACTGATTCAGTACAAAGAAGCCCAGAGTTTTGAAATCATTCTAAAGCCAATTACACTTTTTGCAATGGAAGAGAGTATTGTCCTGTGTGGACTGTGACAACTCCAGCCATGGGCAAAGGAAAGTTTTTCCTGAGAGGAATCCCTTAGCAAATGAGATGTAGTATTAAAGTCTAGTGAGTGCCCTTCCCTTGTTTTTCTCCAAATCAGTCTCCACAGAATCCATTTCAGCAACCTTGTCATTGCTCAGTGTGAGATGGGCCAAGAGGTGAACGACTGGTGCTTCGTCCAGTGGGACTGCCAGCATACACAGACTATTCAAATGATCTCATTAGCTGACAACCCCACTTCCAAAGACCCTTTCAGATGCTCACAGAAAGACAATTCCTGTTAGGCTGGCATAGTTTCCATCTGATATCTTCTTCTTCAAAAGAATTTTGCACAGTTGGCTGAAAGCTTTTGATGCTTACCTGGGAGTAGGGATCCTGAACACCATAAATCTGGGGCTCGGGAATGTTCTTACCACCTATTAATGTTTATTTGGATTATTGCTCACATGACAAAAGTTATCTAATTCTAGCAAATACCTACAATATGTTTGATACCATGCATGACATCAGCCTACACCTAACCTAACACAGGCAGGAGAAGGAGCCAGGTATTACAGAAGAAAAAACTTTGCTTTAAGGGGATGCATTACTTTTTGGGCAAGGTGTTCCAGCTCCATTCCCCTGCTGTTTTGGATGCTGATGAGCCATCCATCTCTGCACCTCCACAGCCCAAGCATATCCCTTTCCCAGGGAAGCCAATGCCATTGATTACAGAGAACTGCCTAGTTAGCCACCTATCCATTCTTGATCAGGGAGAGACCTGACCATGTGTTATATCCTGATCTCTGGTGTTACAAACAGGCCCTGCTTTGCCTGGAATTAATGGTTACAGACACATCGATCTGGATGTGAGAAAGGTCACACTCCCAAAAGCCAGACACATAAAAGAGAAAAATGGAGATGAAAGGGCTGCTGAGCTGCACAGCATCTGTCCAAAACTGCCTGCCTGCATCTAGGGCTGAGGTGGGCAGCTAAAATTTGCTTGAGCTACAATATCCCAGTTTACTATATCCCAGTTTGCAACATTCCACCTTTTACGAGGCTCACCATGGTTACAACAATGCCATGTTTTAATCACAGAGAATGTCACCTTCATATTAAAACCATCCAGACAGTTTTCAGTGCATGTGGTTTAGCAGAGTCCTCTGAGGCTGAAGTGTGTCCATGGTATTAGTCATTGTTTTATACTGAATGAAGAGAGAAACTAATTCACTGTCCTTTTGTGCTGGGGATGGAATAATACATGTGATTTTCCACTTTGAAAAGATATTTAATAATCCCATTTAATGTTCAGTTAAACATTTCATTGTTTGCCATGACTAATCCACAGATTTGAAGGGAAAATTCCACTTTAAAGTGTAATGGAGCTTCAGTGTTCCTTCACTTTTGAATTAATACTAACACAACTCTGAAAATAAGTACCAATTTGTGGAGATATTTTGCAGCATGTGTCCTAACACATTTATCCTAAGTACAGTGAAATAGAGGGTGCTTTGGATAACGAATGCAAATTCGGTCAGACTGGTAAAACCAGTGCAATCTTCACATAGAGAAACCTTCTAATTAAATGAATAAACTTATTCTGAAAGATGTTCAATGAAGGATGCAGAATAGGATTATTCTACTCCATCAAGCACCCTTTTGATGTTTAATGAAACTACAACACCAGGTAAATTATGGGTTTGTGTTCACTGCACACTTTTTAATGAGATTATAAAGAAAAATCCAATATATTACAAGTGGGTCAAATAGATTTTTATATCTCTGTCTGGAAAGACAAACTCCAAAATGATCATTTGGAAATATGCAGCTGACTACCGAGAGAACACTGAAATAAAACATTGTTATTAAAATATAGAAACCACTGAATTGTTGCTATTTGGAATCTGTCATGGGCAGTGAATATGCTCATAAGAATATGTAAATATTTACGGGTGCACAGTAATGACCTATAATAACAAATTCAATTACAGCATTTTTAATGAAACACAACTGCACCAGCCATTTTTGATATTTTAAAAACCACTGCAGGTATCAGGATTAAAGGGAAACAGGCACTCAAGCCTCAGTGCCGTGAAGCATGAACCACACTGCACGGGGTTACAGCCCTGTTAACATTTCCAAGGAAATGAGCCTTATTATTCAAACCCTTCAGTCATCCGAGCTCTTTGTCAATCTGAAGTAACTGTGTATGTCACCCCCCTGTGTGTGAGGGTGATACCAGTACCAAATGCTTTCTGTTTAACCAGCCCTGCTGCTGGTGGCAGCAACCATCAAGCTCCTTTTGACTTGCAGGAGAACACAATTAGGCTGAATGAAAAGTGTCCTGGAAGGTCCCACCTGGAACAACCCACAGCACCAAAGCCCCAGATGCACTTCTCTGTCTCACACATTCACCAAAGCAGCTTCAAAGGCTGCCCAAACCCACTGAGCTTCCTCAGTCGTGTGTGCAAGGATCATGGCCTTCTCCTGAGCAAAAGTTACACTGCCCTGTTGTCCAAAGTGGGTCAGTACCCACCTTAGGCTTAAAACAAACAGAACCATTTCATCACCTCTAATTTTGCCCTAAGGAGGAACCTGCAGTGGAGGAGCCCGAGCCCAGTCAATGTGTGTGGGAGCAGGGCCATTTATCTGGCACTTCTGCAAGCCAGGCATTCTGAAGAGAAAGCCTTTAAATCCCGGCCAAATGGGTAAATCACTCCTCCCCCTCTTGTCAATGCTTCCTTTTGTGGAAAGACAAGTTGTCTGGGGAAGGCTGGCTGCATGTCTCAGCAGTCTGAGTTGGACATGAACTAACTGGAAACTTCAGTGGAGATGAACTGATGTCACCCGTGCTCTGCCAGCCTGGCAGTGGCTCCCAGTCGCTTTGCACCAGGAATCAAAGGAGAGCCAGATTAAAAAGAAGGATTTGAACACCACAGAATTCGCGCTGCAGTTTCTCCTGAGATGATGGTGTTTGATGGCTCCAACTTGTCACACATCCCAGGACCTACTGGGAGTTGTGACTGGAGACAGACAAACTGACACTCTCAGGCTCAGATTTGTGAAATCTGGGGAAAATCTCAATTCACTTGTCTCTAAATACTCCAGAGCTAAACCCAAGACTTGTCTGACAGCCATGTGACACTGAGTACACGTATTCAGCAGTGAGAATTTTCATAATTTTTTTTTCCTTTACTCAGAGACTTCTAGTTGTCAATAACACCCTTTCCAATGCTAAAAGCATCTACATACAATGAAACCTGCACCTCAGGGAAAAGATTAACACCTTTTTCACTGAATCAGCAGGAAAAATGTGATTACCAGGCTTGGAAACACTGGGAAAGAATGTTTTTTTTTTCTAAAAAGAACAAGGTTTTGCTTCAGACTCAGCCTCAGCCCACCCTACGGATTCACTGCTGTCTCCGCAGAAGGACAGCCTGCACAAGACAGGTCTTCACCCTTAGCTCATGTAAAGTAGTATTATTGCACTAAGGAACACAAAACACTGCAATAATGTCACAAAACACAATATTGCAAATAATTCTAGCAATGAAATGGAACCCCTTATTTTGACTCCTTGTTCATAACTGATTAAAAGTTAGTCGTTGAGTTTCTCTAGGCCTTGTTATAGGCATGAAGAGCCAGTGAAGTGAATGAGACTGAGAAGGTGCTCAAGTGTTTTGTCAGAAGGGCTGGATTGAAGCACCCATTCCTGTAGGTTTGATGCCTTTGGCTCTCCCTGTCAGTCTCAGGCTCAGCTGGGGCAGTTGTTCCTGCTCCCACCTGCCTGTTTTGTGTCGATGCCGAGTGCTGAGTGTGTCCATACATCAGCCTGGCTCACTCTGGGATGTCACACTGCCCTCCACCAGTGCTTTCAGCTGAAACTCCAGGCTGTGAACTGGGGCACTTGAAGTGCTGACACGTCCCATTCTGTCACCCTTCCTAGAGGATGCTGATGCTGGAAGGCAGAGAGGTTTTAGGTGAACAGCTGGAGGTGTTCGTGTCTTACGCCACTGCAGCTAAACCTGCCAAATCCCATCTGTCAGAGCACACAGTTTACACACTCAGCTTCATGTGTGTGGAACCTTAGGATTACCAAATTACTACTTTAAATACATTGCATTAGCCTGGGTGAGATTAATTAAAGAAGAATACAAGGAACAACTGGAACATCTGAGTGCTCCAATAAAAACCACAGTTAATGCAATTCAGAGAAAATACAGGATGCCTAAACTTTGCACATAATTTAATAATATTCTTCAGGATAAAGAAAAAAAAAAGAAGATGTTATCTGTTTGCTTGATAAATGCTTCAAACTTACAAAGGTCTGATCTTCATCTGGTTTAACTCAGAGCGACTTCACTTAAGTCAGAGGAGCCATGAAAGTCAACAGCAGATGAAGAGCTGGCCCTAGTTTGCTATTCACTAATCTTCAGGGAAATCGTAAGATTATGGACAGAATACTTTCCTTTTCCAAGATAAGGAAATATAATATCCCTATACTACCTCTTATCTACCCTCCAATACAATCTGGAAAGCCTTTCCTCTTTTCCAAGCTTTCTGTAGAATTTCTGTTCTCTAAGCGTAGCCTTTCCAAGTTTACTGGCATCTTTAATGTGTTAAAGCTGTCATTCCATTTTTGGCCACAGCTCCCTCTTTTTCTGATTCCTCTCAAAAATCTGAAACCTGTTCTCTTCCTGTTCCTTTCACTCTTCAGAGAAGTTTCTACCCCTCTTTTGTGGATGGAAATACTGGCTCTAGTTACAATTCCCACGAGTCTCTCCGTTGTGTTCCAGCTTCTGACCTTCTCCTTGCAATGTGTTCATGTCCACATGTGGGACAGAACAAACCAACGTGGCCGAGTCGAGATCTCAACAGTGTTTACTTCATGGCAATACTCATCATCATCACATCTAATATGTATTATAAAAGTAAACTGTATTCCAGATAAGCTCAGGCACAGGAATGGAACATATTCTTCCCATGTTCCTGGTGCTGTAGTGCCATCTAGTGAAATGTTTACAATACGACTTAAGTCCACTTTTGCATAAATAAAACAATTTATTTTTAAATATTATACTGAGTATACATACTGCTGTTCTCTACGAGTGTGCAAAATTCCATACAAATCAGATAAAGTAAAACTTTTGCCCAATGCAGTTTCTTAACAGTGCTCCCACGTGTTGTGTTTCCAAGGCACTCGGGTTGCACGTGATTTAACATTCCACTGCACATATAAAACTTGAATCTTTGATAAAGCCATTCCAAGAAGAAACAAAGGCGCTTTAGTTAATGGTACCCAGCTTGTAGACTAAACATATCCCTTGTATAATCGGGTCTCAAAAAGCTGTTTGCACTGTTTGCCACACTGGCAAAGGGACGTGTAAGGGCCTGTTATTTCACTCGAGTATTTTCTTGAAACCTTAAATCCTGCACAGCTTCTTATTTGTAGAAGATGCTCAAGACTGCCCAGAAAAGTGGTTGAGTTTGAAGCCAGTGGCTTCATATGGGAAATTTTCCATTTAACACTTCCCATCCCTCCAGCATTTCTTTCTTTAGGTCTTCCCCTCCTTCAGGAGATCCCACTCTGAGCCACAACTGGCTCAGCGGTGCCTGGGGCTGTGTCCCACCCCATGGGGGACTCCAGGACTCCTTCATGAGGGTGAAGAGTTTTTGATGCTCCCCCACAGCACTGAACACCCCTCACAGCTCCATGTCCAGCTCCCTGCCAGCCCAACCTGCCTCCACTCCAAAGAAATGAAAAAACATTGTCCACCTGCTCTGATTTGACCCTGGCTATCATCAGTCTCCAGTACAAATGGTTTATAAGAGTCAGTGAAATCATGCAGGCATTTTTTAAAGCTCCATCACTGTGTCATCTCAGTCTGCCTTAAAACTCCTGTAAAAAATGTCACACGATCAAAGCGCTTTCTTTTGTCTTATCCATTTCCATCTCACCTCTACTGTTGCTGCTCTTTATGATGCTGTAAAAAGTCAGCCCAGACCTACAAACCTGCTTTTCTGTGTGATGGGCTGTCACAGCTGGAGACAGGCTCTGCCCAAGGGATTGCAAATCACTGATCCGATCCCAAATCAGCTAATGAACATCTTTTCACCCATCTCAGAGGGGTCTGAGCAGGTCTAACAGCAAAGATGTTGTCTATTAAATTGAATTTTCTTTTGGATGACATTTTGGAACTGTTAGCACAGTTCACATTTCAGTTTCCATTGTTTGCAACCAGATGAGCTTAATATTTTACAACAGTTCTACGTACAGATTGGAAATCTGATTTTAGTTACTCCTACTGCTGCCCTCTTTCATTTAAGGAAATTGGTATTAAATTGTTGGATATACTGACATGTCCACATTTGTTACTACTTTAGCCTGTCTGAAGTACCCTGCAACCTCCAATACCTCATTCTCACCATTAATTAAAACTCTTACAAGGTTAACACACCCAGGAAGGAGGATTGGGGAGCAAGCGTTGTGTAACAGATGAACTCATATAAAATCTCAATGTGATTTAATTAGTTGATAATGGATCATTAATTACAAAGCTAGTGGAATGAAACACATTGTTGTGGGAACACATAATGGAACTATTGAGAAAGAATAGATTTGTTTTTACTAAGTACTTGTCTGCTAAGAAAACCACCTGTGCAAATAACTGGCTCAAATCAGATGACAAGCAGATTTTTTATTGCACAAGAAAGATTTGGGTTTCCATGACAACGCACCTAGGTCAAAACAGCAAATTATATATTTTTCTGCAATAAACATCTCATTGACTCTAAAAGGTTTAACATCCAGGTTTATTATGTGTCTAAAATATATTTATTAGCTAGCCATTATTTAATACAGCAGCTTCTGCCCAGAAATGGCTGTCCAGTAACTGGGGATTCAGCTCCAAGTGTATGGGATCTATCTTAAGCCTTTTGGCATTTTAAACAAATGCTGTAATGCTGTTTGGCTCACAGTAACCTACTGTGAGCTCTGGGGAGAACTAAGCAAACACTTTAAATGTTATACAAAAATTTTTATTTAATTGAATTCAAGCATTTATGAAATTATATTAAATTAGGTCATATTCAGAGGTTATCCAGTATTTAACATTTTCACTAGTAATTGCCTGTACATCGAATTTAAAGTTTAATGACATTATTTAAGAAAAAGGTTTTCTTGATCTGAGGGCAAATATGCTTTATTTATAGGCCCTTTCTCAGCCCAAGAATGGAAAGTACAAATGTGTTACTCATTAAGGCCCACGTTGTTACGTGGCTAGATGACTAAATCACTGCTTCCCCAGGGTGCCTACACCAAAAAGCACTGGAGTCAGCGAAAAGAGAAAAATAGGTGTTCTCATTTCCAGGGTTCTGAATCAAAAAAACCCATTAGTAAATCTCCAAAGTAACAAGGAGTTTTATTCACCAGAGCTGCCTGGAAGCAGCTCTGAACTCGAACTCTGCCCACTCACCCAAGATCTGACAGAATTACATCTCACCTGGTGAAAAAACCTGGCCAAGGTGGTCAACTGTGTGTTGACCTGACCAGACCAGACCTGATGTGCCGCTGTCTCCTGCCTTCTGGGCTGGTTTTGTTTGGCTCTGGCCACATCTGAGCAAGTGGGGAGTTTGCAAGAGCTCACAGCCATGGTTGCTTCTTGGGGGACTCTCCTGGCACCTCCCTGCTGCTCCTGAGCTGGCACAGCAGCCCTGGCTCTGAGCTGGGCACGGGGAAGCACTTGGTGCAAAAAACAAGGGACAAGGGCTGGAGCTCACATTTCCATCAGGAGTGACATTGTGCCTTGGAAGTGCTACTACATAAAATACTCCCCCTTCCCCCCAAAATGTTCTGCTTCCCACAGGGAGAAGGATGAGCCTCCTTAGTGTCCACACAATGTCTCCAGGTCCATTTTAGCCTGCGGGGAAATGCAGCTTGTCCAAATGTGCTCTCTCCAGTCTCCTCCCTGTAACTCTTGAAATTTTTGGCATGATGGGAAGCCCTGAAGCTCTCCCAGCTGTCCTGAGAGAGGGCAGGGGGCTGAGGAGCACATGTGCTTCTCTGGGCAAGCCACAGCACATCCAGGTACTGCTGGTGGATGGGCTACAGCAACACAAGGGAGGGCTGAGGCTTCAGTGGGAGAGGGAAACAAAGGAAAATCCTTTAGGAAAAATGGCTTTAATTTACAAATGGCTTGATTAGTGTTTCTAGGCACAGAAGAATTTATTTTCTTAATCTGATCAGCCCAGGCTATATGGTAGAACACACCTAGTTCTACCTACAGTGGTCATAGTGACATTACTGACATCCCCAGTCAGAGACCACTTGTTGAAAACAGTATTTCTTTCACAAAGATTTTCTTCTTGCTTTAGTCTGAGTGGAGTTCAACAAAAGGGTAAAACAGAGAGAGGTGCTCCAGCCTTGGTCTGGAGCTCTGAAGAGCATCTACAGTGTGCACACACCAGGGCCAGCTGATTTCTAGTGTCAGTTCTTTGTGTAAAATGATACCCCTGGGCTTTTCCCTGCATGATACAAGCTGGATCTAAGGATGAATTAGCACAAAGGAGAATCCCTGCAGCAGCACTGGGTGGGAGAGCAGGGACTGGACTCCAGCCACAGCTCTGGAGTGCCTGGGCTGGGCTGGAACAGTATGAAGCTGCTTAACAGTATTTTATAGTCACTTTGGAAAATAAAGTGTAATAATCATCTTTGAGCCTGCAATTCAAAGGTGGATTGTTGTGTTGTGAGTGAAAATAGGCAGCTGGATCAAACACCTTTTAATGCACGTATTTTTTTGAAAAGGCTCTCTGAAGGTAGCCTGTGTCAGCTCTGCTGCTTTTTTCTAAACTTTCAGCTAAAAGAGATTCAGAAAGACTTTCTCCTGTTTCAGGAAGAGAACATAAATACAAGTCACACACTCCTGAGACTTCTTTAGGACAAAAACTGAATACAAAGTCCTTGATAAAAGGAAAATTATGCTTTACATAATTCTGCTCCCCACAGCTACTATTTCCAAGTGGAGAATAACAAAGTAAAGCTTATAAGGTGAGACTGAGAAAGAAGTAGTGAGAAGTGAGGGCTGGTGGAAGTTAGGAAAATCTCAGCATGTCTAAATATTAGATATGTTGCTTCCCACCCTCACAGCACATCTTTTAATCTGAACAGCCCTTGCACCAATGAATGGGAGCAAGTGTGGAAGGAATTTATGGGATTAGCTATGCCCTGCCCATACCTCCTATCCCACCTACATAAACATTGCACAAACCAATGCAGGGAGCATATTCTATTTCTCTATCCTCTTGTCTTTTACTAATATCTGTAGCCAATGTGTTAATTACTATTCAAAATAAAGGTTAGACTCAGGGAGCACTGACATGCAAATCGTCAGAAGAACCAAAACATTTATATGCATATCGGCTTCTAGGGCTGAACACTGACTCTTGTGACAACTGACTTGACATTTCCATGTCCCTTTATTTAGTTTTGGGTGTAGCTGGGTAGTTTTTAGGCAGGCCTGAGCTGAAGCAGTGACTGCCAGGCTGTCCCTCTCCCCATGCAGAGACCAGGCAGGCACTAGATGGCTCCCGAGTGACGGGCTTGGCTTATTTAGAAACAGCTTTCTAATGATATCTTCCCTTCCGGGCTTAGAACTTTGTCCAAAATCTCTTCTCCCTTCTCCTCACAGAGCGTTTTTTGCAATTCAGCTTTACCTTCCCGGGCACTGTGGAGTTTGTTGTGTCTTGAAGTGGATGGGAAAAAACCAGGGCTCTGCTGTGCTTTGGGCACAGGGATTAGGAGGAGCTGGCTGGGACTGCCAGAGCTGCCCTCCCACCACAGAGCTGTGGAAAAAGGAAGCATTTCCTCACTTCCACCAAAGCATTCATGAAGACCTGCAGAACTGAGTTAGCTTAGCTGGGAGCCAGCTTAATTGGCACTAATTGGCTTCCCTTGGCTGGTCATGTCTCTTTGGAAGTGATTTTCATGTTACTTTTCATGGAGAAGTACTTCTGGTCCTTCTGAGAATGTGGCAGCAATGTCAGCACTTCAGAAGGCAAACAGCCACCATCAAAAGTTGGTTTTCAAAAAAACCCCAGACTTTGTCAGCAACTGAATGCTCTTGAAACCTTCTCCCCGTTGAGATGTGGTGATCACACACAAGTACAACTGCTGACAGCAGCACAGCTCTGAGTTCTGCAGAAAAGCTGCAGATTGAGAGATTTAGTAGCCTTCCTCCAGTAAACAGAAACAAACAGAAACCTAATTTCCTCCCTGTGAAAACAGACAGAGGAGCACACTTTCCAAACACAGCACGCACTTACGGTCCCAAGGTAAAGCTTTCCATCTGGGGAACGTGTCATGGAAAACTAGGTCAGTTTGCCTGTCATTGGATTTGTGTTCAGTGGCTTGGACACAGACACTTGTAATGTGGAAATGTGGGAGAGTCCAAGCTCCATGATGACAGGTTTCAGACATAAGTAAAACTGTCTGAGATTACAATACTGGGAACGCTGAAGTTTCTGGCCCATCTCATCATGGCTGTGTGACAAGGGTTGGCCCTGAGAGCTTTCCTGCTCCTGGAGAAGGGCTGCTCCTGCTGCTGAGCCTCGGGACACCATGGGTGTTATCCAAGTGCCTATTCCCTACTCCCATTCCTGTTTCTCCTGGAAGGAAAGGTGCATGTGTGGGCACAGGGGGCCCGGGGATGGGCTGGCAGCAGCACTGCAGGATGCTGGCATGAGCTGCTCTGCTCATCTCTGCTATCAGGAATTACCTTTTGCAATTTCACAGTTGTCTGGGTGAGCAGAAGTGTATCCCTGCAATCTCCTGCCCACTACAACCATAACTAAATTCTTTCTGGATATGTGGATAGGGTCTACTTAAAGCTGCCTTAATAGTCTTGAAACCCTTTGCTGAGATGTGACCTACTGACCCATCCAATGTGCCCAGCTGGACTGTTTAGAAAGAACAAAGCCCCAAACTGAGACCATTACCAGCATTCATCCGTGGAATTACCATCAGCATAAACGTCATGTGGAGGCACAGCATAGAAAATATCAATTTCTATTGAGTTCTTCATTTTCCCATTCCCTGTTAGTGAAACACTTCACAGAACCACAGTAGAGAAACTGGAATAAAGAAGGATGGCAGTTCCTTGTGCATATTAAATCAATTTTCTCAGGCCCATCTTCCACATTAGATTAGGCAATACCAACATTTAAAAATGTGAACCATTTGCATTTTGAGGGATGAGACAAAGTAAAATCTTGCTGTGCTGCACATTAAACTTCTAAAAGCATGGTTCAGTATCCGATCACACGCTAGCAGCCTTCCAAGCTCAGACAGGAAACACCTGGACTTCTGTGGTCAAACATCACTGGGAGTGCACTGTACATTTTGGAACAGATCATTTCGAATTGTTAATAAATATTCATCTTATTGCAGTAAAACACTGTGTGTCCACTGCTATAAACACTGGTGGAGCTAAATTAAATATGTGCAATGTTAGTCATCTTTTTTTCCTCATTAAAAAAAAAAAGAATACTTGCCTTCCCCTCCAAGAACAACTAAAGTTTTAAAACCTTAAAACCCCAAAGATAATTCTGTCAGATACACAATTTAAATATCTCAGTTTCTGTTATATTTATTCTCTGTTAACACATTCTCCCATCTTTTCTAAAGGGCTCATTATAAAGCTCACTAAAATGAAGTCTTTGTTTCCTTTCCTGGGAAAAGCCTTGCACCTTGGCAAACACAGCCCTGTAGAGTCATACAGGAGTTCACTGTCACTCCCCTCATGGTCTCAATTTGAAAAACAAATCTAGAGATGTCCCTAATTATGCAAGAGCCAAAGGGCAAAATGCAAATTGTACACAAATCCTCAGACCTTTCCTCAAGAAACCTCACCAAATGTGCATCTCTATTTTTGCTGCACTGGTCTAACTTACATTTGTGATAATGGGCTCCAGAATCATGCCCTGAATTGAGATTTTCCTAATTTTAGGATTAATCATTTAATTGGTGCAAATCAGCTCTGAACTGAAGGAAGACCTGAACTTTCTGCTCCTGAAAGAGCCGGAGATGGGGCTGCAGGAGACACAGCTGACAGATGATCCAGGTTGGACTCGGTTCCAAATCACAGCACAGATCTCTTCAAGGTCATGATAAACAAATCTTGCATGCTTCCATATGCTTATACAAAAGGCTCATCCTTTATAGACAATTTGCTCAGATTTTGGGGCTGTTTCCACCTTTCTCTCGCCTAACTATCTTTTTTAAAGCCTGCTTGATAATACTGTATTTCTGTGTCCCGACAGCTTGAATTGTTTAGGTTTAACATAAGCATTCACCAATTTTCTACCGAAATATATTGCCTGTGGAAAATTAATATATTTTTCTGTCTTTTCTCAAAGCATTTTAATACTCAGGAAAACAAGATATCATAAATCTAAGGAAAGAAAAGCTGCTTTCAATTGAGCAGAAAAAAAATAAAAGGCAAAGTCTGTTGTGCATGTGTGTCAACAGCTTTCAAAGCTGCGAGCGGAGAACAAAAAGCAATCAGAAAAATCCTACTGCTCATACAAAAAAAATTTCCCTTGGTGAGAACTCCACCAGCACTGAAACAGCCTCAAAACTTGGCTTATTGTGTCTGTCTGTAGCTCTACAAAGAAGACTACTTGTTTCTATTTTCTGAACGTGTTGAAAACTAGAACATGGCAGCTGTAATTCTGCTGCAGAGCTCCCCCAAACAAACACCAAAACAAGCCTGGCCACCTGTTTTGAGCAGACTTCAGCTGTGGAAAATGCCTCTCCAAAGGGAAAGTGTTGGGGAATATTTATGAGACCCTGAAAACAAGTGGGTTCTAGCTGAGAATTTTCTGTATGCACAGCACTGCCTTATTTATTAAATATCTGTTGTTTTGCCCCTTCTGCCCTGGGGAGGTTGTTTATTTGTGCAATCATCACTGCTGGGAAGAGGAGTTTTTCTGTACAGTGAGATGCATGATGTAGGTAGAAGAGAGATTTCAGGCTCAGTCATTACTGCTGTCCTATGGGATGGCAGAAGGAGATGCTGGACCTCCTCCAGACCTTCTCTGGACCTCCTCCAGGGCTGCTGGCACCTGAGCAGGGCACCCATCAGGCTGCATGACAGCTCTGTGCAGAGCCTGATGGTGGGTGGGCAGAGCATGCTGAGGTGGAGGTAGGAGCCCATCCCTGAGCATCAGCTTTTCCTGAGCTGGTCCTTGTCTGGACACCTCAGGTGTATTAATTAGCCTGGCCCAGGTAACCAACGGAGATTCCTTCCTTTGTATTTGTCTCTAGAGGGAATGAATGGCATCTGGAATACTCAACACTTTGGAGAGACACTGGCACTGCTCACAGACTCCTTTTAAACCAGTCAGTCACCCTATGGAGCATTCCCTGTATCCTACAGCAGCCACAATATCCAATAGTAAGATAAACAGGTAAAACTGTAGATGCAAAGGGTCTTCTTTCCTCATGGCATTCACAGCAGTGATTTTTTTTTAACTGTACCTGTACAGTGCTATGGTTAAATCATTCCACAATCCCCCTCCTGCCTGGCTCCATCAGTTGACATTGCCTGAGGAAAGCCATGGAGCTGCTCCTCACTGCTGCTGCTCCCAGCACCCTCCCAGCTATTGCCACATTCGATTTCCTGTCTTCTGTTGACACAAATAAGCTTGCAAAACTGCAGAATTCTGGAAGGCCATTGTGCTCCACAGATATTAGTATTTCCATAAGTAATCAGGCAGCCTGGGGTTTAAAGGACACAGAAAACAAACACTGTGTGAGATGCCCAAAGTGTTCAAATAAATAAATCCTTACAATGAGTGGTTCAAGAGCTTGAAAAGGTCCATGTAAAACATTCTCTGCGAGTTTGTAAAGTTCTGTTTTGCAGCATTGTCTACAAAACAGTAGGGCTGAGTTACAAACCCAGATACTCAGCTTAAAGGTGGACAGAGAAAGGTGGAAGGGTGTCCTCAGGGACTGAGATGCTCCTCCTTAAGCCATCTAAACTGAAGTAATTTTCATGTAATAAACAGATCATAGATCATCTGACATGAAGACTGTTTTTGCTAAACAGTAGCTAAGCAAAGCATTCTTTTTTTTTTTTTTTTTTGGCTGACCATGGCCACTCTGATGGAAATTAAATGGATGGGATGGGAGATTAGCTCATCCACCTTGAACAGATTTAACAATCCTCATTATCTTTCTTTTTTCTTTTTTTTTTTTTTTCCCCTCAGCAACTCCCTCCTCTAACTAGCAAAGAAGGAGAAGCTCTCATCAATACCAGACCACCTCAGCATTATTCCCTGCAATACCCAGCTGACTGTCTCCACTGCTGGATATTCTTTTTGCTCTGCTGTCTAGAGCTGCTGCCAGGGCTCGGGGGTGACTTCACCGCAGACATTCAAGCAGAGACCAAACTTTTTCCCTGCAACGTTCAAAACACTCATGGTCTCACTTGGTATCTAGAGACCTTTCATTTTAGAATTTATTCCAGCTGGACTGCAGAGCTGGGCTGAGATTTCCTCGCTGGCCTTGCTGAGGAAAAGCTCAGACTATTCACGGCCTCTCCCGCTCCTCATGAATGGCTTGTTTGTACGGGTGGTTTTGCCACCAGGCTTGGGACTATGAACACTCTCACTGTTACTGTTTAACTACAGTAAATCAGTTAAAGACTAACTGTGGTGTTCCGGAGAAATATTTTATTTCATGCAATGAGACTGGCCCACAGTCATGGATCCGACTTCCAGACTGGAAAGGCTATAAAGAACAATGATTCTGAACTTCGCTGCATAAACAGCACACAGAGTAAGGAAGAGGAGGACTTTGTGCTTTAGAGAGCTCAGATGTGAACACATCTGCCTTTTCAGATACTGTACTGGCTGAGAAAATAGTCTACTGGGACTAAAAAAATCAGCAAATAGGTATAATTATGAAGGTATTTGTAATGAAAGATTTCACTGTGCGTTCCTCCAGCGAACTGAAGAGCTAAAAGCAGATGTTATTATGATAACTCCTGAGCGACCAGTTCAAACAGGGCAAACACGGATGTTGGGTAAATGCCTTTCCAAGAAACTCTCCAGATTCTAAACTACAGCATTTTCATTTTTCCAGAAGCCTCTCAAGTACGACCACGTGGATTTTCAATGGCAGAAACATCCTGCTCCCAGCTGATGTTTTGTCAAGCTGTTTTCTTCCCCAAGCCAAGTCAGGAGAAAACACATAAATATTCTTCCAAGCAGGTCACTAATTTCCCAGCTGACATGCATTTTGAATTCCACTATTTTCACTCTTTCCCCCCCTGCCCACGCAGTCCATATTGTTATAAAAAAAGCAGTTTATATGAGAACACTGGCCTGGCACAGTTTAAATCCTACCAAATCTCAAGTGTGGGCACTCTTTTCACTGGAGATTGGAATATTTTTATTTAATGTAAAGCTGTCAGGAAAAGATTCAATTGAGCAAAATGAGGAAGTTTAGTTTGAAAATTGGAAGTTGGCACCAATTAACTCTTTTGTGTTTTGGTTTTTTTTTTTGAAACTGATTTAAAATTATTTCATAGAGACTTTTTCCATGCAGAGAAACCCTTTAACTCTCTATCATTTTGAGAGCCAATGCTTTCTGCAACCAAACTGCCCAGCTTTAGGATACAGAGAGGATGGTAAGTGTGTTTTGCATTATTCACCATCTGAATAGGGACTAACCCCACTAAAACATGCAGCCATAAACCAGTGAGGGATGAAAATCGACTCAGCTGATAGGTAGGATGTAAGAGGAAAATGAAAACCCTTGATGCAAAATATTAGAGAAAATGAGTTTTAAATCCCTATATGAACAGAAAAACTTCTGACATCTGAAGCATGATTTAGTACCACACCAGGTGTTGATGTATTTTGTGTTTTCAGAAAAGCATGTGACAATTTTGTATAGCATTTTTGCTTTAATTATCAGTGTGTGAAAACAGCATTAAGGGGGTGATCACAGCAAGTCTGAAGCTTTGCTCTGATTAACAAATTAGCCAGTTCTAAACAGATCAAGTAACAGGCAGAAAAGCTGATGACCCTTGAAAACAGGCTTAAACTTTCATTGGGCCACTTATTACAGACCACTTGCTTTGGATGCAAACCATATCAGGTGTGCCCCCTTGGACCAGAAAATCTCTTTATTAAAAATGAAAGAGCGCTCGGTTTTCACTGGTTGCTTTGAAGTAACAGCAGTTATTCCAAGTAAGAGGGATTTTCAGGACCCAAAGAGTCTGTATTTAAAAAGAGATTGCTTACACTGGCATGCTCCAATTTAATTAACTCTGATTTATAAGTAGAAGATCTGTGTTAGTTGCATTTGTAATAGGAAATACAAAATTAAAAAAAAAAGAGTTTATAATCAAATGGAATTTGTAGAAAGTATTTTAAAAGCAGAGAATATGATGTTGTTGAATGCTGAATAATTCCTTTTTCATATTTGGGTAGACCCCTTTGGAAAGCTTTTGCCAACTGCTGCACATTCATAGGAGGATTTTCCTGGATTCCAATGGATGCTGAGTTGGGCAGGGGCACCCTGAATAACTAAGCTTTTTCCTTTTAACTCTTTAGTTTCTCAAATTTTAAAATGCTAAATACTTCAGCTGCTCTTCAGCCTTTAGAGGTGCTATTTGTCAGGAAGAGAAATGATTTCTCTGCTGGAGTAACTCAGTATAGCTGAGGACCTGCCTAGTGGATTTACTTGGTGTTCTACACACATTTAAATGTTGTATAAACTAGGTGGATCTCACAAACTGGGTCACTGCATTGCCTTGCAGTTCAGCATTAACAAAGTATCTAACAAACCATTTCAATGATTCCATTTATGAAAAATTCTATTTATGAAGAATTCATTTTTTGGCACAGAGTGAGACTAGAACAGTACAGCAAATGACTGATTTTACAACTGTTGCAGAGATTTCTGATCATTGTCTATCTCATCCATTATAGATTCCCTGTGGAAATGGCATTCCTCTTCTGAAACTACACTACCATATGCTATAATATTAAGTCATGAAAGTGGTTTCAATACTAACATGCAGCTCAGAATTGCTGCTTGGAGAAAATGTAGGTCCTGACCTTGCAGGTACTTTTGCATGAGTAACTTCATAAAGGAATGTATTGCCCACAGAGCTCTGGAAATCCAGAATGCCTTTCTCTAAGATTTAGAGCGTGGTTTGTAAATATTTTCACTAGGGAAGGTTGACATCTGACAGAGGCACCAGACTTGAAGCTGAAAGCACATCCAGAGTTCATCTCAGTAGGACACACATCACAGAATGCACCCTGGGATGGGCAACCAACTCAGTGAGATCTGAGTTTATTCAGGAGTGATGTTTAGAGATCAGAGTCCAGAACATATTTTCTCAATCTCCAGGTTTCAAGCTGCTACAGAATTTCAGTTCCAAAGGATGATCTAGTCTAGCTTGGGAATTTCCATGTGAAGGCCATTAGTGCATCTGGTTTGATTTGTTTCTAATCAACCACTGTGGATTTTAAAAATGTATTCCCTTGGAAAGTTTAACTGATATTTTCAAGGAAAACAATAAAGAAAATTCAGCTTTGACATGCACATTTTTTTTGCTTACGCAACAAAAACTTTTGCTTTCAAGTCTGTGGTGTTCCAGAGACACTGGGGAACAGAACTATTTTTTCATGCCAAAGTATGCACTTCTGTTGTAAGTAGATTATTTAAAGAAACCTGTCCTGTTAAATTAAAATCCTCGGTGCACCAGTTCACAAATGAACATTGTCAGTATCAAATTAAAAAAAAAGGTCAGAATTAATCAACAGAAGAATTATTGCAGATCTATGTGTTTTTATCAGCTACTGAAATTACCTGTGGGACTCTGAATTTTCTGTGGGTCACATCTGTGCCTCAGCAGGTACAAGACCCAAGGAGGCACCTGGGGTGCCAAACCCAGGTTCTGCAGGCAACTGCTGACCCTTCACCCTAAGTCTGTGCCCTGGTGGATTCTCTGCCACCTTCTGCCTGTGTTTTCACTTGGCTTCAGCATCAGTTTGTTGGTTTCCTGCTCAGTGTCGTGTTCCAATTCCCATTTTTGCCTGGATATTTATTTATCTTTCTCCTGGTTGCCCTCCAGTCTCAGTTGACTGCTGTAATTAATGGGTTTGATATCCATCTTATTTCATCCTTACCACTTTCTGGATCACTGAAATACAGCCCTTGGGAATATTTACCCACTTCCCCAACCTTTGGTTGATGCCTGGCTGCAGAACATGCACTGCTCAGTAGAACTGCCATTCTTTCTACATACAGTATGGAATAACTAGGGAGATTTCCAAAACAATAGTATTTCACAGCACCCTCTTATATATTATACATTTGAGACTGGTAAGAAGGTCTGTAATTAGTCCTCCTGGGCACCTTTTCAGACCATTTCTTTGAGTTACTCACACTCGACCAGTTTTATCCAGGAGGTTGAAATTATCCACACTGGATATCTGCTTCACATTTAGCTTTGTGGAGAAAATGCCAAGTTAAAAAAAAAAAAAGGCTCATGTGTTTCTGAGTGAATATTGGGGAAAATATGCTGTTTTGCACACAGTGAGTATTAGGACATCAAACCCCTCCCTTCCCACACAGGCTGTGGTGGCACGTTGCTTTGGCAGGTGAGGTCACCTGTGCCTGTGGCTGTGCTGGGCACAGCTGGGAGCTCCCAGCTTCCCTCTCCCACCTGGACACAGGAGACAAGGGGCTGGATGAAGAAGAAAGAAGCAGCCTGGCTAAAACCACAGGGCAACAGCCAAATCTGGGGTTTGCAGTGGCAAATTGTTCCACTCTGAGCCTGGGAGAGGCTGGGGCAGGAGATTTAAACAACAGGGTCCAGCGCCAGGGAAAAGGAGCCAGAGGGACACAGGGAACTGCAGAATCATTAAAGTCAGGAAAGGCCTCCAAGGGCATGATGATAGGAGAGTTCTGGGGGAAATATGGTCCATTTTTTAGAACAGTCAAGCGTTGCTGTCTGCTGCAGATCACTCAAAGTGAGCCTTTTGCAGGTGGCCACAAGCTGGACATTGCCCAATGTGTCAATGCCAGAGTGAGGCCCCTCATCTGGCTGATCTGCTGGAGTGCTGCCACCCCACAGCCTCACACCACAGCAGCGTCCCTTCTCTAAACCTTCCAAGTGATGATGTAACTAAATACTCAAACAGATCCAGTCTAAGGCTCACAACATGTCAAATCTGGCCTGTCACCCACCATGGCATTACTTTTTTCCCTGTACTTCACGTTTCTACCTCTTAATATCTCGCTTTGCAGCTGGGAAGATTAATTAATGTCTGGGGAAAAGCCACAGAAAGGGACAACTTGGGCAGAATTAGCAGTTCTGTCCTTGCAGAGCAGTTCAGCCCGTGCCAGTGAGTCAGTCGTGTGAAACAGCCACTGAACAATTTGGGGAGCACAAAAGTCCTGCAGAGCTGCTTGTCCCAGCCAGGCTGGTCCTTGTGTGCCCTGAAGGGACCCTGGGGGGGACAGTGTGTGGTCACAGGGGTAAAGAAAGGACATCCAGCTGCCCTGGCTGTTGAGCCTCTCAGTGTGCAATTTAAGCACCTTTTAACACGATTTGGGTGTGTAAGGTGCTGTCTCCCCCGGGCTGGGGAAGCCCTTTGTACGGAGCACCTTACGCGGCTCCTCGCTGTTTGCTCTGGAAATTCCGGAGGGCCCGGCTGCTGCAGCCCTGCTCACACAATAACCCCTGACAAATTGCTCTCCTCGATAATCAAGGTGGCAAAGGCCAAGGTCAGAGTTCAGGTCCTTGTGATGCCAAGGGCTCTCAGCAGAGCCCAGGCACATGTGATGCAGGGCTGCCCTTCAATGCAGCTGCATGAAGGGCTGGGCGTGTTCACGCTCCGCTGGAGGCTGGGGGGGGACACTTGCTTACAGGAGTGGGTAGTTTAAGGCTCCTCTTGGTTAATCCCTCCAACGGCCCAGTGACTGCTTTCATGGACTCTGGGAAGATTAAAACTGCCTGATTTTTTTTCTTTTTTTTTTTTCCCCCCGCCTCCAGAACATCATGAGAAACTGCCAGTGTAATTTTAAAAACCTGCAAGAGCACCTAAAAATGCATTTGAAACAGAAGCAGCCCTATGAAGGATCTGGACATTAGAGTTCCATGGTTTCCAGACAAGTTTGGAGCAATTATTTAACACAAATTATCCAGAGCAATAGGACAATATAGATTATATCTCCATTGTAGTTGGGGTAATGCTACAAAGCTGGGGGGAAAAGGCAAGTCTGATATTCAAAGCTTTTCTTCTCCTCAGCCAAGCTTTTTAGTTCCCTAAGGAAAGCTGGCATGCCTAAACAGATTATAAGGGGAATATCTGACACTTTTATTATTGCCCTTTCAGGAAGAAGCTGATATTCAACATGAAACAACACTTTGCCCTTCAAACTCTGAAAACCTGAGTGTTAACTGTGACAGTTATAATTCCAACCTCAGCAGTGAAAGTCACACTGACATGTGTTAAAGGGTGAAATCATGAAGAGCTGGAAGGCAGTGTATCAATCCATGTTCAGCTCTTCTGAATGCTTAGGTGCTTGGGGATCTGGATTTCATTAGGCAGCAGGGTCTTCACTGGGAGCTGTGGAGCTCAGGTTTGCATCATTTCAGGTCTATTTTTGAATCTAAAACAGGATTTGGACATGGCTGTGATATTATTCCTTCTCATCTGAAAAGTACCCCAATGTTTTCTGTGCTGTGACTCCTCTCTGTGGCTGCATTCCACATGAATTGGGGATTTTCTGCTTTAAACATGTCATTTTGGGTAATCTTTTTTTTCTTTGCAGAAAAACATATTCTTTGTGTTACTATTTCTTATGATGACCAAGAACCAATGTACCTTATTCTCATATTTCCATTCTCTAGATAATTCAAACACTTTTTGCTACTAAACTTGAGGTTAAAAGTAACCACAGGAAAAACAGGTTGTTGAACTTCCCATTCCTTGAAATCCTCTCTGCTTCCTTATTGCTTCAGCCTGTGGGACAGGGTACAGAGTAAGTTTAGGAGTACAAATCAAGACGTGTGATTATCTGCTTAATTTCAAAAATAATGGTCTCTATACTTTCTAGCTGATGTTTCTTACACAGTGTGTCTTCTACTGTGGGGGTCCTGGTCATGGGGGAACTGGGAACACCCTTGGAATCTGCATCCCACACTGTTACTGCTGTTTGGATTGGAGCTTGGAAATTTTACAACTTGCTTATTCATCCTTATTTGTAGATGGTCCAGAGAAATCAGCCAACTTCTTACCCACACATTGGCCATTCTTCTGAAAGTGTGAAAACATGACAGAGTTTTTTCCATCTTAATAGAAAATGTCTTTCTCAATGTAAATATTTGTGGATGAAATGTACTCCTCATTTTCTACACTAGCAGCTTTTTCTTCTTCAAAGCACAACTTGAAGTATTTATAACTTGAGCTGATTAAAAATGGCACATTTTTTTAGTTGTAAGGAAATTTTCTCACTACCAGTCAACTTCTTTTACCATTTGTACCCCACTAACACACTTACTTATGGTATAAATAACTAGTAATGAAGAATTCATAGGTATGCAGAACAGATTAATGCAATTAGAGGATAAATTAATGCTACTTTTCATACTTAAATCTCTGACTAGTTCTTCTAACAAAATTGTATGGAAAGGCAATCTGATCCACATCTTGCCTGTTCAGAAATGTTTATGGTACATGATTAGTCTTCAATAAGATAAAGATGTGAATTTATATTTTCTTTTGCACCCAGGCAAGGCTACAAGTAAATATTATATGACTTCAGAGGAATTCAGTATATAATAAAGCAGATCAAAAATACAGCCAATTGACTAGGCAAATAAATAGTATCCACAACTCCACAGATCTTTAATTGGAATGAGAAAGTAAACAGTTGTGGTGGCTTGACCCTGGATGGATGCCAGGTGCCACCAAAGCTGCTCCATCACCACCCTCCTGAGCTGGGAGGGGAGAAGAAACACAACAAAAGGCTCGTGGGGTGAGATAAGGGCAGGGAGAGACCCCTCTCCAGAGACTCATAGGCAAAACAGACTCCACTGGGGACATCAGTTTAATTTATCACCAATCAAATCAGAGTAGGACAATGAGAATTAAAAACTAAATCTTCTAACACCTTCCCCTGCTCCAGTGTGGGACCCTTCCCGTGGGGTGCAGAGTCCTCTGGGAGCAGACTGCTCCAGGTTGGGTCCTTCAACAAGGTGCAGTTCTTCCCCTTCTTAAATATGTTATCCCAGAGGTGCTCCCACTGTTGCTGAGGGGCCTGGCCTTGGCCAGCAGTTGGTTTGCCTTGGAGCTGCTGGCACTGGCTCTGTTGGACATCAGGGAAGCTTCTGGCAGCTTCTCACAGCAGCCACCCCTGCAGCCCTCCACCACCCAAACCTGGCCACCCAAGGCAACAGTCAAGCAGCTTTCAAACAACTAAGTCATGTGAGAGATGAGAAATGTCTCAAAATTTACTTATAATAAAAAGGAAAGGACGAAAATTGAATAATAGGGCACATCTTCTGGTGTTCTTTTTCCACTGAACACAAAAAGCCACGATTTACATTAACTATAAACCTAACCCATCATTTTTCTAACTGACCATATTTTTTCCAGCACACTGATGAGCTGATGACAGCTGCTCAAGGCTTTCCCATAAATGACATTCCTCAGCATTTTACTAACTGAACTGCTACAGTATTTCATGTGCATGAATTAATCTCTATGAATTAATGTTATGGCTGTGCTGTACTCATTTACTGTTACTTACATGCACATATATTCCATGACTACTTGTAAAGGAATAAGGTTCACATTTTCTATATAAATATACACTCTTTATGTCTCTCCTGACTTACTCTCATTAGCTATATACTAAATGATGTTAGTCATGAGACTGAGTTAGTATGTTGACTCTGGAAGGCAGCAGTTACACGTGGTTGACTGGCCTCTTTGCTAAGGTTTATAGTGTACTTTTGTAGTTCATAATACAGCCAATCTTCACAATATAACACCCCTGCTAATAAAAATAAAATTGTTACGTAAGGCCACTGCTAAATAATGAAACCACTACTATGTTTTAATTTACCTATTAAATTGTGTGCAGCAGTAAATGCTGTTATAGAGTTTGTTATTAATGTGAGTAACCTCAAGATTGCTGCCAATGCTGCAAACATAGTATTTCTATAAAGATGTTGAAAACAAATGATACAATGCTTTGCAACTTACTCCTTATTACTAAGTCAGGGTCCCAGTAATTGTATGAGATTCCCAGTTATGTTATGGACTGCACTGGAATGGAGCAATGGATAAGATGTTGAGCACACCCACCAAATCATCCCAGGTGTCTGTTCCACAGGATTTCAGCTTGTTAGATTGCTATTTGTTTCTGGATTGACTCAGTTAAGCAATTTATGTTCACCTTTTGAGCAAAATCATAGAATCCCAGAACAGTTTGGGATTGGAAGGGACATTAAAGATCATCCATTTCCACCCCCTGCCATGGGCAGGGACACCTTCCACTACCCGAGGTTGCTCCAAGCCCCGTCCAACCTGGCCTTGGACACTTCCAGGGATGGGACAGCCACAAACACATGAGTGTGCATGAAATGCAAGGAAGCATCACGATTGTGAAGATTTATTTTCTAACTTCTGCTTATTTCCATTAAGTAGGAGCTCAAAAAAAGATGTCAGCCCCTCTGAAAACTGTGAAGATGCTGTTGCAGGCTGGGGACAGCCCACTCACAGAACACAACCCTTTCTAGCCCCAGCCTGAATGAACGATGGATAACAAACAGCTTTTTGTTATAACAAAAAATATGTAACAGTACAACGGAATTATTATTCTCCTTCATAATTAAGGAACTCTGAAATAAAACTCCATAAATAACTAAAAGAAAACACAGCAGCTTCACCAAAGTTCTGCCTTAACAAATCTTCGCTGTGACCTCAGGATTCAATTTTAACAAGTTGTTTTTAATCCTGTTAGTTTAAGATCAAAGAAAAAGATTCATTGGCAGGGTTAAATGGAGCAACATTGAAGGATTTAGAAAAATAAGGCCAATACCCACACCAGTCCTTCTGTCCTAATTAAGTTTATATTCTTTCTAAGTATTGCTGGCAGGAATTAATACTTAGAGACCTAAGCCAAAGTAGCTCATTTTAACCCGAGGACATTTTTTCACTTACTCTGACTGTAGTTTAAGTTTTCCATTTTGAAGTATTTAGCTTAATTTCCTACTTGAGAAAGTAAAGCTCTTCTCAGGAACTCTTCAAGTAACTACTATTTTCCTTTTACATGGATGAGTCCACACTGCTGGTCTGAAAAAATGCTACAGCAGTTCCAATTTTGATTGCCTCCATGATCACAATAAGATGAAGGATAGTTTCCATTCTAAAGTGACTTTCCTTGGCTCTTATACAGTTTAGTACATGATGCCAGATTGTCCTAAGACAAAATGGAAGAGACCAAGATGTGGTAAAATATCCAGTGTGGTAATGTCAGTTCTTTGTGGCCTTCCTGGAAACCAGGAGACAAACAGTTAACTCAGGCCATCCATCTGTATGTGTACATGTAATGCACAAACTTAATTAAAAACAATTGGAACTGCTGAAGTGTAACATTACTGAGCAAAACATGTATTTTGTCATGACTTCAAAATGAAAATGTGCCTTTTGACTTGTTATGGAAGTCTTGCTTGCCAGACACTTCTAAATAAAGCCCAGGAGACTGGATTTACATCTTCCCTCTCTTAACCCTTCTCTTAATCACTTCCCTCTAATTCCACTTTTTTTCAATGTGTGTGGCTTGAGCAAAGCCTCTTCTCTGTAATTGTCTTCTAAATTGGCAAAAGGACAGTGCAGGGTGTGACCCTCCTCCAGTTTCTGTGCACAGTTGTATCCTCCTGGGCCCCATTCTCCTAAGAGCTCCCCCACATCTCTGTTAAGTAGCCAAGATTATACAAAGCAGTCAGATTCCTGTTACACATCTGTGCCTTCCTACAGCAACTGGAGCCATAAAATGAGTTGTCATCGTGGTATTTGATAATATTCTGAGCCAGAGGTACTGTATTTTCACATCTGGGAGTGAGTGGGTTCCCTCTTTTAGGTGCAGAGGATGGTGTATCTCACTGCACTGCAAGAGCAGGAGTGGTAAAAGATGCAACTGAGGATTTCAGAGGAGCAAAAAAGAAGGAAAGCGTTCCTCAAAATGCTTCTCTTTGTCAGGGGTTCATTTTGAGCTATTGCTTTACTGTGTATTTTGCAGCTACTGGTAAGATGTCCCTGAGTGAAGGTGTCTCTCAGCTCCTGTGAGCAGTTAAAATGCTTTTTTAGCCCATCTGTTCCCTCAGGTCCACATGGGCACACACCACTCCCTGCTCACTGCCCTTGTGCCCAGGATGAGCTGCCCAGGGTTAGGGATGAGAGTGCTGCTCCCAGGCAGGCCCAGCTTGCACACCCAGACAAGACAAGCCCAAGCAACAGTCAAGATTGTGTTCTTGAAGACTAATTTTATAGCAGAAACATCCACTGCATGTTAGTCTGACATTACTGCTCTTGCCCTAATTCTCTCCTGTTACTAAACCCTGATGTTTTCGCCACCCAATGTTCAGTGTGAGCTGGGCTGACAGCTTTTGGCTGGTTCTTTAATAACTACCATCCCCTGGCATACACTGACTTCCTTAATAAGTACCATCCCTAGGCACACATACCAGAGATGCAAACCAGTTTTATTAAATTTAAGAGGAGGCACAAACTATCAAAATTATTTTCTTGCTAATAAAAGGCAACTGTTTACATTTATTTACACTGTTCCGAGTTCAAACTCTATACACGATTGACTATTTTGCAATAGCTCCCACACCAATTTTTGTGGGTTTTCAGAACAGGATTTTCTTACCAAACATAGTATTTTCCAACGTTTTGACTGTTCCTAACTGCATTGTCCTAATGAGATGCAGCAGCTGCCCATTTTACATCCCTGGCTCCAGCATCGCTCCTGCCTCAAGGCGAGGTGTGGGTGTGTCACCTCCACCTCCCAGCAGGGCTGGGTCACCTCGGTACAAACCCAGCCGTGCTGGGAGCTCAAGCTGCTCCCTCACCTGGACCATGCCCCATTCTGTCTCCTGATAATCCAATTTATCACCTCAGTGACTGAAATGAACTGTCAACAGAAGGGAGCCAGCACGAGCTGTGCCCTGCAGCTGATCCTGACCACTCGGCACTGGTTCTCTGACCCACCAAAGAAGAAATACCCATTACTTATCCCCAAAATGGTTCAGTTTCTGTGCACAGTCCTTTGTTCCTCTTCTACAACCATCAGTCAAGAGGCCAGTTGCTGGGTTTAACTGCATTTTAACTGGGTGAGTTTTACTGGAGTAATTTAGTGTACCAGACTAACACAACCGTGCTCGTAGCTGCCTTAGGTGTGTGGGCTGTGTAAAGCTGTGCAGGTGACCTAAAAGTGAATCTAAATGAGGATGAATCTAGGCCCTTGGCTATTTAATTTTCTTCATGGCATCACAACAGCAACAAGAAAAGCTTACAGCCTTCAGGATGCACAGTGCAACTTAGTTTTATTTCTGTTCTTTAAGAAAAGGAAAAAAATAGATTATTATTATTATTCACTATTTACTGCTCACTGGAATAACAACTTTATCTGCTTTACATGAAAATTAGTATTACCAGCTATTACATACTTTTCCAGCAGATGAATCTCTTCAGAAGAACTAGCCAGGAGAGTGTGCTAACTACCTAAATATTTAATATATCATGCTAAACAACAAGATGTTGTGTGAAATGCATCACGTAATATTTAGAAATTGCTAATGTTAAAAACAGAGAATTCACAAAAATACCAAATTCTGACTGGTGTATTTTAGTATTTAAGAGTAGGGACTGGCAGAACTATACTTACTTAAAACCTGAAAGTAGGGCACTTTTCAGCAGTTTCTCTCTGCAAATATGAGCATTTGGGAATTATCTCTGATCAATAATCCTACCAACAATCATATCTAATCCCTCCCTTTTTCCTCCTTCTCTCCTTGTAAGATTTCTGGACCACCAGGCAAAAATGGGTAAAGAACACAAGCCAGCAGATCTCTCAGCATCACTGACAAAACGATTTTCACGCTCCTGTATCACCGTAGTAAGAATGTTATAAAATATACCAAGAGTTCCCACTGGCACATCCCCACACCTTCATGCTGTGAACAGCACCTGGCTCTGAACCACTTGGTCACACTGCAGATGCTGCTGCTCCAGGGGAGATGGGATGCAAAAGTATGGAGCATTTTGCTACTTCCTGCTGCGTTTTTTTCCTAGAGTTGTGTGTGTTTCTTTTGGGTAACGTGATATCAGGTTAGCATCACTATCAGACTACATATCTCTAACACACTCCAGTTATTGAAGTCATAAAAACATAAGATTTATCTGTAGGTACTTGTACAACCACACTATTGTATCAGCATTTTATAGAGTATATCTGGAATTCCTTCTGATTTCTCAGATGTCTTTAATTTTCCGCAGTAATGTAGGTAAGATTAAATGCAAATCTTGGCAAACAAACCTCTGGAATTGCAATAACAGAGAGACACGGACTTTTCCTTTATTGTTCTGCTAGAAAAACTTACAAAGTGCAGGTTTATTTTCTCCCTAAACTCTTGCAGACCCGCTCTTTTATTTTGTGCAAGATGTTTATGTATTAGAAAATACAGTTCTGCGGTGAGAGTCACCTGGTTCTCTCAAAGGATGTGACATTCCCATGACTGCACACACATGGCCCCAGGTATGCACGAGCAGAGCCCTCAGGGTGTAACTCCCAGGGAGAAACAGCCCTGAGCAGTCCTGTCCCATGTCTCTGCAAAGACACTGCGGTGCCAGCTTGTTCCTTGGTGGGATTCCTGCAGCTGATTTCCTTTGGCCACAGAGGGAATGGGAAAAGGAGAAGAAACGGGTTACTGTCTTCAGAGGGCTGGTGTGAATCAGGGAAACGCTGGGGTGAATTCCCAGCTGGTGTCAGTCCCTCAGCCCTTCATGTCAGCGGATCTGCGCTGAAGAATTGCAAACTTGAGCGTATTTGGATCACACGCTGCTTCTTTATGGCTCTGTAGATGTGACAGATTTCCTGTCGAGTCCCAGCTGCTCTCACTTTCCTGTTTCATGGACCAGATCCTCAGCCAGGCTAAAATCACGGCAGACTGGGCCAAACCACGACTCTGCCAGCTTGCACAGTGGAACAGCTCAGCTCCCTGCGAGTTGTTGTGTGAGGGTGAACGGGGCAGTGCCGCCGTGCAAAAGGCACCCAGCAGATATTCCAGCCTTGGAAACGTCTGGAACGAGCTGCCGTGCGTAGATGGCCGGAGGAGGCTGTGGAGTCTGCAGAGTGCTTGGGCTGACTGTGATTTATGTTTGCTTCCAGGTGCATGTAAATTTTCCATCCCCCATATAGACTCAAGCACTGCGCTACACAGCCACGAGAGATTAAAATTCCTGCACATTTTCTGGAACTATCGGCCCTGCTGAGAAAGGAGCAGGGGAAGTACCGTTTGCTTTATGCCTACAAGAATCCTTCACAGATACAGATATTTTTCTTAGCGTTTCGTATTAACATGAATTAAAATATTCCATTTGGGCGAGATGTTATTTTAGTTAATTTCCTGCAGACTGTTTTCGGCCCGTTCCTCAGTGAATGGTGAATAACTCTTCAGTGGAACACAGCGCCTTCAGCCCCTGCTGCTCAGAATAGCTCCCTGCTTCTCAAGTATTAATTGTATCTGGTTATGTTTAAATGTCATTAAAATATGCAGCAAGTGATCTACGGGGATTCATATTTCTACCAAAGATTGAGCCTGCACCTTAACTTCCCGCTGCAGGAATCTGGGATGGGTTTTTCCCGCTGCTCCTGCTGCAAACATCTGCCACTTCTGAACGCTGAATAGAGCCCTGGCAATCCAAATTCTAACGTTGTAACCCAACGCTTTTAAGAGAGAATATTGCTATTTTATTCATAAACTGTTTCAAGAAAGGAAAGGGGGAGCAGAGGCGAGGAAGAGAGCCAAGAGAGCTTTGACTTGCTTTCTGTTTTCAAGTGTCTCGAGGAGCGCTGTGCCAAGAAAAACACAGTCCAGAGCAGTGAGCAGCGGGGAGATCCTGTTACAGCAGCCCAGCACCTCGGGAGACGGGGCTGCCTCCGGCAAGGAGAAGGGAAAGAAGGGGAGGAACAGGGACCTGGCTGCCTGTGCACCCCAACAGCTGCCTCTTTGGGGGGGTTAATGACAGGGACCCCATTCTTCATGTGATGGGAGCAGCAGGTCAGTCACGTAGACAGGACAAGCAAAATCTGCCCCTGGCTGGAGCAGAGCTTTCAGAAATGGGTTATTTGGGAAAAGGAGAGGGCTCATAATTATCAGAAAAACAGGAGAAGTGCAAGTGAACTTACACATGGGACTACAAACTGCTGCTCTGGTGTTTAGAGCTTCACCAATGAGCTCACAAGAAGAGAAAGAACACAAAGACACCTCCTTCCCAACACAAATGTGCATTTTCTCTGGGTATATTTGTTAGTCTGATCTGAGAAAACAAGTATTTTTGTCTAGTTAGGGTTAGGATGGTGGCAAATTGCTAAGGACAACTCAGCAACTTACTTGCCCTGTACGTTTGTACAGGAGTTAGGACAAGCCTACAAAGCTCCTATTTATCCCCCTTTTAAGAAGAAAGAGGGGCTGGAAGTCCTTCCAGGCTGGCAAAGAGGGAATGGGAAAAATGCAGAGCATGTACCAATCAGTCTAAAGATGGAGTCTCTTACTGCCAGGGATCAATGCTAGACTGTCCCCCACCTTACACATGGAGCCTCTGTCCTTCAGAGGGACGATAAAACGGAGTTAAATTAAAACCAAAGGCTGTGGAACTGTTATAAGCAGTCACACCAGACTGGCCAGTGGCACAAGCTGTCACTGAAATGGGCAGAGCTGCCTGTCAGGGAGCCCAAGGAGCTGGGCCAGACCTTGTGTGGTTGTGAAGGAACACTATTTTCAGATGGGTGACCTGTCAGGGCTGGAGCAGGTGGTGTGTGAACTTCCATGGGGTGCAGTGACCTGCAGCAACCCTGCTATTCCTGTCCTTCAGTCTTGAGGGGGAACTGCCAGTGTGCTGGTGACATGGACTGCACAGGTTGGGAATGCCATCCATGGCACAGGCCACTGGAGAAAGACCAGCACCTTCAAGGGGTCCGTAAAAAAAGAGGGAGAACGAGGGAAGTAAAGCTGTGCTGCTTCTTGACAGCAGAAATGTGGCACTTCAAGGGTCTTACAAACGGAACAAACTCACTCCATATTTAGACTGTGACAATGTGGCTCTGGGACCCTAAAGCCACTCTGCCTGATGAACAGATCTTTGTCCTGCTCTGGGAGAAACTGGGACTGCTCAGGGCACTCAGAGCCCTTGCTGGCCCTGACCAGCCTCACCTGTGGTCCCTGCCTACCCCACCCACAGGCCCAGACACCCAATTAAGCTCAGCTGTGGGGGTTCAGCCCCTTCCTGAGTGCTGAAGGTGCACTGCTCTCCAGCCTTTTCTCTGAGCTGTTTGGATTTCTTCCCTTGACCATGGCCCTGGCTCCTGCTTTGGCTCTCCCTGGAGGTCACTGAGCTGTCGGTAGGACGTGTTGCTATCTCTGCCCTGCTTTATCAGTACTGGTTTCATATTTAATGGGGTATTTATGTTGCTATCGAAGTTGCATTTTAGTTGTATCAGGTCAAGATTTGCTGTCTGTTACTGGTTGAACCTTGCTGGGTTTTACTGCTTTGCCTGTTATGTTGGTTGCATCCTAGTGAGCCTCTCTGTTAAGGAAGACAAGCAATGGGCATAAAGCTGTACTGGGAAAGGTTGTATGTCACTGTGGATGAAAAGGCTTATTTCTGTGATGCAGCTCAAAGCCTACAGTTAAATCCTTATCAAAGTCTTTCTGGTAGACATCTTAGGTCTGTTAAGCTGAGGATTTCTTGTGGAAGTGGAGGCTAAACCATCCTCCTTTGGTTGAGGAGACTTTGAGCTCTTGACAAAACCTGGAGCAATTCAGGTTTGCTCTAATTCATGCCCAGCTGCCCACAGTCCCAAGGGGCTGTTCAAGTTGCCAGAGATTACTGGGGAAGAATGAGTGACAATTTGCTCAAGGCACTTCCATGAGGTTTCAAGTCTGCAAACTGCCCCTTTGAAACTGCTAAAATCATCCTCTTCCTCCCTTCCACTTGAACAAGGGGAGCCATTATGTGGCCCTTGCCAGTGGTTTGCAGATGAACCAC
Organism: Pseudopipra pipra; assembly: GCF_036250125.1. NCBI lineage: Eukaryota > Metazoa > Chordata > Aves > Passeriformes > Pipridae > Pseudopipra > Pseudopipra pipra. Next base: position 3,643,921 of record NC_087559.1, on the reverse strand, counting down.
TTTGTGGATGATAAAATTACTGGCAGCCTTGCCAAATACTCCCCAGAGCATCGAACCAGCACACCCCAGTCTGAACACACAGGGATCTTTATTGTGGTTTCCCTGCCATGAAATCGTTGGATGTTGCTGCTTATTTCTGAACACAGCAAAAAATAGCCAGTGCAACTTGAATGCATTTTGTAAAGCTGACTTAGCTTACAACTAATCCCTTAAATCTATGTGGAGACAGTAGAATCCAGTGGTTGGAGTGCAGAAATAAGATCCAATAAACTGGTTTCTAGCACTGCCTTCTGCCCCTTGCATCACCCTCCTCACCTACAGATCTCCATCTGTAAAAACACGGCCAACAGCACTCAGCCACCTTTATACCTGGCTGGGATGTTCTGATGAAAAGGGTTCTTAACATGTGAAAGACATTAATGAAAATGCATAGAGAGTAAAAGGCATCAGCCAAATATCCAGCCAGAAACACAGCAAACTGTAATTGCTCACTGCTGGCCCTCTCACAGAGTGCTTCCCAAGACAAGGTACAAAACACTGCAAGCAAGCAGTCCAGAAACCTAAATTTGAACTCTGATTATCAAGGGAGAACCCATTATTTGGAATTGCAGAAGTTAATATAATTCAGGGTTCACTAAGAGAAAGTTCTGAAAAAAAAATCTGTAATTAAAAATATATGTATTTTTTAAGGAGCTTTTCTTACTCTGAAAACCTTGTAATCCAGTAGTGGGAGGGAAGCTTATTGTATGTGTGTACATACACTATCCAAATCCTGCTATCAATTACTGATATAAGTCTGGAACAACTCCAGAGCTATTTGTATGTGTCTAAATTAGAACAGACTGGTTTGTTAACAAGGTATATACATGTTCAGTGTTGTTCTGTGAAGGCAAAGACTTGTGGAAATCAGCTTTTCATTTTTACTAGTCATATTAATGCTTAAGGGATCTCTTCTGCTCTGTAGCAATGAGTGCAGTAAATCTCCACTTCCCAATATTTAGAATTATCACCTACGAAAACTCTTTGGTTGTTTGCATATAATATGATGACAAAAATTTGCATGTGTAAGCATCACTTGGTGGTCAATCTTAGTATTTTTATTAATTCTGTACGGATGTCCCCACCTGTATTGGATTATTCATCCTGTTTCTTAGCCAACATTCAAGGTCTTGATTGTTTTCCATAGTAAATCTTTGCCTTACACTGAGTTTGACCCTAAATTACTGTGTAGGTTTTAGCTTATATATTGTTCAATAAGGTAATTTTAGAATTTGAACGATACACAATTGGAAACATCACCTGTATTTTCAGACTCCTTATGTTAGTAAATTAAGTAACAGTAAGCACTGATGGGTGTTTGCACAAAAAGGCTTGATACACCTACGAAGTGCCTGAAAATGAATTCCTTTTTTAAAAATAACACCAGTTGCTGCTTCTGTTTTCATTCCTTACATTCAGCCAGTGCCAGCTGTGCTTTACTACATTCAGATGGCACTTTACATACCACTAAAATAAAGTTTGTGACCATGTAACAAAATTACAGTGTAGTAACACGAAGAATGTGCAGCCATTTAGGTCAGGAAACATAAAATAACATTTTATAAATAACTCAGTACATCAGCTCTTAGAAGGTGAGGAGAAAGGCAGTAATAAAAGATTTAAGAATTACTCATTTTTATTTTATTTTTGCTATAAAAATGTATCAATTGCTCAACTATTTTCTTGAAAAGGTGGAAAACCAGGATGGGTTTAAGCTCTTCCACTGGTATGAAAAAGGAGCTACATTTCAATCATCTAATGATGAAACAAATTTCTCTAGTTCTTAAAACTCTAATGTGGAAGAACCTTGACTCAGTGCACTTTCACATCATGCAGATTTTACCCAGAAATGAGAAGAGGCAGTTGACAAAGCATGTTCTGCTTAATAATCACAGTTAAATTTTCTAACAGGCCAATCTTGTGTGATTTAGGTAGTGCAAGAAGAATAATTGACATGCCAAGGAAATGTTATTGAGTTTGTTAGAAAACACACAACTACACATGCACAATTGAGGACATCACGCAGTGTCACTTAATGGAGCTTCAGAAGCGTAATTTCAATTTTTGTTCAAGCCTTAAGCTGCAATGATTTTTAAATCACAAGTTCCCTACAGATAAATGGCAGCTGATTCAAAACTAACAACACAAATTCATCCTTCAACATGCTCAGAGAAGAAAACATTCTGCTGATTCAAAGAAAGCAGCTGGTTTGCATTTATAAAATTTGCATTATCTTTCCTTGGAACTGGATCATCAGCCCTGAGTTAGAAAGATCTGGAAATATTTCACTGACTCTTTCAGAGCTGATTTCCGTCAGCACGTTTCCTCACTCTGACTCCAGGAGGAAGACTGACCATGTGGTCACAATTTATCCTTGATTTCCACTAGCAGAGGTGAATACTGAGAGCAGGACTTCATTGGAAAAGCTTCAGGATGTAGTTCTCAAACACTGACTATGGTGGGAGTGTTCAGATCATCCTGGAGTGCCTTGTGCCCCTACTTAGAAAACAACTGCCACAGGATGAAAGGATTAGCATTTTTTATTCACTTGTGGTTTTGCTGTAATTTTTTCCCCCTTGTTGTTTACATTTTTAACTTTATAAACTTCCAGTAATAGGGTCCCTTTCCCCTCTTAATTCCTGTTATGAATCAAATCCTGATTGCTCTTAGGTCAAAACCAAAACAAAGGCCAACATAAAAACCCTTCATAAAATGATATAACAAAAAATTGGGAAATAATTAGCTAGAAACTGAAAAGAAACACTTGTATATCATTGTTGTATCATTGTAACTGTGGTCTATTCTTTTGGGGCATGGGTTGAGGGGGCTTTTGTATAAACACAGGTTTATAAGATCAAAAGCCAGCCTCCTGTCCCAAAGATGATTTTTCTACTGACACAAGTGGACTTACAAAAGCAAAGGTTTCTATGCCCAAAGTCCCAGCAGTTACAGTGATTATCTCAATAACATTTACAAACTTCATTGCTGTTTTCTCAGATTTAGGGAATATATTTGCTGTGCACCTGAACAATTTAAAATGAGGGAGTCCTGATTTGCAATACAAGGCTGAGAGCTTCACATAGCAGGAAAGTTAATTGGAAATTTTCCAAATCTCAGAACTCTGAAAACCTGAAGTTACATGCACTAAATCAAACAAACTATGTTCCCATGAGTCAAAATTAATAACAACACCTATTGGGGAGTATGTTTAACCACCAGGAGGATGGGATGGGTGGTAAGAGCTGGGTTGAAAGCACAGCACCCTGGGCAGTAAATGAAAGGGAAGGCTGAAATGTGCCATTACTTGCTGTTCTTGGGTATCTACCTGGCAGAGTAAACCAAGTTACTGTGTTATCCAGCTGTAAACTTTGTGTAAATTGCTGTTACTACTGATAACTCCTTTTATTTAACACCACCACCAATTGTTCCATGACCCAGGTAGCACCATGCAGAGTCCAATCCCAGCCCCACTACACAGAGGACAGCCTGGCCATTTACTTTCACAGGAGTTGGATAAAAGCCATAACTTTTACTTCTGAAAACATTCTGGCTGTGTGTCTTGATTGAGTCAAATGGAATGTTCTTACAGCAACAAACTCCCTTAAATATTTCAGCACAATTGGATTACAATTATTTTGCTGTGCTCAGCCCTGGAGACACTCATGTATCCATAACAAGGTTGAGTGCAACAAGATCCCAGAATAGGAAGGACTCTCTCTCAAAAATGTGGCACAGTTATATGTATTTTTTAAACTTCTAAGGGTAAGATGCTTCAAATGTGCAGATGTATACGTGTATTTTGGGAAAATACTAAATCATAAAAACATTCTGAAAACGGCGTTCAAGATGTGTTTACCCACAATTATCTTCTTGTCTATGTGTATTATTTAGCAGCCAATGTGATACATCTGGTGGTTGACTGCTGGTTTATGTGGGGACAGTCACTCAGGCATTTGAGAGACTCTGGAGCCTGACAGCAAGCAGACTAACCTTTAATAATACAAACCTAAACTCACCTCATGCTGCTTCACAGGGAGTGTGAACACCAGAAAGTTTATAGCTGTGCAGGTGACACTTCCATGAAGCATTTTAGGTGCACAGTATTTTTGTCTTGGGGGTTTTTCTGCAACTGGCCACATCTAATGGCTTTGCTTAAAGGGAATGTAAATGATCTTCAGTTGGCATTTGTTAGCAAGGGAGAGTTTCAGTAATTTTGCCATACACCTGCCTGGATTAAATTTGTTTTCCAATGTATTTTCTTTGTAGGCTTAATCATTCAGTATTTCCAGATGTTGATATTCATATTAGCATATTTTGCAGCATGGAGAAATAATAGAGGAAATGGGGGTGGTTGGTTGTTATATTCCTTCTGCCCCGAAATACTTACTGTTAGGTCTCCTTATCACAGGTACAGCTATATAAAAGTATGCCTTATTTGGTCAGTACAGTTCTAAAATGCTCTACATCTGAGGATCAACAAATCCCACACTGGACTGTTTCATTTAAAACATCCCTCTCTTGAAATACTCTGAAATCCTTCTCTGTGTTAAGCCTGACAGGTTGGTACCACCTGTCTGGTGCCTCAGCCAAACAGATTTCAGATGCAAGTGTGATTTTCATGAATCAGTGAACTGTTGGGAACCACTTTTTTTTTTTTTTTTTTTTTTATGGTGTTGCTGAGAGCACAGAGCTGCTGTTCGTGATCTGTTGCAATATTATATTGATTTTGCATGCTTAAACTTTGTTTCTCTAACACTCTTTGAGTTCTGCTTATTTTAATAATGATTGAGATGTACACAGGAGATGAAATGATTAAAACAGACTGTGAATGTTCTGGATCATTAACAAAAGTATCTATGGCATTAGTCTAGCATATTTGCAGGAGAATATCGTGGTGTTATTCATTCACTATAATGCACTGCAGTCAGCAAATGGATGAAGAGAGTGACTGCAGATCACTGTGACTATCAGATTGTGTGGGCCCACAAAGTTTCACTGACTTCAGGAGAAAATTATTTCAGTCCCTGCTTGTTGGGGGTTTGCATTTTCCATTTCAGTGCACCTTCTGTACATAAGAGATATTCCTGTTCACATAGGACTCCACAGAACTCCCTGTTCTTGAGAGCAGGACTTGCTACATGGATTTGCTCCTGGATCTTCCCCCCTCTTCCCTTGACTCTGCTGTCCCACAGTACACATATTTTTCTCAGGCTTTGTGAATATGAAATGGTGCAGATATTTGAGTCAAATCTAAATGTTTCGGGGGGGGGGGGGGCAGTTACACAACTGCATTTCTTGCTTTGATACCTCACTTTTGGTGCCTGCATGAAAATCCTGAGCTTTATTGAAGCTGGCAGCCCCCAGGATGAATGTGAGTGCCTGCTATGCCCTGTGAGGGTGGCACCTTTCCCTGTAATGTTACTGTATCAGTGTTTGATATATCCTTTTGTCCAGTAAGAACCTTTATATACTTCCTGGGCAATCAGGACTTTTCAAAGGCCAGGCTATTGCCTAGGATCCTTAACAAATGGTCAATGACTTCAGTAGTTGTATTTCCAACCTAATAAAAGTCAGTTGGGATGAGCAGAGTCAGAACTGCTTGACATCACCCAGAGCAGCAGCAGATGTGGCCTAGGCAGTCATGCAGGGCTTTTTACTGAGTCTTGCATTATATGTGGATTTAAAAGGAAAATCTATTTTCTATATTAATGATGAATACTTTTATTTCATTCTATTAGGGCACTCTGTGTTTGTACACATTCCCTGCTTGAGCAGGGAGGTTGGACCACATGACCCACTGCGGTCCCTTCCAACCTGACCCATTCTGTCAATTATTATAGACATACATCTTTTGTGCTGGGATTGGTTCTGTTCTACTGCAGGATTCCCTGAGACACTTCTCTGCACCAAACCCAAATAGAATAATTAGAGAGGCTCCAACAAGACACATGTGAACAACAAACAAAACATAATTCTTCTCCTCTTGCATTATATTGTCATAGATTTCTTGAAGCTTAGAGTTATACTAGCACAAACTTTTGCAATTAATGGAAAATCATCACCAAATACTTGCAATTAAATAATATCTAGCGTTGTGAACTATTGTACCAATCAAAGCTGTGTTCTGTAAGACTTCATGCAGTGATTTACACTAACTTTGCCTGGCAAGGGCTGTGTCGATGCCTTGGTGCCTTTTGAGGAGAGCAAAGAACAATAAATCAGGCTACTTTGGATTCGATTTTACAACTGGAAAAGATTACACTGATCTTTGCAGAACGGAGAGGCTGGTGCTCTGATGCACAACATTTGATGGTTACCACTCATTTTTGTCAAGCAGAAGAAAGGAGCAAATTGTCCATATGCTTTTAAATAGTACTGTCAACATACTGTATTTCTAAATCAGCCTAATCCCTTTTGCTATAAATGGAAACCATGCTTTCAGTATTTCTGGTGGGAATTAGTTAACTAAGTGCTAAAACTTGCCAAACTGCATTTTATATAAAAAAGGAGCTTCATGAATCAAAAGCAGTGTTCAGCTGCATATAAATAGGCTTCCAGAAAAACGTACTCCTTGTAATCACATCTTGATAAGTCTGATACCTTGTATAAAATCCAGAAACTATTTTTTGCATCTGACAGTGTTTACAACACGGAGCCTGAAGTCTGCCCTCCTATAGTTACTGTTGCATACAACTTTATTTATGGCAAAAGAGTGAGCAGGCTTCCTGTTTACAGCTTGGAGGGTATTTATCTGACAGGTGAGCACCAAGTATCTAATTCCAGCCCCCTTTTGTGGGAAATAGGATGTGAGAACAAACGTAATCTAAAGTAGAATAAATTGTCCAATACCTGTGAATTTGCATCAGGGTTAGAAGGCAGTGAGGATTGTCCCTCAGAGTTTACACTTTCTGTGCAAGGAGAAAGCTTTGTTTATTCCAGCGTTGCCTTGTTTTATGGCTGTGGAGGCAGAGACTGCCTGAAACCAGAGAAAAATCTCAGCTGCACACAGAGCAGATGCTGGATCAGTGTTTTACTGCATTACCTGAAGCAAAGTAAATGTCGAGGGGAGGGGTTGTGTGGAATTAAGTTTTAAAAGTCTGGATAAACTGTTTCCATTTGAGGAGAACTTGAAGCATAATGAGGAGGGGATGCTCCTATCAACTGGGCTCAGTTGGACAGAGCACCCTGGTCTTTCAGCCTGTGGGCTCCCTCTGGTTATTCTGGCCTGACACACTGCAGGTATATTTATATCCTGCAAGGTTTCCAGTGGATTATCAGGTGCTTGTTTTGCTTTCAGCTGGAGAGGCCCTTTAGGGGGGAGGTACCTTTTACTATTGGCTTGACAGCAGCAGATTTGAGGGATGTGATTTACAAAGAGGGGGAAAAATGGAGTAAGTGCTTGGAGCTGACTGACAGACGCAGTAAATCTAACCCAGTCTTTGAAGATAAATAACAAATGGTGGGGCAGATGCAGCACCGTCCTTTCCCTCTCTGTTGAGGCATTTCAGCTCGTGAACAGTGCCCTTGCTTTTTCATGTGTTGTTGAAAACCCAACATGTGGTTCTGCTAAATGAAAACAAGTTGGAATCACTGTCAGATGAACCCAGATTAAAACCATAAGAGAAATGTGCCCCACTCAGATGCTGTGGCACTGCTGCCCTCCCACTCTGCTGTGAGCACCAGCACCAAATGCCTCACTCCCTCTTGTAGGCTTTGCTGGGAGCACCCTGGCAGCAGGATAGCAGGAAATCTCCATGTTAATGATGATGTATGATTTCCAAACACTCTCCACAAGAAAGAAGTCGGTATTAATGTGATTATTTGCTGTGAAGGATATGCTATCGCTGCGTGGCTTCGTGCCCAGCCTTTGTAAGGGAGAGGAGGTCCTGGCAGAGCCTCTGTTCTCTTCTTCAGAAATCAGGAGCTGAAGTTCAGCAGCTTTCCTGATAAACAAGTAACCCCCATGTAATGCAGTTTGTCTCCTCTTTCCCTGCTGGCTTTCCTAGGACTGCTGGCTTTCCTAGACTTAGCCAGCATTCCCTGTAGTTCAGAGCTCCTCCTGCCAAATGCATTAGGTGGGAAGGTTGACTCTTCTGCAATATTTGTATTCCAATTCCTCTGTTTTACAGGACAAATTAAAGACTGCACCTCTGGAAACCTGCAAAATTCATCCTCAGCATGGATGAATTTAACCAGTAGAACACAGAGGTCCTATGGATAACATCAGGTGGTGTCCAATCCAATGGCTGCAGCTTTGACTGAGGTGCTAAGCTTTGTAGACACATCCAGAATTCACTGGAACAGCTGCAGCCCTTAAATCCCACAGGAAGCTGCCTTGGGTTTCAGGATAGGGTGAAACCAGCCTCTAATAGGCTGCTGACCCCACTCGCCTGAGAGACCAGCTCCTCACAAAATGGAACTTGTTTGTAATAATAAATATATAAAGAGATGACTGCATCACAATCATAAAGGTTGCAGTGCTTGAATTATTGCTCTAAAATATTTAGAAATCCCTTTCTCTGTACATTATGTGCAGTATATTATGGATCCTAAAATAATCTCTAATCCTGATTCTGCTGTGGGATGTTATGGCAGAGAGCAGGCAGTGGCCAAGATGATTAGTGTACCAGTCCAGTGCCAGTGTAGGGGTTGATGTCACCACCTGATATGTTTCCTATCTGATTTCCATGAGTCTGTGATATGTGATATCATCGTGCTTTGCTGTGTCAGATCACATGTTAGGGGTCTGTTGCAACATCTGCCAGCGACTTTACCGAGCGAAAGGGACCCTCAGAAATGCACCCATGCACTGCTAATGTTCAGCTAAACATGCAAAGCTGATAATATTTAGCAAGCACAGTTCCAAAACACAAAGGAAAGCAACGTGGTTGGCAGCAAATTTGATCTGAGAGTTTGCTTTTACGGAGATACTGCAATTCCCACTTAAAAGAACCAAATCTTAAACTCTTCACCCATCTGTCCACATACTTAGAATTTATTTGTTGTAAGAGTAATGATATTATCTAAAAAAAATATAATTATCATGGTTTAACAGACAAAGGAAGGAACATCACTGTTTTAAGAGAAAAATCCCAGGAAGAGCTGCAAAGCTTTTTCTACACAACTTTACTCAGAAGGAGCTGGTGAAGCAGTTGAAATCCTTGGAGTAAAAGTCTTTAGTGCTGCTCTGAGCACCACCCCTAAAGGTTAAGTTGCTGGCTGTCAGAGTCCAGTTATCCATCACATTTCTGCTGGGGGAAGGGAGCATGAACTGCTCTCTTTTTCCAGCTCTGCAGCCAGACTCTCTAAACAATTTCCTGCGCTGGGTTCACGTAAGAGACTAAATTGTTTCTCATACAAGGAATGTAGTTAACCACAACCGATAGACAAATACCTTTTCTTATCACTAATGGATTACAACACTTGACTGCAAAAGCAATTTAAACCTTACAAATGGCATATTCAAACCCCCAACAGCAGTTTAGGCAGGGAGAATTGTTGTTACAGCAGCTTTTCATTAGATCTTTGAATGTTTGCACTGAAAATTGATTGTATTTAAAAAAAAAAAATCAGCAGTGTAGCTTTTATCCACTGTATCTCTGAAAAATGGTAGTTTCATGAGACTATTCTGTGGCTGTGGACAATCTTTCATGCTTAGCAGTTCATATTGACACTCAGCAGCAAAGGAGTGATGGCTCAGGAACAGTTTAGATGTTTAGAGCAGAAAAAAACCCACTATATTTATTAAAACATCTGAGCTTAGTGATCCAACGTGATAAATGTTATGGGTAAAAACTGCAGATGTGGGTGTACATAACAGTAATTCCCAAACACATGAAAGTCTCACAGGTAAAATGTGATTTGTCTGACATTACTGAGCTCAGGAAACTGGGGAATAGAGACAAGAAGGGCAGATTCAGACCAAAAACTCTCCTTTTCCATGGACTACACACCTCACAGGCAGCAGAATTACTCCTTCCTCTTCCTTTGGAGCTGTCATTTGTATTCCTGTGAGCACACAGTGTGTGTGAAAGGAATGATCCTGTGATGAGCAGTGGGATGGTTTGTGTCTGTCCCTTGCAGTGACAGCACCTACAGGTGGTTTCCTTCAGACACTGTGGATTCCAGAGTGAATCACTGGATATAAGGACAGGTGGCATGCTCTGGGAAATTTCTGGTATTAGTGAAGTCCCATTTTTGTGGTGTTCTATACTTACCCTACTCAAAATCCTAATTACTAGCTGGTTATTTCTGTCACATAATTGCATCACAGTGTTACAGCAAATCTGCAACTGCGTAGAGACAAATCAATACTTTCTAACAAAGCACAAACATCTCTCTTCCTTCTATCTTATGCCAGTTATAACTTTGTAGGTTATAAGTCATGTCCCTAAGTTGAAATGTGTTTATTTCAAGCTTGGGAACACTTGCCCTGTTTTCCCTTGGAAACCAAGTGCACAATCTTTGCTAAGCCTGGGCTTGAAAGGGCTGATACCAGCAGACTGTAAAACTCCTCGCTGGAATTTAGGAGCTGGAGATACAACTAAAACCAGTTCTGTTACTATAAGTTACTTAATGAATCTCCCTATCTCAGCAAAGCCACATAACTTCCTGCATGTGCACTCCGTGTTCACCAAGCGCTGTGTGGAAATATATTGAGCCAAAATCATCCTGGGAGTGATGACTTCAGCACTCTGGGGAAATAAAAAACCAAAGCTTTAATTTGGTACCTCAGCTGCCTGTTCAATGACTGTCTAATAGTTTTGGGTGAAACGAAACGGAAAGGTGCAGCCTTTTCTAGTTACTGACAAGTCAAAACTCTGTTTAACAATGTTTCCTATGTTGCAAAACAGTGGGGATGGGAAGCATAGGGGGTTTGGTGGGGAGACAAGAGTGTGAAGTGAGGAGACAATCCAGGGACAGGAAGCAGGAAATCAATGAGCATCTTTTCTCTGCACAAAATTCTACCAACACTGGCTCTCCTTCCTACCCTCTACCCTGTCCAGTCATATTTAAATTACAGTGAGTGTGAAATCAGTGAGAAAACAGTATTTTACACACCATTCACATTAAATAAAACCACCACACAAGGGACGAGATGATGGAGAATGTGGCCCATGGAACAATTTATCTGAAATAATGGTTTCTTCTACGTCTGAAAATCCCTATTACATGTACAGTGCTGAGATGGCATGAGAGTTACACTTTGGTTTAGTGACTCCTGGGCTTGTGTGGAATGTCTGGTCTGGATCTTAATTTTTCTGCTCTCCAGAATTAGTGCCCAGGAATGTGGGGACTGGTTATGAGCTGCAGGCTCATCTGCATTTTAGCCAGCATTTATCACTCCTCTACAAGCCATTTTCTCCTCTATAAATACCACCCCCTCTGGGACTGAACTATCTTTGGTTAAAACAGCAATAACGTGTCAGTGCTATAGATTATGTACATCAACAGCTCCTTACTGGGCAATGGTTTAGTGTTTATTAAAGACCCTCAAATATATTTCTTGAAAACATGTTAATGTTATTTCATTTCACACAGTAAAAACTCTGGTTTCAGCACAAATGTCATGCCCAAGACTGGAGCCCTTAAACAAACAGCCTTTTGGGGGCAGTTCTGTCAAAGCCCATTTTTCAGGAGCTGGTGCCATTTGTTGGAGCTGCCCTGAACTGTCACATACCTTCCCCATCAAAGAACAGCTGCCAGACTGATATAGTCCTGCCCCAGAATGGGAACCCTGCAGAACTCACATGGCCCTGCCTTATCTCAGAAGAGTCTGGAGCTGCTGATACCAAATCACTAAAAATGGCAGCAGAAACAGCAATTTGGGGCTAATCTATTGCAAGGGCTGAAGGGAAGCCACAGTCCACCCCACCCTGCATTCCTTGAACGCTCAAATCTCCCTCTGGGAATCTTAGGTATACACAGAATAAATGCTTTCTCTATCTCTAACTGATGCACATTTTGCCCTTTTTTTAAAGGAGTATTATTAATTGTTAGAAACAGTCAAATACAGCAAACTACAATTAAATACATACTTCATGGATAAACTAATTTTTATTACAATTGGAATTTTAGGCAGCTGTTATTACTCTTATGGATGCTTCCCATTTATCATGGAAATGCAGGTATAGCTTCTTAATAGGGTACAGAACTGCAGGTGCTGTAGTTATGGCTCAAGAAGTATTTTAACAATTTAAATACTTGTTTTCAGGACTTTTCTAAAAAGGTTCCTATTTGTCTCAGACTTCTTACAGTTTTCTTACTCTCAAGGTAATTGATTTATATTTAGAGGATTAGTAAAATCCTACAAAGCATTCTGTTATTAACAAAGTATTATTTTCCCTAATTTTCTATCTCATCATTTTTCTGTTGCTTTATGCTATGCCATAACTCCATTGACTCCAATTCTGTTAGAACTGGTTTGCTAGTCTGGTCTAGTATAACCAAAAAAAGGTAGTGTAGGTGTGAGATATACTTTTATTAACTCAGTTGGTCACATTGGAAGTGATGCTTCCCTAATATTTCCCCTGACCAGTTCAGCATATAAAAATAGATGCAGTGCCTTGTTAAATATGTCATATATTGAATTTTTAGTATTATCTACCTAAACCTTGGTCTAGACAAAGGCACAGCAAAGCCACCACAAACTTCCCTGTGTACCCAGGAGTGAGGAGCAGCACTAAAACAATGAGGAGCTGAGGATTACAATTGTCTGGGTTTACTCACCCTCAGGGAAGCTGCTGCCTTTGTGGTTGAGTCACTCCATGGATTAAAGGTCAGGGTCCCACACCTGGCTCAGCCATGAAGTTGGTAAATGAAGCTCCTGTGCATCAGCTGTCTGGCAACAATGATGACACAACCCTTCTTGTCTTTGGCCTCCCGTACATTTTTGAGTATTTATACTGCACTTTGTTGGAGATGAACACTACTGTCAATGGGGATTGGATTTCTGTGAGGTCCCCAGGCACTACTGGAGTAATAGAAATAAAAGATGACCCACAGCCTTGGATGTCATGTAACTTTTATGCTGTGGGTTAGAGGTTAAGTAGGGCAGAAGGTGCCTCCCCTCCCCAGTGCAGGCACAAAAATACTGGTGCTGTCTGATTATGATGTGTGAAATAGGCCCACTGAAGCCAACATGAGCCCCTACCTTAATGGGCAGCCTCATTTTGTATCTGGTGAGCTGCTTAAATAAACCTTGGGCTTCTACTGTGAGAGCTGAATAAGTAAATAACCCCTCAGATGCCCCAGTGGCATTAATACAAAGCTGTCTCTTAGCACTTCCTCCAGGCATGAGCTGTTCTGAGGATGTGAGAAAGCCAGAAACAGAAAGAGCAAATGCTCTTTATCCCAACGCAACAGTTGTCAGAAATAACAAGCCAGTTGTAAAACTGTCAAATATTTGATCCTTATGTAAAATTGTGTTATTTACCTTCTGCTGCTAAAGTCTGTTCTGCTCCATCCATCCCACTCACTGAATTTCTCCATTTAGTACTGGCAGTAGTAACACAATTAATTTTAGTAGGTTCTTGTTTTTACCAGTATTTGAGCATTTTCCTTTTCTAGCACTGGAGAAAGTAGAACTGATATGACTTTGTGCTGACTGTAGCAGGGAAGGTTTGTAGAGCTGAAAATACCCTTTGAAGGCATTTCTGTGTGAACTATTACTTTTATAAATAAGCACAATTCTTTTTTGAGAAGGGTTTCAGACTTGGACACTCTGGGTTTCAGGACTGCCAGTGGGCACTGCAGGAGAGAGCCATGAAACCTTCACATGTGACAACTTCTGATACCTGTTTCTTAGAGTGCATTCTTATATTCCTGTAAGAAATAGGAATGGAGATGCAGACACTACAGAGCTGAGGGCCACCTTAATTAAATTTTTACCAATAGCTGGGGTCTTACTGGGTCATGGGGCCCAAATCTAGCCCAGAGGAACAATAAAGACAACAGATGTGGGAGTAAACCTTAGAAAGTCATACAGTGTCACACCAGGCCCTGAAAGAAATTGGTATTAATTCAATGCAAGTGAGTAAGTTCATGTAGGACCTTGAGAACAGTCTGTATCTCGTTGTATGACATGAAGGCTCATCCAGCTCTATGTTAGGAATCCTTTGACAGACTAAATGCAAGTTAAACATCTTTAAAGTGGAAAAAACTTTCATTCGTGGGCTTGAACAAGAATGTTTTAAAGCCTAAACAAGACATCTGGTTATTGTGCTCCCACCACATATGAGAGATGTTTGTTTGCTCACGTGCATTTTGAAGCAGAAAGAAAAGAAATCACACTTGCCCTGAGTGCTTATTATAAAAAGCATACAGAAATGAGGTGCACAACTTACTGAAACTCCTGTCTCGCTAAATAAGGAATAATTCATGCAGCTAAAATGAAAACCTTGGGAAGACTACAGCTTTTATGTACTGCAGTTTGACTCTAACCACCTGTTGTAAGGATTCAAAATAGTTTCCAATGTCTTTCCACATCCTAGGGCTCTATGAAAGGGGTCTCTTAAAAGGGGTGTTTGAAACAATAACAGTCCCCACCTGGAAAGGAAAGTGAGTGTCAGCCTTCACAGTGGCCTGGCAGCTGCTCCTGTGGAATTCTTCCTTTACTGATTGGGGAGAAATGGCCTTTTTGATTTATAACTGAAATCTTACTTTGGTTCAAGTGTGTGAGGTGAGAAACTTGCCCTGGTGCCTTTTAAAATGGACCGAGCATCACTTTGCTTCATTGAACTTCTGAGCCTTTCCAGGCTGACTGTACTGCAGAAAACAGTCACTACAGGAACATCTGTTTACCAAGAGACCTTTCAGTTCCACCCTGAAGAAAAATCAGCTTTTCCTTTCTCCTGCAAACTTCCCTGCAGCTGTTCTCCTCCGAAACAATAGATCGATTCACACTAACCCCAAAAGAGGGGATCACAACCAAAATTCCATCCCCCTCAGGGTTACCAAGGCAAGAACACTCTCACTTCTTGCTGACTTGCAGCACATGGGAACTGGCTGTTACACCAACGAGGATGTGTCCACTTGGCCTCTACACTTGTGCTGTTGGATTCCCGAGTGACTGAGACCAAGATAAATGTGTTTGGGAATACAAGGTTTTAGCCCCCTTCTAAATTCCTACACAATGTTATCATGGAAGCTGAGCAGCCAGACAAACAGCAGCGAGGTGTAGCTGTTGTCTCTGGAAAATATTCTGAGCAAACTTAAACTTGACAGCTTTTCAATATCTTTGTCATTTCGAGTTTTGCACTTTACACTAAACCAAACTAAACTGACTGTGCCTTGAGTTCAGTGGTCCACAGCAATCTGTAGTTCTGCAATTAGATTCTCCTACTTTGGGAAAATTTCTCTGTTACTGTTCAAAATCCACCTGGACAGCAAAAAAGTGATCTTAAAAAAATGGTCCTACAGAAGAGTTTTTTACAACTATTATTGGAAGTCCCATGCAAGCCTATACTACAACCTGTAGGTGAGCAGGAATCCCTGGGGATAAAGCTGCTCCTTAATCAGACAGGTATAGAATGTACTGTACACAATGCCCCAAAGTAAACCAATTTATTTAAGGGTGACTTTGAATAAAGTTAGGTAAATATTTCATCCAGAAGTGAGTTTTTAAGTTCAACTTCATTCCTTTCAACAGCACAGCAGCTGCCTTCCCCTAATTTGGCTGTAACAGTGGTACCTGCACAGTGTTCACTGATATCAGGTATTTGACCACTGACTTCTCTACAGGATTGGTCTTTGCATGTATTAGCACATCTCCTGATGTGTTTGCATTGATGTCTTCAGTTTAAAGATTCCAATTCTTACCCCTCTGCATTAATTTGTTCAATTTCTGTTAATTTTTCCATAATTGTTTAATACTGTTATACAACATCCTATAAACAACAGTTAATAATTAGTGCAAACCTGACTTTTAGACTTAAACTGAAGAGGTGTTTTCAAGTGTTACAGGGAGGACTAAAAATATATTTTTTTAAATTGTGTGCAGCGAAAGATACATCTATTCTTTGTCACTAACTTCCTGATTGTATAAAAAATAAATACTTTTTAGATAAATTGCTTGCTGAAGTCCCAAAAGAATTATAAAAATCTTGCCTTTTTCTTTCCTCTCTAAAAATCTGCTTCAGGAGAGATGCATGCTTTATTTTCTTTCTCTTCCTTATATATTTATTTACTTCCCCCCTTTTAACTGCACAATAAAGGAATTATGTAAAACAACATCAGAATATACACAGCTTTTAAAATAAGGCATTTAAGTGTATAAAACTATATTAGGTCCGACTAGGAAGTCTTTAAATGTGTCTAATGACTTTCCCCTAAGTGGCTCCTTTTGCTTTCTATTTTCTTCCACGTAAAGCCATTCCAAGTGCCAAGCTGCAAACAAAATGGAATCATATTTTATTGTTCCTCTGATTTTCCACTAAGTTCTCCCTATTTGTTTGTTGCTGGGCTATGGCTTTTTCCTCCTTTAGAATTTCAATTAGGCCCCACTCTCAACCCTCTCAGGGTAGGTGGTCTGTAACACTAAACCACCAAGCAATCAGTTTTATGCTTTCCTTTCCAACTCCAGCTTTCTTTTCCCAAACAACGGTAGGAAATCCTCTGTCTGACACAGGACAGGATAAAGAAAAACAAAAATCAGACCCATTTGTGATCCAAAGATACGCTCAGTGCTCTTAATGCCTAAAATGCCACGTGTTTTGATATAACAGAATACTTTAATCCAAAGGCAATTTAAATGATGGACAAAGTAATGGCTGGGAGAGAACAACAACAATAAACTGGAGCTTTAGAATCGCCCTTGATCTAGAATTTGTTGAATTTGTACATCCAACCAAAAGAAAACACTTAACTGTGGAGCTGAACTATAAACTTGAATAGAATAAATCTAGTTAGATCATGACATACAAAAAAATTTACATTCGGGGTAAAGTAATTTTAAATAACTTGGATGCTTGACAATAACCCAAGTCTGATCTCTTTAAATCATAGGGGGTGGTAGAAGTCAGTGTGTTTCAGTTGCAAAGTCATTACTATGTGTTCCAAGCCCAAATCTACTCTGAAATTAAAGGCAGAAACTCAAGTTTAAAATCAGGAATAGAAAATGAATGCATTGTAACAAAAATAACGGGAATATTCTGAAAAGGGAAAAAAATAACCCAGCATTTTTCCATTTTCAAACAGAAAGTTAATGTTGCATTTCATTTTCTTAAACAGAATATATGTAGGAATCCATAGCAGCAACATAACACATGGTGGTTCACTATCTCCTGTCAGAAATATGGTTTGCTGGGAGAATAAAAGCAGTTGGAAATGTGGATGTTAGGAACTGAAGGAAGCAGAAGTCGAGCTGTTTAAAACAACTGTGTTGTTATGAAGTGGGAAACTTGAACTAAAAACCTGTCATTGTTTTCCATGTAATTCTTCTCAAGTGTCAAATACCACAATTTGGATTCTGTGATGACTAAGGTTTTATACAGTCAAAGGAAATGGAAAAGGAATTTGTGTCTGTCATAGATCAGTGGATTTGGCATGTACAGAATATTTTTACATGCTTATAGACTTTGACACTCATTCAGCAATACCTAAGACCCCAGTTTTTGTTTATCTAATGCATATATTTAACTTCCAGCAAATAAGCAGCTCCTTTGGCTTTAGTTAAACTAATTCCATACTTAGCTTGAATACATAAAACATCCTTAAGTTTCCCTCTGTGATAGACAGCTTATGGGGCAGCTTTATCCCCAGGGATTCCTGCTCACCTACAGATCACACCACAGGCTTGCGTGGAACTTCCAATAATAGTTACAACAGATAGTTCTAAATTTATTTGTTATCATTAGATTGGAACAGATTTTATGAATGTGGCCATCAATTCCCACAAACTCCCTCAGTGAAATCTTCCCTGCTGATTTCAGGGAGATGGGATTTCTGTCCTGGCAGATATCAAATTAATCAGTTATGCTCGTTACTTCAGGTCAGGATTTATCTTTCCATTTTTACCAACTTTTAAAACACTGTCCCACTATCCTTGGCCACTTGCTTATCCAAGGCGATCTCCTTTGAGAAAAGGAATTTGCATGGTTTGAAATATTGTGGTTTGTAGTTAACAACTGATTAACACATGAAGGATAGATGTAAGAGCATGTTTCACTTGCACACTCACTTTCACAGTCCTTTTTCCCCCTGCAAAACACGAAGTACATCACCTGATTGCCTGAGAATATGAATGACTCGGAGTGATTATTAGTCTGGTGGCAAAAAGCGGTCAAGACCTTTCCCAAGACCTCCATTTATAGCCTTAATTTGCATTCTTCTGCAAGGATAAGTAAATTCTGCCATGGTTTATCGCTTCATTGACAACTCCCTTGAAGCAGCCATGATAATTGCATTTCTTCCTGAAAGTGCAGGAAAACACTTGCTAAGCAGTTAAAAGCTTGTGGGCTTAGTTTTTTTTTTTTTTTTCCAAAGGTTTTCTAAAGGAGGGGAATTAAATCTTTGCAATCAGAAGCAAAAAAAGTACCGAGAGCCAGTGTCTGCAATCCTTGTTCGTGCTGAACAGAACCTCAGGCAATGGAATAAACTGATGGAAAGCAAATTATTTTTAGTTATTTGGCATAAAAGGTCAGTGACAAGTCATCTTAGTTCTGACTGTGGGATTCTGGTTCCTTTGTTCTATAAATCTATTCAAATTATAGCACAGCGTTCAGACCAAGCAGAAAGTCTGAACAAGTGGCTAACAGTGCTCAAATCTGCAGGGCTGGCAGGCACGATGCTTTTCCCTCAGATTATGCATGAAATCCATTTAATCCCAAAAAGAAACTTCCCAGCATCTTCTCAGCCTCCCAACTCCTCCCTGAGACACATCAATAAAATGTTTCTTGTTAACCTAATGAGTTCAGGTGTCTAACAAAGGACCACAGCAGACTCTGGGGAAGGCAAGTTGGGAAAATGAACTGAAATGCAGTGTCAGCCCAGTGAAAGTAGCTTTTAATAGCCTGTAAAGCCTGGAGATGTGCTGGAGGCTAAAATATTACCTACTGCTTTCTCTGACACCCTTGCTCCTTCCTGGCTTTATAACTTGCTTTTAACATCAGCTGCTCTGCAAGTCTCAAATGCCTTCTGCAAAGAGACAGCCACAAACTGGGCAAACTATGTTGCTTTCTGGTAAACTTAGAAGGAGAGGGAGAGAGAGAGAACGTTTTAATTAGCAGCAGGAGGTAAAACTGGCTAAAAACTAAAGGAGAAGGTTCTCGTTGCTAGAGAAAGGTTTGTAATAGAAACAGTCACCAACTCCCCTGCTGCAGAGGAAACTGCCTACAAAGCTTTTAAGAGGAAAGACAGAGGCCAAAATGAAGGGAAAACAGTGAAAGGTTATATTAAAAAAAGAAAAAAGTGTATTGGTATGTACTGGCTCCTTCAAATACAGGAAGGAGTCGCAGAGCTGGCTGTGTGAACTTTTAAAATTAAAACAAGAGTTGCTAGCAGGACACTTATGAGCTGTAACTGCAGCTGAAGACAGCTCAGTGCATTCTGTTCCTCGTGGTTTGATGCTCACCACTGCACAGGCAGCTGGAGAGGCCAGTTCCCCTTCCATCTCCAGCATCCAAGGGGCTAAACCTTTACTTAAAAATGGGAGTCAGGGATTCTCAACAAACTAGCAGGAAAAGGGGAAAATGCAAGAGTGAGAATTATATAAATTCAAATTTTATTCCAGTATTAGTGTGGTTAAGACAACTGGCTCAACTCAAGTATGGGAATCCAGCTGTGTGCAAGGCAGTGACACTGGCCCCAAGAGGTGCCACTCCCAGGGCTTCCCTGTGTGCCAACAGGCTCATTTTTTCAGCAACACCTCACAGAATCACAGAATGGTTTGGGTTGGAAAGGACCTTAGAGACCATCTCATTCCATCCTCTGCCATGGGCAGGGACACCTTCCACTAGACCAGGTTGCTCCAGACCCTGTCCAACCTGGCCCTGAAAATTCTGTGATATTACCTGGCTTTTGTTTGTTTGGATTTGGGATGAACTAAGCTTTAAAGAGTCTGACACACCTTTTTTTTTTTTTGTTTTTTTGAAGAACTTTCAATGATTTAAGAATTCTTCCTAACTATAGACAAGAGATTTCTTTAAGACTTACAAAACATGAACAAATTCTCTTTGCAAGAAATTTGCATCAGAAAAAAAGCACTGGACAGTTATTTAGGTTTTAGGTTCTGGCAAAGATGATAAACTTCCTTTTTTGCTAGAGAGAAACACAATTAGCCAGGGAGCAATGGTGCATCTCCACATACCAAAGAGGTAGAATAATTTGATCATTTGAACTTCCATCCACTCTGTTTGGTGAGCAGGTTCAGTACTTTGGGATTTCCAAACAGGACCCAGTCTGAGCCAACAGCCTCTGTCCAGTTTACATGTGGTACGGCCATGGAAGCCTTGCCTTTCCCACTGTGACCTTTTCCTTGGCAAAACACAAAGCACCTCCATACAAAACCAAGCTCCCAGAAAAAAAACAAACCACAATTTCAGCCATAAAATATTTTCTTGATTATCTTAAATATTATCTTTTTCTCCTGGCTTTTTATTGATAAACAGTAACAGACTTTGAGGTAGCAAAAATACAAATAATCACCTTATTCACTTAACTCATGAAAGCTCTGCCTGCAGCCCCTCACCATTTGCTGTCAGATTTTGGGCTTAAGAAGAGAGGTTTGTTAAAAGAAAGGAGAAAAAGGTTTCTGTTTAGAAATCAAGTTAGAGAAAACCACTTTGGAGAATGCTGCAAGGGTGGAGATCAGATGATCTCTGTGTGTTTCTTTAGGAGGAAAAAGAAGTTATGCAATTCCAAGCAGTCATGTGGTATGGCAGCTGCTAAAGTTACTGCTAATTTTTATTAGAGCTGGCCAGAGCCAGAAAAAGGTCTGCTTTATAAGCAAGACCTTTTAAGAAATAAACTAAATCTTCCTGAGCTGGGAGGCCTGCAGAATGAAGAAGAAAAAAAATAGCCCTAAAAAGTTCTTTTTTTATTTCCCCCACCCATCCCCCAAATGATTCAGGAAACATTTTCCCTCTCCCTTCCTGCTGCTGGTTTCTTTCTCATATTCATCCAATCAATCAAACACATGTATAATATTTACTAGTTTTCAGCTCAAATTCGTGCTCAGCCCAAAAGGACTATTCACATGCTCGATGTGTATGAGCTTTTATTCACCCAAGGAAGACACGGGGCCCCTGGTACAGCTTTAGCTGACCCTGCAGTGAGCAGGGGCTGGACCAGCTGCTCTCCAAAGGTCCTCTCTAACCTCAGCCACTCCGTGATCCTCTGAAACATCCCGAGATTTTACTCTACTCGTTAAACTTCCAGGACTGAGCACTTTTGGCTCATGTCCTTGAAATTAAACTGGATCCTGAGCCAGGCTCCATCACCAAAGCAGCTCCTTGCTTTTCAGCACTGTACATTTTTGGTGCTTCTGAGTCGTGTGGAGGATGGCAAAGAAAAGAAACAATAAATGCAAACACTACCAGATAAAATTCACCGCACTGAAGAGACCAGACATGGCTCTTCATATGTCATCTAATCTCTGTTCCAACAGGATTAATTTTGTGCTGCTGTTAAATGGAGCATATAATTAAGCTGTGGATGCCACACTGGGGTTATGGATGATAACTGTGTCAGTGTAAAAGGGTATATGGGACCAGTCTGCTGCAGGGAGGCTATTCCTGAGATCCACAGGTCAAGTCCTACAACAGAGGCTGTATAAATTATATATAATTTTTTTTTTTTAAAAAGGTTATTTTAATACCAGGCTTTATTAGACTACAAAAAAGAGACCTGCACCAACAAAAGATATTGTTTTCCATACTCTGACTCTTTTCCACCTGCTTCTTGTAACTGAGGTACATTTAATGCATAATTTAAGTTGCAGATAAGACATTTGCATCATTTGAACTATTTGGGACTAGGACTCATCTGGCCTGTCACAGAAGGGAAGTCTCTTGGCACAGTGCACAGGGATGGGATGTTTGTCTCCACCAAGTGCTCTACCCACACAGCCCATCTCTATCACTCCTCCTGCACCCCTAACAAACCCTCAACTTTCCAGTTTTGATGTAACACTTCCCCCCCATCTTTAAAACTCAAATTCCCCTTTCAGAGGGAAATTCACTTTAGAGAAACAAGACTTTACCAAGAGAAACTTTTTGAAAGATGTTACACCATTACATGAAAGCCAACATAATACAAATTTACTTTGGATACTAAAATGCATATGAAAAGCAAAACACTATTTTAATTTAAAAGCCCCAGTGGTGAAGCAAAATTTTTCAGCTGCTGTTATTGTCAGACCAGTACCATTTGTATTTATGAGAGTCTAAAAACTTTACAAGTCCTGTAGTTGCACTTTGTAGTGGAACATAAAATAGTCCAGTTATATTGTTTTTAAATTTAACAAAACATGCACAAAGTAAAGCAATAGTCAACAACGTTGGAATTAATTTCCTAACCCTGATAAGTTGTCAGTTCTTGGTGTTTAAAACCCAGAACTGCAGTTAATTGTGAATGGTTTCCAATTTTTCAGAATGTAAAGAATTAATTAATTAGGCAAAGGAAAAAGCCTTATGTCTGAAGGAGAATATGAATCTAAAGCAATTATTGCTATAGAATTTGCCGTAGTAAATTTGATGAACTTCTAATTGAGCACTCTCATTTTCCATGTTTTCCTGTTTAATGACTCACCATAAACTCACATTCAGCAATTTTAAATAAACAAACAAACAACCCCCCCATACCGAAATATATCTGTTTACTAACAAGCAGTAAGACCTTAATTGCCATTAAAACTACAAATACCAGTAACTAAAAGTGACTCTGTGTTCCATTTCTCTTGCTCTGAAGACAAATCCCTTCACCAGAATGAACCAGGGCTGAGCTGCAGGCTCAGGATTTGGGATCCCCAGGAAGATTTGGTCATTCTCCCACATTTGGCATTTTTCACACTTGCTGAACAAATTCAATTTTTAATTCCAAATGAAGAGTTATGCAAATGTGACTCAAGTGCCTTTTGAAGAGGGATGGTCTGAGCTTGCTCTTTTTGTCAGTTAATTTGCACTTACTTCATGCATATCTTTAACCCAATTGGCATGGAAATGTACCACATATGTACTAAATTAAGGATGATTGTGCCTGATTGCCCAATTATGATATAAAATGTGTGAAAATAGTTGATAGGACATTCTGTGTGTTTTCTCTAAAAAGACTCATCGCTGTTCAGAAATCTAAAAATAAAATCCAGCAGTTAATCATAATGGTTTGGCTTGAAATTTGGAAAACTGAACAGGAGATGATTTAAAATGCAAGGAATTGTACCACATGTGAAAAGATTAAATTGTCCCATTGTTATATGCTCAACGAGCATCCCTTAAAAAAAGCATTTGTTTGGAGTCTGACACGTTTCTCTCTGATTAGCTGCAGAGAAGGAAACAGCTATTTTTCACTTGTTTGAAAGAGTAATAATTCCTAAAAAAACAAAATATGGATTTTTTTAAGTGTTTTCTATTTTTCTTTATCACCAGTGTCACAGCCATGGTGCCACACAAGGCTTGGAACAACCTTCCACCACAGTGTTGGTAGAAGGGAACAATCTCTTTTTGCTTTGCACAGGGCAGGGGAGGCACCCACTGATAGCTGGTTTACACAGATAATTAGCAAGGATTGGTTTACCAGAAAATGGTAAACACAGCTGAGGGATAATGGAGGGAATTCATGAGCTCTGGGATCAGCAATACAGGAGTCAATGGAGTGAGTCCCTTGCTTCATGTGAGATTTGACTGGAAATTATCACAGCAGTTTGCATTTCCTTCCAGTCCTGTTTCTTGTGGTCTCAAACAAGTCAACCAAAGAGAAAGAACTCCTACAGGCAGGGCATATTCTAAATAATCTGTGACTTTCACTGTGTTTTAAAGCATTGCATCAGTAGGATTTTTCTCCCTCTTTTTCCATCCCTATAGTTGTGAAAAATCTGATGCAAGAGACTGACCTGGAAAGCATTTTCCTCGTAATCACTTCTCCTTTTACTCAAGAGCAATTTCCTGTTTAACTGTAGTTCCAACACAAACATGAACATTATTTAACTTCTCTTCAAGAACTGGGGGTGCTGTACATCCCAGCTCCCAACGGCAGAGCAGCCTGGGCTTCCACCCTCGGGAGATGTTTCCCCATGGTAGGGATGTCAAAGGGTCTCTCTAGGGTACAAGTGTCAGGAGAGAGCAGTGTGTGAGAGCAACAGGAGAGGAAAATGGAGAATGGGGCTGTCAGGAGAAAGTGCTGAAGGGTGGAAGTGCCAAAGCACAGCAGCAAAGTCACACATGAAACAAATATTGTGGAAAGCTGAGCAGCTCCAGGAAGCACGGGCAGGTCTGTGCAGGTGTGGGACCCACCACTGCAAGAGTCCCCAAATGAGACCTATGCCCACAGCAGGCTCTTAACCCCTCTGCTCAAATAATTCCTAAGTAGTTTGTGTGAAACTGGAATGACTGCAGCCATCCTGCAGGAACCCTTAAGGACAAAATCCTACAGTTAAACTGTTCCCCCCCAAATTCAGTGTGAGCAGGGCAGGGCTGCGTGAGGGGTCCCTGAGTACCTGGGACACCCCAGCAGCACTTGTCTTCTGGGCTGGGCTAAAGATTTGCACTGGTCAGAGGCAGCTTCTTCACAAATATAAACATACCTTTCAAGAAAAGTGGTATTCCTCCTAATTCCAGCAGTGGCAGTTCTTTTCCTGATTTGTGCACAGTCGTCATGGCCCTTATCTTGAAAGCACTGAATGTTTCACAGGACACATTTCATGTGCCCTAAAGACTGATACGGGTTGTTTTAAAGCAGACTGTGTCAGCAAGGAAAGCAAGAGCTTAGGTAAATGCAGGTAAAGGACTGTGTGCAGCGGAGAAGGGGCTCTACACCATAATCCCATTAAGAAGTGTTACACATAAGGGATCTATTCTTGAGTTTAAGAGAGCTTTTTCTGATGATTTAATTACCTCTTTTTCATTCAGCACACCCCTGAGAACAATATTCTGAGCTTCCACAGATTCAGAATGCCCACATTACACGTAGGGTCAACATGCTGTGGGCTTCTATTAAAAGGAATGGCTAAGGAGGTGTGGAAATTTGAGGGGAACTCACGCAGGACCTTTTCAAAGTTCCAGCATGAAATGTGCTCATAACCTGAGCTCTGCAGTCTACTGATCAGTGAAGAGGCAGAAACCATAGGTCATTAATACTAAAAACACTATTTCTTTGTTTGCAACACTTATATTTTTGTTCCATGCGATTTATTTTCTTTTTTGTTCGTGGGGAGAACAACATTACAGTATTTAGTATAAAAATCCTGTTGTACCTCTTTGGTTTGTACTCTGGCTCATCCCTCTGCTTCCCACCTCCCTGCCACAGCTCAGACTGCAGTGCTGGTATGAAATCAGGGAAATAAATTTATGAGAGGAAAAAATGCAGCGATAACCAAGGCCAACTGTTTTCATTTGTATTTTCCTCTTAAGGTTATTATTATTATTATTATTCCCTTTTGACCGAGCTGTGGGATCTATGTTTTAGCACAGGCACAATGATGCTTTGTAAGACACCATTAACAGATAGGGACAAAGGGCTTGGAAAGTTTTCTGTGAGCATAAACTCCAAAAAGAGCTGACTCTGCTGGAGCTGCACTCACTGCCCTGTCGTGTTCACTCTCCACAAATACTCTCATGTGCTTGCGTGTCCTGGCAGGAACTCGAACAGCCAATTTTAAGTCACTGTCTGAAAATGTTTTCTTCTAGAAAATTAATTCCTAAGCGTATGTAGCTGCACAGTAAATCTTGTTTGCAGAGCTGAACTTTTCCATTCATGACAATGAGAAAGTTCTGTTTAATCTATTTGCTTGTCAGAGTCCAGCTAGCGCTGGCACTAAGTGTCCTGCCAGCAGCTATAGGCTTAGGTTTATCCCCCTAAAGCTGACATAATTTTAAAAAGTTCCTACCAGCAAATCAGAAGTTTAAGGCTGCGTTCAGTTAATAATTTTATTTACTGATTCTTTGTGGAAGTTTCCTGTGAGCTGCCTGTGAGTGGAGATAAGTGAATGGGGCACACAGGGTGGGACGAGTGTGTACTGACAGTGCAGCCAGAGCAGCAACACACTGAGCCCTTTCAGCCCACAGACTCAGTCTGGTGGAAAAACTAGACCCATCACGCACCAGCAGACCACAAGGAATGTTTCTTCTTTTATTCATTCACTCAGTTTTAGAGCCATCCTTGCCTCAGCAGCAGAGGGATGTGTCACTGGCAGGGAAAGGTACACCACGCTCCCGCCAGAGTGTCCTGTCTTGCCATTCCTCTGTGGCTGATGGACTTGCTCTGTGCTGATCCCACTTGTCAGAGGCTACACCGTTAACACAGCTACCAAATTAATTTTGCTGAAAGCCACCTAACCTCCTCCTGCGAGCCCAAAGTGGCTCTGCCAAAACAGCTCCCTCGCTGCAGAGTGAAAAATGGAAAAATGGCAGCAAATGGCAAGTTCTGTTTGCACATCCACAGTGGAAGATTCCCTAAAACGTTTCATTGTTCTTCTGTGTAATCTGTGAAGAAATCCACGTCCTGGAAAAGCAGCCTGTAATTTGTAGCACATGAGTGTGCTTTGGGGAAAATCAATCAAATGCACTAAGACGTGTTCTCAACTCCTAAACTAATGATCCTTCCTGTGAGCAGCATGAAACACCGGGCGAGTCCCAGATGGCATAAATCCTCCAGGTTTCAGCAAAGCTGTGACAGTTTATACTACCTCAACAGTACCCTAATTGTGCTTAAAAACTTTTTAAGGTGGTGAGCAGCCCGTGTTTCAAAAGCCTCCTTCTTTCCAAGCAGTCCTGGAGCTAAACAAACAAGTTTACCAGTTAGTGAGAAGAGAATGCCATATTTAATTTATAATCTTTCAGAGCTGATGTGCTTAAAAATAAAAACTCTGAAAATCTAAGTTTGTCTTAAGAAATGCCAAGCAGCTGTGTAGAGGCATTCATGGCTGGGACCTGAACCAACTTCTGGTAAGAGAGGAAATTAGGACCATTTTGTTACCCTGACAAAAATGAAATCTCTGAGAACAGTAATTCCTTTGCAGAAAAATCAATAGTTTCAGCATGTTTTTAACGTGGCAATTTGCTATGGAACATCTGAAACAATACCTCAGTAAATCACTAGTCCTGCATGAAATCAGCTGCTTGCTTTGAATGCAGAAGTGCATGAAAAATGTGTGGTCAAAGCAGAGGAAATCTCCCAGAATCACAACTTCCTCACCCCTAAAGTAATTGTGAATGATCTGAAAACAGGTACACATAAGAAGCTTTGGTTCTTTGGTTTACATAGAGAAGTTACAAAAAGATCCAAGTCTTTAACCCTAATCTGAAAAGAACTTCTAGAATTCATTTTCCTCTATGCCTCAGATTACCTGTTTACAGAGCGAGGATATTATTAAACAGGGAGGGGAAATTATTAAGCAATTAATAGCTATAACATGATCTTCATAGTCCTATGTAAGCACTAAATATCATTATTTAACAGATTCTGTAAAGCAAAATACAAGGAAAAAGGCTATTTCTCTGTATTTGTTACACAGTGCTCTGATGACTGAGTAGCACAGACCATGGAACATTCATCTTGATGTGCATCATTTAGCAGTAGAAACATATACTTCACAGTGGCATTACTTATTTCAGTGACACAGAAAGGGCCAAAAAACTGCTTTCACAGACAATTCTAGTCAGTTCTTAAACATGATTAACTTTGTATTTAACCTTCTAAAAATGTAGAACAAGAAATCCAAATTACATAAGGAAAATGTTAGAAAAATTATCTCTGAAATGATTCCAAGTTTATCTCTGTATCAATTTGTCAAGGGATGGAATTTGCAAGCAAACATCAACAAAACAATACATTTGCTATCAGCTATGAGCAGTACCATATATGTGTCTGTATTTTACACTGCCTAATCCCTGCTCACTAATTAGAAATGTTGTGGCAGTTCTGAAAATGAGAAATGACACTCTCATTTGATATGTGCTCCAAAACACATCCACCAGAAGATCTGCAGCAAAGAAACATTTTCCAAAAGGAAATCAAATGATTCATGTTTTATTTCATTGTAAATTCTCTGTGATGGATGCTGGAATTAATTTGGGAGATGTTATGCTCAGCAGCTTATATTGGAATAGGAATTCTTTGTGAAAGAGTCTATTTAAAATCATGCCGATGACACATAAAACCTTAATATTGAATGAACACGGCAAAGAAGTTCTAGATAGTTAAATTCAGTCCTAAAAATTTAAGTTATCATCTTTTTTTACCGTTTTTTAAGCTTTTGAAAGCAAATGTGACTCACTAGGATGCTCTATGCTGTGCCAAGTTCCAAGTCCTCCAGCTGTGTCCTGCTAGTTACAGCTACATCTGTAAATGATTTTTCAGCCAAACTGCCAAATCAAAACTTTGGCAGTGTGAAAGTTATTAAAAAAAAAAAATGCCTCTAGAAGGCCACTCTCCCTGGACATTACCTAGTGTTCAGCTACACAGCTGACATGGTATTTGAGTTAGCTAAGATAATTTGACATGAGTATGATATAGCTTGCTGAGATGCCTCGATGCAGGAGGCATCTCCTTTTTCCTTAATCCAAACTAAGGTTAGACATAGTGTGCTAAATATAAATTGCAGAGAATGCAGAGAATACAGGATGAAAGAGCTTTTTTCAGGAGCTGATCTCCACACTATGTGTATTTTGAGGGCTCCGTGTGAGAGCACTCCAGTCTAGTGCTGTGAACTGGATGCCTGTAGTGGTTGGGGTGCATTAAATCAATTAATTTTATCTAAAAAGGAATCCAATTAGCACACTTGGAGACTGCTCCACAATGGGAGTCAAACCGCATTAGCCGGGCACCGCTCAGAGACTTCCTTCGACAGGACATTCCTGATCCAAACCGAGATGCTGATGTGGAGGCACCCAAAGCCAACTCTTGGGAAACAATGGGCTCAATTTTCGTCAGCCTTTTGTATATATTTAGAGGTGAGAAGAGTGAATATGACAATGAGTTTGTGGTCAGCACAACGAGAGTTGTCAACACACATCAACTCATGTCAACACACGGGTTCTTGCTACCCTTGGCGTGTTATTAATGCAACAAACTGCTCTAATGTCTTTATTCTGGGCTTTTCTCTTATGTGGAAATGTAACTTGAACTGTGGAAAAGACCTTGCACAAACACTGCTCCCACAGGCCTGGCTCTGCTCAGGGAGGGGACACAGCCAAGAGGCCCAGCAGGAAAGCTCACCCAGCCTGTCCTCTCCCATCTCCCTCTCAGTCTTTAGTTTGCTTCCAGCAGAGCTGGATTTAGGTCCTTAACCTGGCCAGCACTAGTGCTGCCAAATGCTAAACTCAGGGAGCAACTGGAGAAGTAAGGAGAGAATAAAAAAAGGAGACTGGGCTCTGAGCAACCTGGTCTGGTGGAAGGTGACCCTGCCCGTGGCAGGGGGTTGGAATGAGATGAACTTTAAGGTCTCTTCCAACCCAAAGCATCATATGGTTCTGTGAAAAATAAAAAGCAGTAAGGAGGGAGCAACTGTGAGCAGATTTTGGTAGGGGGAAAAAGGTTGGCTGCCCTTGTTCCCTGCGCCATGGGTGACTTCCACAGACAAAAATACCATGAGTGCAACTGCTGACGGATTTACAGGGTTGGTGCTCCAGGAGACTGAGCTGGGCTTGCATGGAGAGACCAGGACATTTCCCAACCTTGGGGTATCTGATCTTACAAAGTTTTGGTTTTCATAGGGTTGTTTGGTTTATGTGACTGAGCACTTCTTCACAAACGGATGTCAGCTTTCCAAATCCGCCGTGGGGAAATTCGGGCTTATGGGAAAATTTTCAGTTCAAACAAAATCACACAGTTCTCACAAAACTGTCCAGACCTTTCTGCAATTATGTTACATCATATATATAGTTTAAGCAACTCTGGATCATTTCACAGCTCAGCTTCTTATCTTTTTATAGTTCTGCTACCGTGGCTCCATTCTTTCCCATATGAAGAAACTTAATTAATATTTTATATCCCTACTAAATTGTGAATACAATTTACCATAACAGTACAGAAAAAGGCAAATACACTTTGTCCCCTGCCAACAGAAAATCCTTAACAGCTGTTTATTGCTCATTTGCAAAACATAAGAGCAATGGAATTCCATTACTTAGAGAAACTGGCTGTTCCATGATATCCTTGGCAACAAACACCACACTTATCTTTTTGAACAATAGACTCTCAAAGTTTCTCCAGCCTACAAAAATAAGACAGTGAGGAATACTTTTTCTTAACTGCAAAATGCTAAACAATGGGAACTGACTCACCGTCAGCTGCATTTTGTTTCATCAAAACTAACCTTTTTCTCACTCTGTCCCCCCAACAAAGAAATTTGCTCACTGCAAATTGTGAGAAATGTTTCATGCAACCATCTCTTTCACAGGAAGGACTTTTTATTGAGGTCAAGACTCTGGCAAAATGAGAAGAAATTCAGACTGCAATCTGAGTAATGTAAGAACTTACAAGCAACATTAAGGCAGTAACTTTAGGTTTATAATAAACCAGACAGAAATTGTGGGGCAGAATTTTTTCTGACTTTTCAAAACTTGGAAATACTTAGAAAAATAATACCGTGGTTCACACCACAGATATTTCACATATGGTTTTAACTAAATAACTTACAAGTTTCCAATAGCTTAAAAAAGAACTATCTATGGCATACCAGATAGATGCTAGCTCCTCAGAAAGTCAGGACACGCACATACCATCCATAATCTGGTTTCTATATTTAGGTAAGAACTATACCTAAAGCCATGGAGGTCAGCACTGCACCAAGTCAAGCATGTTTTAACAGACATATCTCCTAGACAGTGTTTACCACGGTACATTTCTCCCAAACCCACACCAAATATGCCATTTGAAAGCCTTGCACTATTAAAAGACAGTGTGTCCACATACCTCAATAATCCTGTCATGAATTTGCAGCCCTCCTTCCTTAGCAGCAGGCCCTGTGTCGACTATTTTCGATACAAAAATTCCTTCGCTCGATGAACCATCTTGATTGTCCTTTAAGGATGAAAAGAAAACCACATTATTACCCCAAACCAACTCTGATTTTCCCTCAGCTAAAGCTTGTCCGTGTCACAGCAGCGCCTGTAATTTGAAAGAAATGTTCTTATTGATGTCTTAATATGGAATTACTCTGTGCTAATGAGAACACCTGATACTCCCGTTTGGAAAGATTAAACAACCAGGGACGGACTTCCATTAGGTAAATTAGTTGTGTGATAATCATTTTCCTCTGACTTAGGCCAGCTCAGTAGTAATTGTCATTACAATTATTCTCAATGTAAAATCCAGTGAGACACAGCCTGTTTGCACATCAAACATAAGACAACACTGCATTTTTATTTTTAGTTGCACGGCTCCTTCTCTGGAGATTTAAAAATAAACCAAGAAAACAATTTATATCTAACAAGGTATTTTCATACTCCTGTGTATTTTGTCACTGTCTTCTACCAGTGCAGAACAATGTCTCAGAAAATGGAAAAACTCTAACTGTAAAGAATAACTTTCAACTGAATTCACTAGGAATAAATCGTAATTAATGTCAGATTTCTGAGCAGTCAAGAAGTAGTTCTAAATACTTTCTAAATTACTAGGACAAGGTATAATCCACTCCTTGATCTAATTAAAGTCATATGCAGCAGCTCCAGCCAACAGGCATCCAGAAAAAATACATTAGTGAGTGTATGGTGCAGGAAACATCTGCTGAAATCATAGAATTCAAAAGTAGGTTGTTTGAGTTACATCCCTTCACCTGCACAGGGGGGCTGCTGAACCTCTGGTGGAAAGCACAGTAAATAACGTGGGGTTTTTTAATGAAAAGGCCTAAAGCTGTGGGCCCTCAACCCATAATCCTCACAGCACTATGGTCTGAGAGACACACCATGGGTCCCATCATTTTGGGAGGGACACTGCACCAATATTAGTGCTGCTGGCTGTGATGAGATGCAGGAATAAACACGCTGCGAGAGAAAAGGCAGTGGAGTTCACAGACATCCGACACAAATCCCAGTATGAGATCTGCTCTGAGAGAATCACAAGAGAAGCAAATGCTTGTCAGCAACATTTTTCCTCTAAGTGTTGACCTACATGCTTTTCCCAACTGGAAAGGGCAAACATATTTTAACAATTAACATACCACGCACGGTCGGCCACCAATAATATTAAATCCAAGAGAGCCAGAGTCACGATGGAGGACGAGAGTCAGTGCTTTAGTCTCTTCCCCCTGCAAGGAACAGATAAACACATTCAAAACATTTGTGTGCGTGGGTAAAGTAGGACAGATAATACTTCCACCCAGGTCTGTTGGGTCGGTTTCTTATTTTTTTTACCCCCATGTAGTTCGGAGAAAAATGTTTGGAATAGCTTTGCAGGAGCAAAGTCAGCAGCTCCCAGCCCCTGCTCCAGCCACCCCACCGAGCTCCAGCAGCAGAACCACCCCTAAGATTTATGTGTCTTTTTTATTGAGATCTACAGTGAGACACTTAACAGCAACAGAACAGTTTTATATGTAATACTGGTTCCTGCAACTACTTGACCTAGTCATATGTGATGTGTTATGTAAAATACTCCATGTTTCCAGTAGTCAAACTCTTGATTTTCTAATGCTTTTCTAATCTTAGGACTGGATTCTTACGTTGCTTCTCTCTAGTGCTGGGTACATGACATTGTTTTAAACAGTATCAAACACAGTGTTATACAACAGAAATTCTCTAGCGAGTTTGAGAAAACAGAATTAAACAAAACTGCTACAAATTTTGCCAAAGGCCTAGAATGGCAATTGCTACTCAGAGCACCTGCCATGCATAATTTTTTTCTCTGGAATTTTAACACTAGCAAAACAGAGATCTTCCACCATTGAAAATCATGATATTAATCCCCTAAAATACGAAATTCTGCAGTGAACAGTTGTCTGGACAAAAAATGTACAACGAAGATATACTGGATGGACCTGTAGTAGTTGGGTGACTGTGTGAACATGCTCTGTTATCCTGCTCTCTTATTCCAGTTTGTTCCTAACTATGAACTCCAGTAAAATGTTATTTATGACACAGTGATGCTACTTAGGTCTATTAACTTTGATAAAGACAAAACTAAGTGCATGTACTGTTAAAGACAACTAAATCTTCACAATGTTCTCTCTTCAGTTTCAATCAAGTGGCTGTTATTTACAGCACAACACTACAAAATTATTGAACAGACAACAGCAGAGCACTACAAAAAGCCATTTCAACAACAGTACATTTTTTAGAGATCAGAATAGGATTGGTATGTTGTGCATCTAGAGATACAGAATAACTTTTCTACCTCCGAGACCTTTTCCTTTGTTTTATCCACAGGGTGAAAAAGTTATGAACACAAGAAAGGTTGAGGAAGTTATCTTACAAGTCTGGTTTTCATAACCAATTAATGACAAAAATTACAACAGTTGCATTGTAATTCGATGCAGATGGTTTTAGTTTATGCATTTTTCTTCTAACATGTCAATTTGAAGTTGTCAATCAAACATTAATGTCTATTAAACTCATAAAAAATGTCAAAGTAATCCTGGATTACTGAACTACTCCTACAGATTTGGGGATGATAATGAAGCCCAATTCCCTACCAGTGTGAACTGGCAGAGCTCCACTGACCACACACTTCACCACAGGGGAGCTGCACTAATACAGTCCACCTGAAAATGTGGTTTACAACTTCTGTGTCCATTTCTGATCATTATCTTCACTGCAGGTCGAATAATAAATAGAGGTGGACCTGATACCAAGAAACATGAATAAACTCTGATTTTATTTGAATTTGCCTGCACTCAGCATCAGTGAGAACTAGGTAGCCAGAAGAGGACAGAAAAATGAAGTAAAAGCTATTTCCCTGCAAGTCTACAGACCCAGACCTCAGACAGGATTTCAAGGAACAAATTTCCAGTCCTGTGAGACCACTTTCAGGGATGAATGATTCAGGATTTGAAAGACAAGAACGTGTTAGCCCCACTGTTTCCTTCTCCTATTATGCTTTTTTAAGAAGGCAAATCAACTAGAACTATCAAGAAACAATTATGGCATTGCTCTCAAGACACTTTCAGTAATTAAAATTGAACGTTTTCATTAAAGCCTCCTTATGTGGCTATGATTTGACACTTTTATACGTGGCTGAGTCAGTATGAAAGCAGTCTATTTAATCAGTCAAGTTGCGGGGAAAAAACCCAACTAATAATAGTTTTCTGTACTTCTGAAAAAGTACTTCTGCCCACAGGGGCTTTAAAGAAACTTTCCAGCCATTTCTGGTGGATTTGTGCACTGTCTCCATCTTCCCCACGGCAGCAGAGGTGTCACAGAGCACAACCCACTGCAGAGCACTAATCCCACCACCCTCACGGAACCGCCCCGGCACCAGGGCAGTTCAACACTTGGTCACTTTTGCAGATTCACATCTCAGGTCTTAACAATTTCTTTAACAACCTTCTTGGCTTCATAAGGAAGCCACGATGCAAATGACTTTTCCAGGCTCTGCCTTTCCCTTCCCCTCCAATGTCTGGCGTTCCAGCGGAGCAATCATTAAACAGTGAGGTAACTGTGGAAATCGGTGGCCGGTGTCCAGCCCTGCCCCGGCAGCTGCTTCGGCAGCAGACCTGATGGTTACTGGCATGTTGTATTCCCACAGCTGAACAGAACTCTTAAACATAATTCTTGAAATTACTGTACTTCCCAGCTGAGTAATGTGGAGCTAATAGACTGTTTTTCCCCTTTAGATAGGGGAAGACTAATTTCTTTGGTAGTGCTGTGGCTGAGAAGGTCTGTCTTCATCAGAGGAGGCACTTCAGCTCCTTGTTCTCTCGTGAAAGGGCTGCCAGGACCAGCCTGGCACATCCTGCTCAGGGACAGTCTGAGAAAAACACATCATCTTGTTTCAAAGGACTTCATCTGGCTCTTGAGGAATTCAAACCTGTGTTACCACAACCACAGCAGTATTAGAGCAGAGGTCCTAAATGCCAGATCGTATCTGGTTCCTGTCTGGCTGATATATTTAAAGTCAGTCCCTGTCTCTGGTTGTCAGGACAGCGGAAGGGTTTCCACCGTGAGCTGCAGCCAGCACTGCTTCCGATTCCCCCCCACTCCCTCCTTCCCAAAGGACTTTGTCGGCTGTGTAAACAAGGGAACGACCAGATCAGCTTATCAATAGGTGTGCACAGTGGTATGTTTCACCAAGGATTAGGCCTTGTTTGAATAGTAAGAGGGTTTTTTTGATTGTTTAGACTTTGATATTACAGGATTGACATCTCTGATCAGAAGAAATACTAAATTTGAGTGAGACACACCACCTTCCCTACCACTCCTTCCTCAAGCTCATTCACAATAAGCCTTACCTCTTCCAAGGAATTCTTACCAAGGAATAAACAGTCACTCTCTGAATAAACCATCAAACTTTTCTTTTGGAATAAACATTTACATCCAGTAAATACACAGTAAACTTAGTGTTCCCTCAGTGATAAGGAATATACATGGACAACAGAACTGGGGTCACTTAACGCACATCTGTCTACTTAAGGGGCTTATAAAATGGTGAGATATTTAGAGATGAGTGTGTGTATAAAATATGTATTTTATTTGTCTTCTCTTAATAAGCTATGGTGGTGTTATAGAACTCACTTCCGAAATGGTAGATGAAAACACAGCAAAGCTGTGGTTCATCCAGTCACAAAGTCTATGCTAAGGTGAACCCAGAGCTGGTCTGCCAAAAGATCATGAATTTGGGTCTTTCATGAATGGCCTAATGCTGTATGACTAAGCATTTAAACAGAGCTGTACGTGAGCTGTTTTGACTACAGGATGTCATCTGATTTATTCTAGATTGGTTCTGCATCTGTGACAACAAGCAACCACCAGGCAGGGAAGTCAGAAAATCCTTTTTCTTCATCTGCTGAGGAGCCAGAACACCCAAAAGTAAGTTCTGCAATCACCACATGTAAACTGTGAACCCACATTGTTAGTGCTCAGCCTACTTGCGTTTGACATGGACCAAACGATTACATCGTATAACAAAACACATGAAATATGAGTAATGGTCATAATTAAGTAATGATGGAAAATCAGCTATTCCACATGATCACACACTTAATCCCTGTGTTCAGGGACCTAATGCTTAGGCAAGTATGTCGTGCTGAGTGTTCCTGCACAGTCTAGGCCAGTGTCTCTGAGAAAACAACCCCAGAGTATAAATTTGTCAGCATTCCACAGCCCAAAATTTGGTAAAGCATCCCCTGCACTAGGGGATTACCATGGGTCTTTTAAAAAACTCTCCAGTGCACAAAGATGCAAGTTTCCTGATTGTACTTCTCTGGGAGCAGGGCAATGGAAAGCTGTTGGTGTTGGCAAGCTGCCCAAAATGCTGTGAAAGACACGTAATTGATTGACCGCTGGACCACGAGTCTGTGGTGACATGACACCTTCCAGCTTTCTTCAGATTCGTGGCTGCTTCAGAAAACTGTATAACAGCCTTTTGTAAGAGGACTAAAAACCAGCACAGTGGTCCCAGCCAGCTGTATCCATAAATCTGATAAAGAGTACAGCTAGAAACTACGTACCATGAGCACCTCTCGGACTCAGTGCAGCTCACTATAATTTACAGAGCTAAATAATGCAAACCCAACATTATCAACACTAGCAAATGAAGGAGGGGCAGTGGAAGAATAAAGAAGAGCAGAGATGAGGAGGTAGGGATTTGGTGAGATGATCTCCCACAGCAAGGCTGTGTGGAGGGGCTCTCCTGTCATCAGCAATGGACAGGGAGCAGAGGCAGCTGTGTGCCAAGCTGTGGGAGCAGAAAGCTCTGCAGCATGCCAAGGCAAAGTACTGTAGGAAAAGGAGGAGACAGAACTGTCCTGAATCTTGATATGAATGTGAACCCCCAATTTATTTTAATAGTTTTACTAAGTTTCTAACCAGCACCACACCCAGTATCGCCAGAAGTCAGAACAGTACATTTAAGATTAAAGCGTTTTCTGTTTTGAGTTTGGAAAACATGATGGGTTCTAAATAGGAAAAAGGAAGGGGGAAAAAAAATAATATGAAGTTTTATTTCCTTTCCACAACTTTTAGAGTCTCAACATTACTAAAGGTGTGAATACAGATGTCTGACAGTTTTGAACAGTTTAATACTGCTGTGTCTGTGGTAGCACATTCCAGGTCACTGGGAGGACTTTGAATGTCTTCATTTAAAAGATAATTGGCTTCTAGGGCTTCCCTCGCTAGGGAGCCTCATTCCAATTAAAACTTGAGTATTGTTGTAGCTCTGGCTTTTGGTTCTGGTCATTTTATAAATGGTCTAATTCTGGGGGGGCTGAAGTCAAGTTAATTTCTCCTCTCCTAAATTGAGGTTTTCAAGAACCTTGTGTGATTCTGGGAAAGAAATCACAGGTACACAGCAGATGTCTTGTATTTGGAAGTGGATGTTACAGAGATAGTGGCTTCAGATCAAGAAATAGCTGGCGACGTGTCCGAGTTGCGAAATAGTTAATCCTAAAGTCAGTGTTTTGTAGGAAGCCCTAGTCTGGGATGCTAGGTGAGCTCAGGGTCTGGAAAGCATTGGGTCACAGCAGCTTCTTCCAATTCACTCCACTTTGTGTGACTCCTGGGAGTCAATTTCTGGCGGTTTAATACCATTTCCAGCCCTGGAAATTCCAATTTTGCAGTTTAGAGTTTTCTTCGGGGGAAGAGAACCAAGGAAAAAAACACCAGCAAAACCGCGATCCCGTTACTTTTGCTGTGAGAGCTGCCATATGGGGTCCAGATATCAATGACGGTCACGGCCGAAAAATATGTACCTATGGAAACCGGTGCATTACGGCTATTAAAAGCTGAGGTATTCGGAAGGATTTTGGGGCCGCGTGGGCTCTCCAGGACAACACGACCCCCGTCCCGCAGAACCCGCCGGGACACGCGCAGGGCAGAACGCGCATCCCGCGGCCCGGGGGGCACCGGGGAGCGCGGGGCGGGGGTCGGGCCGTCCCGCCGTGTCCCCCCCCCCGAGCGGGGACACCCCTCCCGCGTCCCCCCTTACCTTGCCGGGGGAGGCGGCGCGGGCGCGGGCCAGGGCGTCCAGGCGGGCGCTGTACTGCGTGAAGCGCTTCTGGTACCGCAGCGCCGTCACCTGCAGCTCCAGCTGCGCCGCCGCCAGTCGCGACAGCAGCGACTGCTCCCGCTTGCCGGCGCGCAGAGCCTCCTTCTTCAGCGCCTTCTCCAGCGCGGCCGCCCGCGCCTGCAGCGCGGCCCCGTGGGCTCGCAGGGCTCGCAGGCAGCCGTGGGCGCCCGCCCGGCGCTCGCCGTGGGTCAGCACCAGCCCGCAGCCCTGCTCGCACAGCCCCGCGGGCCGCGCCTCGCAGCGCTCCCGCATGTGCGCCTCCACATCGCGCAGGTTGAGCACCTGGCGGCAGCCGCGGTTGCGGCACTTGGCCGGGGAGAAGTCGCAGGTCTCGGCGTGCTCGCCCAGGTGCTGCAGCGGCACCACCGCCTCGCAGCCCCGCGCGTGGTTGTCGCACTTGATGTCCAGCTTGAGGATGAGGCTCTTGAGGGGCAGGACGTGGTTGAGCTCCTTGGTGGAGATGCGCTGGCAGTTGACGGGGCAGCTGCCCTGCTGCACCACCCAGGGCAGGACGCAGCCCGCGCAGAAGACGTGCCCGCAGGGGGTGGTCAGCGGGTCCTCCAGCACCTTGTTGCACAGGTTGCACTTGAAGTCGGGATCCACCTCCCCGCTGAAGCGATCCAGCTCGAACCCCATCCTCCTTCCGCTCCGCCGAAAACAACAGAAAACAGAAAAGAAAAAAAAAAAAAAAGGAAAAAAAAAGCCCAGAAAAAGTACCCGGAGCGCGGAGACGGGACGGGACGGGCGGAGAATGGAAATAAATAAGTATCAGCCGCTCCCGCCGCCGCCGCCCGAGAGGGAGCTCGGCCCCCCGCCCGGCCCGCGGCCGTGCCCCGTCCCCGCCGGTCCCGGGAGCGCCCGGGAACGCGCCCCGAGCGCGCTCCCGCCGCCGCCCGAGCACAGGGACCGCCCAGGGACCGCCCCGGCACCGCCCACCCGGGGCGCCCCGGGGTCCCCCCCGGCCGGGGACGGGGGACAAGGGGGTCTTTGTGTCGGGGAGAGGCGGGCGGGGCGCGGGGTGGGCTCCGGGCTGGTACCCGCTCCCCCCCGGGAGGCGGCAGGTAACCGGGAGCTCCGGGATGGGGAGAAGTGCGGGGGGAGCGGGAGGGACGGGAGGGGCGGGGAGGAAGGGGCCAGTGATGGGGAAGCGATGGGAGAGGAGGGGAGCGGGGAGAGAGGGCGGGGAGGGGGGAGCGGAGGCGGGAGGGTCGCGGCTGGGTGTGACAAGGTGAGACGGGGCGGAGAAGGAGCAGCATCGGCCGCCGTGACAGACGGGATGGTTGCTCGGAGAGGGGCGATGGGGCACATCGGCTGGGCGCAGGGACGGCAAGGTCAGGCTGGTCCTACCTGGACTAGTGGAAGATGTCCCTGCCCGTGGCAGACGGTTTGGAAAGAGGTGGTCTTTAAGGTTCCTTCCAACCCAAGCCATTCTATGGTTCTGTGATGACTTTTGGAAAGGGCATACATGGAGCTGCCTCTGGGGTCGGTCGTGGACAAGCTGCTAAGAAGTTGGATTGAGTGTTCAGTCCTCAGATGGGAATTCTTACACTACTGACAAGAAAAAGGGCAAACAAAACAGTCTGGCAGTGTGTGAGAGACTGAAATGTTAAGGGTTAATGATTTGCAGAAGCAGGAGGGTGCTTTGCTGAGGTTTGCCCCCTCGAACCAAAAAGAGAAGAGGAAAGTTTTTAGGTGTGTGATGGCAAAAACCTCTGGTCTGCATGAGAACAGCCCAGTACAGAGGAAGGGAGCACCCACGACGGGAGGATGACCATGATTGACCAGCCTTTGTTTAGCAACAAGCTGGGTTTTGAGCCAGATGGGGGAGAAGGACGATAAGAAACAGATCCTGCGGAGGTGGGATAATGCTTTTTATCATGGCAATATCCTCCCTCACACAGCTGGCTCAGGTGTAGCTCCCCTCCCCTGGGGGAGATATTGGAACGTTCACACATAGGCCTAAAGGTTTTCATCCCTTCTGAGAAGGCATAACTGGCTCAGCTATGCTGACGTTGGAGGCAGCTGTCATGTCCTAGCAGGGGTCACAAACCATTGAAGACCCCCAAAGTGCCCCCAGACTCATTTCTGGGGCCTTCCACCAGAGGACTGCACATGATCCACAGTGTTATATCAGATAGTGTAAAAAACTACTCCTCACAGGGGAGATACCTGGGCATCCCCACCTGAACCTGAACCTATATTAACCCATTGAAATTTATGTTTCCTGGGCATCCCCCACCGCTGACAGATCAACACTGTGACCATCACTTTGACCAACACACATCCAAATTGCAGCAATCAGGTCTCATTGTTGGATCCATGGATGGGGATACCTTTCCAGTATCTACTGTTATCTTTCTCTTTTTTTCTTTTCCTTATATATGTTCTTAAGTGATATCTTTACACATGTGTAAACACCAATCATTTCACTCTATCCTGAGGGATTTATTAACAAGATCCAAGGGATCTGTTAACTAGAACCTCAGTTACCCCACCTTTAGGGGTGGGTCATACCACAGTGCTGCCCTATCCTCATGGAAAATGGATACGTTTTTTCTATGTTTGTGTAGCCTGTTAAAGCCCCGTTAATGCCACTTGGATGTAAGTGATGGAGATCGTTAAAGGTCACCACTTTTGATACCCATTTCTGCCTGGTGATGATTTAAAAGCACTCCTGAATTATGCTATAAAAAGCCAGCCAGACCACACCTGAAGCACCAGACATAGCATTAGGCAAAAACAATTTCTCTTACAAGGCTGATATTCAAATACTGAAAAAAGCAATAAAAGAGACCAGCTTTGTTCATTGTGGATGGCGACGCAGAATTCTCACATGCACCACAGCCACACACCAGCTCAATTGTTCTTTTAATGTGTTTTGCTTTATGGCAAAGCAGAAGCCAACCAGAAACTTCAGTTTCAAGTGACCTTTAGAGTATGTCTATTATATCACAGTAAAACGACTTTCTGAATGCCTGGGATGATTATTTGTGTTTTAGTGACCTCTAGAAGGTAACAGATTCGTGGTTACACAACTGTGCTCCAATTTCAGTCTCAGGCAGGTAGTTTTTAGTATTAAGGGTTTTCACTTTTCAAATATGAATTCCATCTGTGGTCCTCGTTTTAATTATTAATGTTCCATAAAGCTTAAGGTAGCTTTTGGCTGTATTCATTGCCCTGCTGAAGAAAGTGTGCATCATAGATTTATGGTGATATACCTAGCTAAGGAATTTTTTACAGATTTATTCCTTAAAAAAAAAAAGTAGAGGTTGTAATATGGGACTGTGCATGTAGGTTTCTGTAACTCCCTCTGAAGGTCGTGCACGCTCCAGGGCCATGGTGATAAAGTTTAATTAATACATGTATATTGCTGACTTTTGCATTATTCTATTTGGACTATAGTAGTGATTCTCATATTTTCTTCTCGTACTTCACTGCCTTTTGCATCTCTCTTCTCTTTCCCTTCTCTCTCTCCTCAGGATATCTCTGCTCACCAATCTCTCCTGCCATTCCCCTTGCTGCAATGCCACACCTCTTTCCTCCCTCCATCCACTGGGATCACCAGCCCTGCACTGCTGAGTCTCCACCCTTTATCTGCAATGTCACTACACACCTCACTGGTAGGACGCTGTTGTTTTGCAGTTTGTCACAAAAACTGGAATAGCTCTTACTAATCATGACATCTGTTTTTCCAGAGGCATTTTATATGAAATAAAACTTAGGATTCTGTGGGGATGCAGCTGAGTGACTTGAACATTGGTGTTCACCGTGGTAACTGCTGTATCATCTGATGGTGAAATCCGTCAGCACAACTAGTTCTGAACGGGTTGTTTTAAGATAACTGCTCTAAATTAATGACCACTGTCTTATGACCTTCTTTACCCAAGTTTATAAGGTGCCTCATGCGTTCGGGATGGTTGTAAACAGAAAGAAATTAATTCCTTCAGTGATAGCCGTGGCAGTTTGGGTTTAGCATTTCAAAGCTGCCACTCCAGGATGCTCGAGGCCACTCGTGTGGAAGCCAGAGGCAGAGCTTTTATTGATTTCCACGAGAATGACGTCAGCACCAGGTTCCTCCGGCTATTCGAAACTATACAAATATTTGGATGGAAAATATAGGCAAGAACTGGAATAACATTTTTACTCGGAGTCATGGCTAGGCAGATGGTGTGCTGAATTGTGTGATATGCTTTAATGTGACATTTATGTAGGAATAGATACTTTATTTATAAATTAAAACTTTTGAAGGCCACTGAAGGCTTGCGCTGAGACTACAGTTTGAGTGCTGACAGGGAATTGAAGTTCCCCTCTCCCTGCTGCTGCTGTCCATGGGAGAAGGCACACATGGAGCTTTCCCTACTGGAGACACATTTCAGTTCTCCCTTGAAAAAAAAAAAATGTTTAAAAAGCAGCCTCTCAACATGAGCCTTTAATGTTATTTTCAAAGCCTGAGGTTTGTAACCGAGGAGAGGTTTGGTTTCCAGGGCTGAAATTACACTGCCACAGCTCAGGAAGGTCGTTTTTATTTAGTCAGTTCTCTCATCATCAGAGGTAGTGCTGGGATGGGACCACTGCTGAGCCATTAGGGCTCTCTCATTTAACTTTGCTGTCCTGTCATAAGGAGGGTGAGGGCATGTTTGGGATGTAGCACAGGCACAATGCCAGCTCTCAAAGGGCTGCAAAGCTGAGGCTTTTGCTGCAGGTTTCAGTCAGTCTGTTTTTTTTCCTGCT
The DNA here is from genome assembly GCF_036250125.1 of Pseudopipra pipra. Lineage (NCBI taxonomy): Eukaryota > Metazoa > Chordata > Aves > Passeriformes > Pipridae > Pseudopipra > Pseudopipra pipra. The sequence continues at coordinate 3,600,844 of NC_087559.1, read as the reverse complement.
TCTGTGAGGCTTCCAGTCTCACAGAAAATCAAATGCCATTCATCTTAACCTACCTTTTGTCCATAAAGGTTGGCATCATTTTACAGTGGATTATGAGGTCTTTGAAAGAAACTTGATTTTTTTTGCATCAATTTGCCTTTGAAAACGTGGAAATTATTAGGTAATGCAGATAAAGAGTCAAGTTCTTCTCCATGTCAACCATCTGTGTCATTCTGACAACCCCCCTAAGGTTAATAGGACACTTCCAATGTAACATGGTCTTCCTTGTGCACTTAGGTCATGAGTTGAAGCCTTTTGGAAACTGCAACTCACAGTGGTCCTGGACATACTTAAAATTTAGTGTGTCTAGAATATGTGAGATATATTAAAATGTATCTAAAATGTTAAGATCTTCTCAACCTTCTGTTCATTGCAAAGCACTGACACACTGCATGGAGTTACAAATTTGAAAGATTCTGTATTCTTTGACATTTTATGACCTTTTTTGTACTAACTGTGTCTTCCATGTATTTCTTTATCTATCTGTGTGGCTGCTATCATTAAATTTCAAGTGAACTGGCTTCGATCCTTTATTTTTACTGCTGGCAGAAATGTAAGCTTGCATTAATAGAAGGTGCACAGAAGAGCTGGGGAATGTGGACCAAATAAAATGTCAGACTTGCGATGGGAGAACTATCAAGCACAGTAGAGATGGTTCGTAATGATAACAGTTTATATGACATTTATTTTAAGTATTTTGCGAAAGGTTAAACTCTGACTTGGCAGCTGATCCGGATTTCAGGATTTTACGTGGGTAGAAGGTCAGTACAATATTCAAGTGGATTCTTAGAAGTAAATGGTGTATAAACAGCAGGCCAAGTGGCATCAAAAATCCAAGTCAGATCCCTCTGATCCAGGAGGAACATTTAAGCAAGGAGAGAGAGCACGTGATCATCCTTTCCTGATGTTCCACATGTATTTTTGAGTCGTTGCTGAAGAGCCACTTCACTGCCTCAGAAATCTTGCTGTCTTCAGACAAACTTGAAGGACCAGCAACATTTGAGCTTCTTTCATAACTGCCTTCTTTCTCCTCATCTCTTCACATAGCTAAAGTCATAGTAAAGTTTATATTATATTCATGAGTAGTTGAGAGGAAAAATCCACAAGAATTTTGGCTCTAAGTACACATTCCTATATTAATATGGATAGAGAAAAATATAAAATAATGTTCTTTCTGGGGCTTTTTAGGAAATTTGATCAGCCAGCCGTGTTGACTTTTGTTGTTCTTTGTCTGAATAATTACATTATTCACCACTACAGTATCTCAGAGTCTTGAAGTTATTTATTATACATTTTATTATTAACAATCCACTTTGTGATAAGGGAGAATTAGCCAAGTTTTAAGACTGGGCTTAATGAAATGTGGGATAATAGACGTGCTCGTTGTAATTCAGAAAATCTTTAGCTGAGTGCTAAAAGTTGAATTCTGCTTTTCTTGAGCTGTTCTTTACTGGGTATTGGAGCCAGTTTTGGTGAGCAGTTGCTTTCTCTGAGTAAGCCTGTGATTTGAGTACAAGGCTGAGGCCCAGATCTGACCACTGCTTGCCTGAAACTACACAAGGATTCCAAATTTCTGTGGGGGCTACATCCCAGAAAGCATTCAGTATCCAGTTTATAAGGCCACAAATCTTTGAATTTCCTCAGCAGTACAAAACCACGCAGTAGGTATCAAATTCTGATGTAGACACCACATTTTGTACTGTATAATTTCTTTGTCTTTTCCTCCCTTATTTAAACAATTTAGAGAGAGAGAACTGACATCATACGTGCCTGCTTCCCTTTGACACATCTTACACGTTGTAAGTAATGATAATGTTTAAATCCAGACTGTAATTAACTCAATGGTAATGGGTGGGACATAAAACACAGGCCATAATTTAGAGGCACATTCTCTAGGAGTTTGTGTGATGAATTCAGCAACGGTGGAGGTCAGCCCACGGCTCAGAGAATGGAGAGTGCTGACTGAACACAATTTGCTGAGCATCTTCTCCCCGTTTTCCATGCATATGGATGTTACAGACCTGTCAGATAGTACTTGCACATGCAGCATTTCACATGAGTAGGTGTGTTTGGGATTGTATTGAGCTGACAAATCTGATTGCCCTTAATTGACAGTCTGGCCCCATGAAAAAGAGGTGAAGCTGCATTTATCCGCGACTGTCTGTTCTCATGTAAGCATTTCCTCAAGTCTTTAAGTCCAACCCTCTTCTCTTAAGATGTGAAAAATATTCCTGTTTTCAAGAACAGGAATGGAAACGAGTTCACTTTTCTCGCCGGCAGGATGATTGTGAATTATGTGGAATGTTCCGGTTTTTCCACATCAGCAACGCTGCTTTATCTCAGGATGCTTTTGTTCCGTTTCCAAAATAAACAGTTGTTAATACTTGCACGAGGTGTATTTGACAAGCAGGCTTTTGAGATCATCCACTATTCCTTAGGTAAGCAGCTGCCCTGCTTATGTATTTACAGCTCTGTTTACATTTGTATAAACTAAGGAAAAAATCCCTTTTAAAAACATTTGTCAATTTGAAACCAGAAGCCTTGTGGAAAGCCCAGGCTGTGTAGTAAAAATTCTTAATTTCTGGGTCAGTTGAGCCTCGAGATGGAAAAACAAAACAGGGTTAGGACAGTGCTGGTTTTGCCTGATGGGGAGGCAGAGCCCAGAAGTACTTATGGGTTCAGGGAGGGCCTAGAGCATCTTTGGAGGATAAATCCAGCTGTTGGTACTTACCTCTGTCTCTAGGAGTTTCTAAATTACTGGTTGCCAGGAGCTAGGAGAGAATCCCTGCTAACAGAGTGCAAGATGAGTATCCCCAGCTGATTGCTCTCAGACACAGGGTTCTGGGCTTGATGACCTTTAATTTGATCCTAATTGAGCTTTTGGCTACATTTTTATTCTTTTTCTGATAGTCAAGTTGGTTTAGAAAATGCTGGTGGCTTAAGGCAGCCTTTTAATTCAGTGCTCTTGGATTTTCTGCGGAGTTTATATTGCTTTAAAACACAAGTTTTTAAAAAGGAAGTTCCAGTACTTAGTAAGCACAGATTTTAAAGAGTTCTTTCTTTATTTCTTGTTGGGAGGGGGTTGGGATAAAATGAAGCCATGAGTAGAGGGGTGTAACAGGGCTTTGTGAGGTTGTGAGGTTACACCAGCTCAAGCCTTTGTTTTTCTCATTAATATGCATCAATATTTACTCTGAATTCAACATGGTGCAAGTGATGGGAGTTGTGTGTATTCTGGAGCCCAGTCACTCAGTTTGGAAGAGGAAAGAAGGTACATCCCACCTATTAAACATGCTTGGTTTTACTGTTAAGAGACAGAAGGTCTTTTTTGAAACATGAGGAAGTTCTGTGTTTTTTTTTTCTCTTAAAAAAAGAAAGATCACACTTGAAGGTAAGAAGACTCTTCCTCTTTGCGTCAGCAGAGTCCTTTGGGAGCTCTAAATTTCTTTAGGATTCATGGCTGAGTGGGTGCAGAGACCCCCAAGGCCTTTCCAGAGGGGCTGGTTTATGTAACTTTCTAATCATGCGGTGATGTGGAGTGTCAGGAGCTTCTAAAATCCCTGTTTGTGCTCTGAACACCCAGGACTGGAGTTCAGTCCTCCTGCTGTGCCAGATCCATTCCAATGACCTCCTTAAATATTCATATTCAGAGCTATCTTGCTCTAATGAAAAACATTTTGTGCAGCTCTCATAACTCTTTCACTTTGAGCCTTATTTCTGTTTTTCTAATGTCTTGATCTAGGCAGCTTCCAGCTCCTCTCTTCTTTTTTTCCTTTCTCCTTTTTTTTTCCCCTTTGTGGTTTTGCAATATTAAGTATGCCCCGAAATTTCATTAACATTTTAGACGTTTAGCTTAAAAGTATCGTTGGTGTTCCCAAGATCTTTTCTGCCCTTTGACAAAGGTTCCAAAAGGAAGAAAAGTAGTATCTTTCTATTTTGGCAGGCTCTGCTCCATTTGTCAGTGACAGAATGTGAGCCTCTTGGCAAAACAGTTTTTAATATAAATACTAGGTCTGACTGAAAAAATAAAAGCAGAATTTTCTGAGAACTCCTTGAAATGTCGTTTGTTGTCACTGTAACAAACTGGAAACAGATCATTATAAGGGAATATTCTCCATGGGTTTTTCACAATTTCTAAATGCAAAATGTAAATTTACTGTACAAGGTTTTTTTGATAAAATTGTATTGAAATAGATACAGACTTTTTTTCCCCCCTGAAATAACCAGTCTTGAAAGAGAAATTGTTTTGTTAACCAAGATGCCACACAAAAATGAAAGGAAACTGTTATCTAAAAAATTAGCAAAGTAATGATAATAATGCAGTTAATGCTGTGTTTTAATTAACAACAAAACAAGGACAATTTTCAAATACATTAATATAGGCATGATCTTAACTTTTTCAACCAGATCTAGTAAAGGACAAGTCACCAAGAGCACGAAGGAGACTGTTTCTTATTTGTTTGGGTTTTTAGGAGGACTTACTAATGAGGCTGAAACTTCAGATTTTGGAGAAGAGAAGATGGTTTGGAGCAGAGGACCAGTGTGGATATCCAAGTAAGTCAAGGTTGGAATGAGCTCTGTGCTCCATGTTCAGCGTGGGGATAATTTTCCCTCTGCAGAGCTGTGAGTAGGGTCGGCAGCTTTGATAGTGAGGGGGGTGGAGCTGAGGATGGAGATTTTTGTCCCAGGAAACGCTGTGGGTGTCATATAGAACAGAGAAGGAAACAAATGGGGCTCCTGAGGGAGCAGCTGACATCCTCTGGGAGGTGAGGAGGCTCCTCTGGAGAGCAAAGCTGGTCCCACTTTGTGGGGAGCTCTGGGAGCTGTGGTGTGTTTGTGTCCTCGGAGATCTGGATTTGTACCTGGGTTAAATGGTTCTCAGGTCACTCTTTCTCACTCGTGTTTCATGCTTTTACAAGTTCACCTCCTACAGAGGTTGTTCCCAAGCCTGGTGTGTACATGGAGGAGCAGAAGGGCCTGGAGCAGGGTACAATAACTATCAGTTTGTGACTGCCCAGCCAGACACGTGCCAGGCATGGGGCTGAGCTCCTGAACTAAACATGCCAGTCTCTCAGGTCCCCTGTGTGGCTCCTTTGGGCCAAGCCTTCTTCTGGGAAAAGAGTTGGGAGTGGGGCAGGAATCCTTTTAGTGTCATATCCCTATTTTTTCTAAAAACTAGCTCCAGAATGAATCAGGATTGTTCCACTTTTATGTCTCTCTGTAAAAATTTCCATTGACATTGCAATGGGAATAAAACTTTGAAAATGGTCTCAATAGCAGTTCCAGGGGTATTGCTTCTCTTCTCCTTCCCTTTCACTGCAGCTCATGTTTTCCACCATATGGTTAAACTGGGAGGCTGAAAGCTTAGCAATTTGTTTAGGATCAAGGCTTCCTCCCAAACTGCAGAGAATCCTGCTAAACATCAGGAGAAGGTCTGACCAGTAACGAGTACTGAGTGTTAATGTTTGGTAACAGATCCTTTTCTGTAGCTGCTTGCTGCTGCAGGCTATTTTAGGAAGATGATTGTTTTCAGTATAATGGCTTAGGCTGTATGTTTGTGTATTGCTTTGTAACAATGAGACTTTAGGAGATTGCTCCCATACCTACTCCTCCTGTTCTGCTAATTCATTTTCCATTAGACAGCATTTACAAAGACTACAGCGAGATTTTTCCATACCCCAGTTAAAATAACTGCCCTTTGTAAAAGCTCTCTGTGCCATAAAGTCAGGGAGACCTCACTGGTGGTACTTGAGGCCAAGGCAAACCCCTCTCACCCTGTGCCAGCCGGGACTGCACCCAGCATCCTGCACACACAGAAATTTGCTGCAAGGACCCTCCTGACATTTACTATTGAAACAGCTGTATATTGGGGGTGGGAGGTGCTTTTCCTACCCAGTCTGTTGTTTGATCCTCAGGACTGGAGCTAAGAGACATGTGGGAAGAGAGAGCTGGTTGTGTTTCCCAGACATGTTTATATAAGACCCTGCTTGCTCTGTGCTGTGTTTCTGCCTGTGTGCAGTAAGAGTGGAGATGTGCTGCTACAGCCCCAAGCAACTCAAGCTCCAAAGCCTGTCCCTTTAGCCCAGTCTCTGAAGACTAATTTATTTGGTTCTGAAGGCAGGTATTACCTAAAGATATATTTGTTTATTCTGCAATAGCTTTATGCCTTCCAACACTTTTTTTATTACCCACGGTGGAAATTGACTTTTTTTGCCCCTCAATAGAGAGAGAAATTCAGTAATGTTTGTAAAGAAAACTGGGCTGACTGGTGAAAAATCATAAAAAACCCATAGTAGAAATAGTTTTTTTATAGATTATTGGAGCTTGATGAAGTAGACCCTAGTGAATGATTTAAGTCATTGAATAACAAGATAGAAAATAATGGAAAAAGCCAAAGGTAACAACCTCGATGGTAGAGTTAAATGATTTATCTGACTATAGCTATTCTAAAGGCAAAGGTTAGTGTACTGAGCTGGTGTTAGGAATTATTTCAGAAGGCATGCAAAGCCCTTTCAAGTTGCTGAAATTTGTTTATGTTGTACATTTGCCATTCCCTTACCATTAGCCTCAGTTATTTTATAAAAGTACTGACCTCTGCTGTGTGAAGTGACCACATGTGCAGTTACCAGGAGTTCACTGAAGACAAACAGACTGAAATAGGAGGGCACCGTTTCAGGCAAAAGTCGGGGTAAAACTGCAGACAAAAATGATAATATCACAGGTGGTTTTTTAAATAGGGTAAAATACTGTAATTCATGATTTCATATTTTGCCAAACCTACTGCCCATGTCAGTTCTCTCCCTGTTGCTCCTCTTTTATTTCTCCTTTCATTTCTCCTCTCATCTCCTTGTCCCCTCCCCGTTTTCTCATCTCCCACTGCCTACCCGTGTCATTGCCATTCTGAATCTATCCAACCCACTGCATCTGGTTTTACTTGGCTGTCCTTGGCAGGCCTGTTAAATTGCTCAAGGGGTTGGCTTCTTCCTGGAATATACACCCTTCTGGGGCCTTGGCTGGTAAATGTTAATGCTCAGGCTCTGTCTGCCGCTGTTGGTGGCATTTTGCAGTTGTTCTTGCTCTCTGGAGGCAAGTCTGTCACAAGGACAAAGACTCTGCTCTCAGACACTGAGGTTTCTGCACAAGAGGGCAACATCACAGGGACCTGGAAAAAAAGAATAGAGCAGAACAGGCTGCAAGGTATGGTCTACATACCTTTCAAAGTCATGAACTTATGGAGAAAGCTTTAAAATAAAACATTGTGGGGGGTGGCGGAGGCAGGGGCTGTGCTAGGGAAGCTGCTTCTCCTCTTTGGTTGGAAAGACTGTCCCACACGGAGCAGGACAAGGGGAGAGGGGTGTATAATCCTTAAAATGATGCTGAAAAAGAAATGTATCTCAAGGGATAAAATCTGAGGAGACAACTACAACTCTAGTGAATATAAATTGCTTAAGTGACACTCGGTTCTGCGCAATGCAAAGCAGGCTGTTTTGGTTAAAACAGTGCCTGTATTCTTGAAAATTCACAAAAGCTGATTAAAACTAATGGTAAGCCAAGAGGGAGGAAGGTGGGAGACTGGCAGATTTCTTGAAATATGTAGACACATTGATGTGTCTCTCATCTTGGTGGGAGTAGTAACGAAGGGAGCTCATTACAGAAACAACACACAACTTAGCCTTGCCCTTTCCTAGCAAGAAATGCTGCTACATGCAGTGTATTTCTGCTTTAGCATTGATTTATCTGAGGGATAAATCAGCTTCTTTCATTATTATTTGCTGTTGATTTTTTTCATATGGCTCTACTCCTTGACTGCTATTTTCCCATAGCGTTTTCCCAGCATGCCTTCAGAAATATCAGAAAATGCTCACAAACGCTCCAGAAAAGTGCCAACTAAATATTCCACAAAGTGCTTGCAGAGCTTGTGCAATGCTTCCCCTGGTCTTTCCCAGCTGTTTTTTAGCATTGATCTAATATTTCCCCCATGAGCAGTTAGCATTTTTGTGACATTAAACATAGTGGGGAGGTTGTGTTTCCACGTATGAATAAAGTGACTGCTCTGATTTTTCAGAGGAAAATAAGTGTTCAGTGTTCCTCCTCAGCAAAAATCGCTGCTCCAGATTGCTGCTGAAGGGTTTGGTTTCTTCTGGTCTTTTGGGGTTGCCTGTGGCTTCTCCAAAGGAAATAAGGTACTTTTAGTGTTACAATTCAGACTACTCAAAATACATAGCATGTGACACTTTGGTTTTCTTCTGGCATCGAATCAGGCTCTTAATGTTCTATATAACATTTAAGCAGATTACCTGAAGTATTTTTCAATAATCCTGTGTGCTATGGAAGAGGGGGCTATGCCAGCTGTCTGCAGCATGAGGAGTTTAGGTTGTGTGGCTGTACAGTCATACCAGTCCTACCCATCTCATGAAATACTTTGCATTCACTTCAGCAACAGTTATTTTCTCTTTTCTTCCCTGTAAATTGTTTCTAAACAGCATAACCCAAAGAAAGGCTGACAAAACCCAGCGCAAGTTTCGTGCTGTTGGTTTAATGGTAATTGGGTCATTACAGGTCCAATCCTGAATTTAGCATTGCAGTCATGAAGCTCTGGACCTCTTCGTGTCAAACTGGGACTTTGGGAAGCACAAGAATCATTATGCAGAATCAAGCCTCTAATCAGACTGATAAAATCTCAGTAAAGCAGAGCTGCTTTAGCAGGGCAGGTGAAATCCATGTTCCAGTTTGCAAAGCTCGTCTTTTGAGGATACACGTTTTAAAAAAGTATTGCAGGGTCTTCAAATCCATTTATAATTGATAAAAATCAACTTGTACCATTTTTATAGAGCTAGTGGATGTCTTGAAAATGTTCCAAGTAGATCTTAGTGTGGTCTTCATGCAACATTGAAAGAAACTGTCTCTTATCTGATATATTGAGCTCTTCCTGCTAGAATTCAAAAATGTCACTTAGATTTGGACTACACAGGTATAAAACTAGATAAAGCCATCTGTGGACAGAGCATTCCATGCTCTGGCATCTGCTGGATGGCCACTTTTCATAAAACATCAGAACTATGAGAGTTAACCTCACAATATTTCACATTTTCAATGCATTGCCTATTAGGAGCAATTTATGCCACCGGTAAATTCTACATTAGACTTAAATTATTAAGCTCTATGTTGGTTTTCTAGGCAAATACATATTAGTGGGACATCACACTGTGCAGTAGGAGTTGTGCTGTGCATGCCAAATTCACATCCATTCATGATTTCCAAAGGCCTGGATGCATCAGTGCTCAGCATCTGACAACTGTGCTTAAGCAACCATCTCCCACTAAAATTACCAGGTTTCCCCTCAGATAACTAGTGAACTATTTTCTAGTTTATTTTCAGCAATTCTGAGGTGGGGAGGGACAGTGAAATCTGATGCACTGATGCTCATAGGAGCTTTTTGATGGAAATACATACAAACACAGTAATACTTTCTTGCTACACAGAAGGCACATTTTAGGATTCATGAGTTTTTAAAATGATGGAGACAAACAAAGGAAATTTTACTGCCTCTGACCCAGATTTAGCAAATTAAAATTCTTGTTACTTTTCCTGGTGTTTGTGGAAAGCTGCTGCTCTTGACCTTTTCCTCTGCTGTGGCTCTTGACTGTAACATTTTATCACATTTATGGGTATTCTGAAGAGCATTATTTGAACTTCAGCTTATGCTGGGGCTGAGTCATGTTGGCATAAATGCACTGATGTTACTGCTTATCCAAATATCTGCTGGCTGTTTCTGAGGAGAAACCCCTGGTACCTCTTTACCTGTCAAAACATCCACAGTTTGGGACATTTCGTAAATCCAAATTACGTTTTAGCAAGAATCTTGTCATGCTCTAAGACGTGTTGTAGAAGTGCTTTCATGCACATTCAGAGTGTTTGTTTTACCTGGGAACCTGATAAAATCAAGCTCCTTGGCAAACCCTGCTGTCGCCTCTGGGTTTGCCGTGTCACTGCTCAGGTGAAGTGCTGGGTTTGCTGTTCTTTAACTTCGCTTCCAGCCACCAACAGGTCACTTCATCTGTCCTGAAAATAAGACCCTCTTCACTAGCAGAGTTACACAGCTTGTGAAAACCTTCCCCTTGCAAAAGGCAAACAAAAGGGTGCCTGATTTACTCAACAGTGTCTGCTTAGATGAGTCAGCTTCAGCCTGTGCAGCATAGATGGTGTTGCACTTGGGCTTGGAGGAAAACCAAGGCAAATAAGTCAGGCTTTTTTTTTTTTTCTATAACCTTGAATGATGAGATTTTTCTTCAGTCATTTTTAGGATGAAAAAATGTTGTATTGGAAAAGGCATCAATGGCCCAGAACACAGCAAAAGACAAGTCATCTCAGCATTTCTTGTCAGCTACAACAGTTCCTTCTACAACTGACAGGCCTATTCAAAATTATAGCAGAGGGGTGGCTGAGATTTTAAGATATAGCTATTAGTTTCATATTTCATGTGAAAAGATTTCATATTTTATTCTAAGACATTAAAAAAATAATGAAAAATACAGAAAAGCATTATTATTATCTGTTTTTAAAATGAGCAGCAGATGTTGGATGTCAGCCCTCACAGATTTCAATTGCAATGCTCAACATTTAACTAGAAAGCAGATTTTTGAGCAAGGTGATTGAAATGACTTCTAAAATCGTATGGTAGTTGAGTGGAACACGTTGGTGAAGCCCCAAACTGCTCATGTCTACTGTTTTACTTTAGCCACCTATCAACATTATCCCTAACTTTACTGGAAAATGTAAATCCAGTAGGCATTAAGGGCAGAAATTGTAGTATAAACAGCACTTTTCTTGGTATCTTCTGCAACCAAGATGCAGAAACACCCAGTTTCAAGAACTAGCACCAAAAATTGCCATTATTTTTTTCAACAATAGTAGCACCCAAGTGAACATGGAGGTTGATTTATTCTCTTAGATCTTATGTGTATCCTGTACCTCTAGAACAGGGTGTGGGTGGACATTCTGGATAACAATAATACGTAGAACTGATCCTGTTTTAGTAAGAATATATGTATAGAAGTTTTAAGAAAAGTTTATACTATAAAAATGTATATGCTTGTAAAGCAAGAGCAGTAAGAGAAAGGCAGAGAAAACAGAGTTGATAAGTAGAGACTGAAAAATTACACACTGTTATAGCTGCAGTGCAGTACTTACACAAAGTGCAAGGTTGGGATGGGATCCCTGGCTGTAAGAAACATCTGCAGACTCATACAAAATCTATATGAAGAAGAATTACTGTTGCCTTTAAAAATGACTAATATAATCCTTTTTCCTGGTGATTTGCTTATTTGTTTCCAGTACTGATTAATGGAGAGGAACCATAACAAGGGAGGCTTCAGGGCTCAGCTTCTGAGTTCTTTAAATCAATCCAGAGAGACCACTGCTCCAAATCAAACTGCTTGTGTAAATACACCATTGAATAAATGCTTGAGAGATGCTATTGGACTGGAACAATATCCCAGACATTACTTCTGAGATTTATTGCCTGGGAATCTGAATAATATTCTGTAGTATCTCTACTATCAGTATCAGGTCATGATCCACTTTAATTGACTGGCAGTGTACACTGCAGCATGTTATTCTTGCTGTCTGCTTAGTCCTAGCAAGAATGAACTAGTCTCTGGAAACAGCAGTCTTATGAAAGAAAACATCAGACTTTATATAAACCAGACTAGGGGTTCACAGTGAGGGGGGCCACGTCCTCACTGTGCTCAGGAGGAACAACCCACACTGGCACGTGGAGAACCTTTGTGTCTTTGCTCTGTGATGAGCTGAAATGAGATGTCAAAGTCCATTTGTCTCCTGCTGTGCACAAGCCAAGGGAAGAAGCACCTTTCTGTGCCACTGACAGTATTTGAGTGTCCCTGGGCTTTCAGATTCTGCAGCAGTCGCTCTGCGTTTCCTCTTCAAGGTTGATTTAGTGCAGTTTAGTTGGCTGTTTGCATGTTTTGACTTTTAATTTAGTCACTGTGGACATACAGCTGAGAAAAAGACCCAGGTTGCAGATGACATTGGGATGCCTAAATAAGAAGAGTGTTGTGTGCTGCCACGGGGCAGTGGCAACTGTGTGAGTTCACAGTTAGTTTTCACATTTCACATAAGGGAGTTTACATTTAGATCCTTCCTCAGGGAGCTGTTTGGCATCCTTGTGTAAACAGCAAGGTCTTCCTTGCCCAGAATAGGTTTCTATCCCAACCTCAGCAGGCATCTTGCGAAATCCACAGGAGTCAGAACCATCAGTGTGGAGGACTTTCAGCCCCATATGACTCTGCTTCCCTTGCTTACAGCAGGAGACCTGCAAGGTTTTGGTGCCTGGACTCCTCCAAAAGTGGTTGAGGGGTCCCTGCTTGTCCCAGGCAGACTCCTATTGGGAAATACTGTCAGGTGGGGCAGGACACTGCAGATCCTGCTGTCTCCTTAAGGATTAGGACCAGGGCTTGGTGTGCCATCCTCTGCCATCCCTTTGGGAATGAGCTGTGGCTGCATCTTCTCCCTCCTTGTTAGCCATGAATGCATTGGAAACCAAACGATGACTGGTGATGGGTCAGAGTTCCCCTAACTAGTTAGGCAATTTAGTTACTTAATAATTAACTGGCTAGACTTGCCCTAAGGAAAAAACCTGTATGACTAATTTTTTTTGATGGAAAAAAAGTACAGTTGCCAGGAAACAATAGCAGTAGTTGGATGGGGGTTGCCCTTAGCTGATGGATTTTAGGTGGATTAAAAAGCCAGAGGCAGAAACCACGTGTGTTCTGGTTGTCTTGTCCTGTGGTCATGTACAAGTCGTGTGAATACACACATACTCCTTCCTGAGCTGTTCAGGGTGTGGGAGGGAATCACTTGTAATTGGGTTGAATGTTGTATCATTGTCCAAATAATCCATTTATTTGGAGTGGAAAATCTTTTGAGGCAGAGTAGTTTTCCATCTATTATTAGATCAATTGATTTAGTTAGAAATAACATAAAGTTTTCTGGCTCTCAAGCCATTTTTTAAAAGATCTTATGGGATTCTTAAGGGGTTCTTCACTGACACGAAGAATGAATTATCTGTTCCAAATCTGAGTATTTTTTTCACTGTATCATTTAATCTACTAAACTTTATTACATGCTCCAGACCTCGCCTCCCTTCTGCTCTTGGAAACATTGCAGTTTGAACTCATAAACCTTCACTTGGGAATTACAAAACCTCACATTGCATGCCTGATTCATTGAGGAATTTTAAAAGAATCCCTGGAGTCCTATTTGCCACATTTTCATAATGCTTAAATCTGATTTGTTGTAAAATTATCCAAAGCTTATTTGGAATAGTTTTAAATTGGGTGGAGGGAAGATCCAGGGATTTATTTTTAAATATATCGTGGAAGTTGCTTTATCTACCTATAAGAAAAACAGAAAATTGTGGTTGGAAATGAGCCTGATCTTTCCAATGTGATGCCTTTCAGCTGGGTATGACAAGCTCCTGAGCTGGTGTTTAGTGACCATGGTGGTTAGAGGTAGCATAAAAGATCAACTTGATTTTCCAGTCATTTTTTTTAATTTCTTGTCTAATGCTTAAAAATCTATCTTGGAATAACATATTTTTTTTTCTTATCCTTTCAAGTATTTTTCAGTAATTTGAAACTTCTTTGGACTTATAGTCCAAATGTCCTTATGGCTATTTTTTTTCTTTTTTTTTAATCTGAGACAAATATGTGCCATACTGTTGTGACCACTCCAGTCACAGAAAGCCATCAGCATTTCCCAAGCTGCTAATGTTAGAAAAGAGCTAGAATTACAGGGATATCTAAGGACATAATTTTTAAAAATAGTAAGACACTGAATGGAGTTGATTTGCAAAAGTAACTTAGAAAATTCTCAGAGAACTTTCCTCACATCAGAAAATTCAATGTATGTGGACATGGACATGTGCTAAACTCTACAGTCAGAATAGTTTGCATCCTGGTATTTAATAAACCCATGAGCTGATGATTATGTATGTTATATACATTATATACATTCTGCTGATTTCCTCTTGAGCTAAGTCTAATACCATAAGCCTAACTGAGATCTGAAAACTGTAGCAGTAATCTCAAAAAGTTTCCCATTTTATTCTTTGTTGCTTGGCAACAATGGTTTTAGCCCAAGTAAAATCTGAAAATTATTATTTTTTTTTTAATTAGAAAATAAAAACATTCAGACTAGAAATAATCCCAACCTCCTTGCATAACTGCATCAGTTTTCCCCAAATGCTGCAGGGAAAAACTCTCTCCCTGGCTTCTTCCAGTGGAAAATGTTTGTGGAGTTTGCATGGGACGTAAATGAAAGCAGGAGAAAGTTGTAGGGAAGCTGACAGCAGCTTGGTCTGCTTTAAAGAAAACAGAGTGAGAGTCAGTGGGAGCCTGGCTGCCCTGGAATGCTGCCCCAGTTGTGAACTGTGCAATCCAGATGGTTTTCCTCCAGGAACAGGGAGCGCAGCCTCAGCCTGGCCAGGCCACGGCTCTCCAGCTCTTATACCTGTGCCCCTGCTCCAGAGCCTTGCTGGAGGGTGGGTTTGCTCCATGTCCATAGTCCTGGATGGCTACAGGCTGTGGGGAGCCCCTGAGGGTTTCAACAGCGTGCAGGGGAAGCAGCAGTGCCCATCTCTCTGGACAGGAGGGAGGAGGAGGAGGAGGAGGAGGAGGAGGAGGAGGAGGGGGAGTGAGATGTCTCAGCCCTGCTTCATCACACAGGGACAGCACATTGCAGTGTGTGCCCCAGACGTGGTGTTTTAAATGTATAAGTAGCTGCACTGAAATATTCCAGATATTTCCTAGATGAAAATGCCCCGTGTTCTGAAGAAGACTGTTCCTATTCAGGAGCAATATAAACTTCCCTGTGTTGCCGGGGTGAGCAAGCTTACCTGGGCTTAACAACTAGAAGGAGATGATTCAGACTTCCCCAGTATCAGTAACTGGGTGATAATCACAGTGTTTACTTCGGGCCACACTAAGCCAGTGTCACTCCCAGTGCAGAATCTCCGTGTTAAAATCACTGAATTCCAAGGAGGGAGGGGCAGGTCCTGCCTGGAGTGTGGGCAGAGTGACCAGGGGGTGCTGCACAGAAGGATCTTCTGCTCCTTGGTGGCAAACTGCACATGGGAAGTAAATATATGATTGTTTACATGTCAAATCCAAGTGTGTGTCCTCTTTACTGATAGGGAGTGGGAGAGCAGAAAGTAGTTCCTAATTTTGGAGCCCTCTGAAATGTTAATGGTGCTCATATCATAACTGAAGATTAAAGAACATTCTTCATGTGCTTGCTGCCTCCTGCAACCACCAGGGACTGCAGTGCTGCAAGGTCACATTTGATGCTGGAGGTTTTCCATTATTTTTTCTGAGGAGTTGATGTTAATCAGCTTTCAAGGGCAGGGTGGCATGTCTAATGATAATGGAAGTGTCTAATACTCATCCTTTTCCTGGCTATCTCTTGCTGCCTTCCTTCCCACCCATCCATCAAGATTAACAGGAATTTATTATGTTCAGCTTCCTTTCAAGAGGTATCATTAGAGGCATATAACCATTTGTAAGATTTATTTATTCACCTCAAGGATGCTGGAAAGGTGTGCAGGCTCTAAGAACACACACATAACTTGATTTGGGATGGGGTGAAGGCTTCAGCTTATCAGGATTGTTCCTTAATGAGGAATAAATATCAGCCCAGGGAACCATTCCATTTGACATCAGTCTCCCTCTAGGGCAGATGCTATCTGGTCCCGATGTAGCTGTGTTTATACAACTGCTTTTAAAGCAGGTTTGGTTGCCACCAGGAGGCTCAGAATACCCTCAGTGCTGCCTGTAGCACATCTTTAACTCCTCTGTGATGAATCTCTTCTCAAAACTGGATCCACCACCTCCCTGACCTGACTAGCTCTCACTCCAGGAGCGGATGTGGAATCCCAGGGACATCTCTGGTTCATTTGGGGAGCGAACACAGACCAGAAGTGATGCTTCTGTAAAAGTTGGAGCTGTGATATACAGTGTGCTGCAGAGATGATTTGCACATGCTCCATAAATCCATCAGGATCCGTTTACCCACACATACATCACAGCCTGGCAGTCCCAGCAGCACCACACTCCTTACAGGTGCACGGTAGAGCTGATCCATATGTGTTCAGACAGGGCTGCTCCACATCTGGAAGTGCCAGACAAATTTACAAATCCTCTTTTTTTTTTTTTTTTTTCCTCAGTGACATTTGTGGGTGGGAAGGTGAGATGTTGCCTCATTCATTCATACGTTCCTACACTTGTAAGTAAAGCCCAAGGAGGCAAATGTGTTGGAGCAAGACAGATTTTAGCTATAATTTGTGAAGCATTTCAGAAAGGGAAATTCCATTGAAGGGAATTATGGAAATGGAATATTAGTAGCTGCTTCCTTTGTTTCCAAAACTTTATAGAGGACTGAATTCAATACAAGATATTTGAGTAAAGTAATGACTTCTCTGCTCTGTTAAGGAACTCTGCAATTAAAGTGTGGGGAGGTCACGGAGCACTTAATATCTGCATGACTGATTGGAACATTTTCCTGTAACATTCACATGCTTCAAACCAGTTCATGGCATTGGGAAAATTAAGTCAGGCCCTTAGTGGTGCTATTGATATTCCTGAGCTTGAAAATCCACTTACCTGAAAAAAAATTTGGAAAACTTAAGCAGTGTCTGCATCAAGACCTCAAGGAGGTCGCCTGGAGCCCATATGTAAATTATTAAATACTACATGTAATGGAACCCAATATTCTTGGAACATGAAGCAGCAGCTAAATGGAAACTTTGGCTATTACCATATTCATGTTTCATGCGAAAATATTTTCAAGATCAAAGTTCTGTTATTAAAACAATGGGCATGAAAATAACAAAATTGCTTTTTGTAAAACAAACAGATTCTTTGTATCTGAGAGGCTTTTCACAGAAATCTTTATTTTGAAATGGTAATACGTTACAGATTTCTTTGCTGCACTACTTTGATTCATTCATTAAAATAGTTTTGATTTTGGCATGTTGCAAAGGTCTAAATAAAAGCATTTTAGTTACATAAATACAGACTTTGTGGACTCAACAGTAATACAGTACGTTTGGAAAACTGTCATTTATTCTGAAAATACACAAAGACCAAGCCACAGACAGAATTTTCTGTACACTGTAAACATTCTCACAGTATGGGTATAAATATCCCCTTTTTGATTCATTGCGTGCCAGGTCTTCAAGCAAAGAGATAGAAAAAGAAGCTAAAGAAAAAGGGATTATAAATTTACTAAGACGCTTAAAGGCAGCGAAAGCCAAACAAGAAAAGAGCTTACAAAGTTTTAAGTCGCTGTATACAGACAGGACCATAAAATTACAATAACAATACTAGATAATATAATCTCATATTTACAGCCCTTTCATCCACCGGGATCCCCACAAGCTGTGGCATGTTTGGGAAGTTGTGGTGGGTGTTTGCAGAGCTCACAGTGTCTGGTGGGTCCTGGGCAGAGCTGGGCTGTTGTTCCATCTCAGAGGGATGTTTAGGAAGAGTTTAGGAAGGTCAATGAGGAATCCTCTCCAGTATGGTGCATTTGCAGTCTGAAGTGTTTTGAGCCCAGGTTACCAATTCTTCTCCTTACTCCCACAGCAGAGGTTTCCCCCTCCTTCCTTTTGAGCTATTTGCTGCACTGATTTCTTTCTTTGCTTTATGGACCATTTTGCCCAATATCCTTCCTCCAGCAGAGCAAAGTGTCACTTGCTTTTCAGGGAAGGAACTCCCCCAGCTGGCAGTGATACCATGGCAGATCTGCCTCACTTTGGTCATGCAGAACCTACCAGAAAGCAGGAGCATGTACAACATGATTCCATTAAACCTGCCTAACTTAGAGGCAGATGGTCTCATTGCCCACACCCATATCCAGCTGTGGATTTGCAATACCATTGATATCTCTAATTCTGCTATAACTTGTATATTTTTGGTGTTTGGTGTCCAGCAGCACTTCACTTTGTTGCTCAGGGGGTAACAAGCCTATGGAGATTCCTCCCCCTCTAAACCTAACCCTTTTTAAGGAGAGGGTAGAGATTTGGGCCATTCCCCAGAACACACCACCCAGGAGAACTGGGAGTGACCAGGCCAGTCTGTTGGGTTCCCCATCCCACTGGGAGCAGGGGGAGTGGAAGGTCCTTGAGCCACCGGGAGGGAGCTGCTGAGGCTGCCAGGCAGGGGAGCTGAATAAAGCCTCATTTCACATGTAAATGTATGTAAATTTTGGTGGGTCTAAAGTAAATTTAGACTTCAGAAACTACCTATTTTGGTGCCTTTTGTTTATTCCTTTTAAAAACACGTTTTCATTGTCCTTTAAACATGCATTTTAAAATGCATCAGTTTGTGCCCAATAGAGCAAATCCTGAAGCCTTTCTCCAGCTGAGCTCCTCTTAGGAGCCTTGTTTGCTCTTTTCCTGGCAGAGCTCCCAATGCCTTGATAGCAGTTTTATCTGAGTAAAGCCCTGTGTATTTGCATGACACTGAAGAGCTAAAATTATCTCTAAATGGAGCAAAAAAAAAATTGCCAATAAGAATTGTTTCTAAGAAAGCTTGCTCTTTGGTTGGGCCAGAGGGGGCATATTGTAAATATGATTTAAAAATGTCTCTGCTACTACTGTCTGATCTTATCATCAGATGTTGCTGTGGAATTTGTCTGTGCAGACCCTAGAAAGGAAAAACAGATTGAGAACATTAGCTTGTGCTGTGAGAAAATATCTCCAACTCACTTTGTCTGGCACAAAAAAAAATAATAAAATAAAAATCGAACCCAAACCAACCAACTCTGCATTAGAAATATGCTCTAAAAAGGGAAACAAACATTGAAATGCTGCCTGTCTACTTTGATCGCTCTGAACTCAAAATGTAAGTGCTGCTTATTGATTCTTTGATGTCAGGAAAGCAACATTTTTCTCCTGTCCTGTCTCACTGTTGTGATGAACTTCAGGTTTTCATCCGTCTTCCTGACACTAAGGGTACAACATGCCCTGAGCGGAATCACTGCCTGGAATCCGATTACAACAGCAAAGCAACGAGCTCTTTTCAGGGTTCTTTATGTTAAAAATCTTGTATTTGTCCAATAAATCATTAGTTGTCTCGCAGACTGGGCTAGAGAGAGGCTGACTTTTTGTCAGGAGGATTTTTTTTCACTGTAAACCAGCAGCGTGTCACGCTATGTGTGTAAGGATTGTTTGGGTTTTTTGAGGAGCAGCTCAGTAGTGCAGCACTGGGAAATGAGGATGACAAGGAATATAAATGTCTGAAAACTAAATGCAGTTTAAGAACTGGAGTATGTTATCAGGCAGAGGTCACAATTAGTTTTACAGAGCCAGAGCTTTTTACATTTCATCATTCTGTAAGCACTGAAACATGAACTAGTCCTGGAAGTAATAGAGTATTATTGAAAAGAATATTTGAATTTTTGAGGTTGTTTTAAATGAATCTAGGAAGGATAGGAAAATTATTAGGTATGAGGGAATATGTCCAATAACCTGACAAGTTTACTAGCATGTCTTCTATGTAATTCATACCTTGAGGTGTCTCTTTATAGATACCAGTGATTTCATAGGTGAAGGGCCTAAAGTTGATATAATTTCTGTGGGTCACAGAAGCACTGAAGGCAGGATGGAGAGAATTTCAGCACTATGGGTTTGTGGGTAGGCTCAGAAAACTGATAACCATCAAAGTCCATTGTCTCACGTCTTCATATGACATGGCCTTGCTGTGCATCAACACTAAAGGGAGTTTGCCTGCACTTGTCTGCAGTCAAACCTTCAGCTGGAGTGGAGAAGCCAGCTGAGATCCCCCCAAGGCCAGTTGTAATTAAACATCTAATGGAGATAAATGGAGAAAAAACCTGGCCATTTTTCTGGTTCTCTTTCATTGAAGGATACTTGGTGCATGGCTGTCCATCATCCATAGGGAAAAGCATTTCTGCGAATATTGTACTTAGAGTAGGGACTAGTGACCTTAGAAAAATAAATCTTGGACAAGGACTTGGATATATTCCCAGCTTTTCCACTTTCCCACCAGGTGACCACTGGGATTAGCTAGGTTGGGTCTACATATTCTTCAAGCTCCTGATTCTGGCACAGACACAACTGAGCCAGAAGAAAGATTGGCCTTGTCCTCCTTATCTGTTCCAAACATCCCAGCTTAGTGAAAAGTGTGCTCTCCACAGCATCCTTCTTGTTATTTACATGGACAGCCCTTCTGGCTGCAGAGTCTTACCAAACAAACCTGATCAATCAAGTCATCAATCAAGGATAATATGGGAGCACTGAGCACAGAGAGATGGGGCTGGGGCTGTGTGAGACCTGCAGGGACACGAGCTGGGCTTTGCAGGGCAGTCAGAGTGGTGGGTGCAGTGTGTGGGAACAAACAAATACACAGAATAATACATGTTTTAAAGTTTAGACTTCAAACTGTGCCACAGGAGAGGATACCAGGAACTTCTAATTGTGGAATTTTGGAGAATGCTTAGCAGAAGGTGTCAGGGTTAGAAAAAAAATAGAATGTTCCCTAAAGGAGCTCTGAGTGTGATCAAAAATAGGTCTGAAGGTACATGACTACTTGAGGGACAATAAATGGTAAGTCCTTACAGATTCCATGTAGTCCTTATATTTTTATGGAAAATTATTTATGGTCGAAGGAGTTGTGCACTTGTGTAAATAGAAGCTTCCACGTGGTAAGAATACTTGAAAAGGAGTGAGGATTGTCAATTTTGTGTTATCTCAGCTGCCTTTTTGGCTTCTCTGGCTGCTGCTGCTGCATTCTGTAACTCAGCTTTTTTTCTGACTTTATTTGGAGACAAAGGTGGGATGCAGTCAGGGCATTATGAGGATGAAAATGTTTCTGGAGTGCTTCCCAGAAGTGCTGTTACTTTAAGGAAACTTGTATGATCAAATACTTGGAAAAAATCTGTCATCCTAAAATATCTCACGTTTTGGTAATGTATATAATCTGCTTCTTTTCTTATTTTTACTGTTTTATTTCAGCAAAATGGCAGAAATCAGGGAAGTTGTTCTTATTTCCTCTCAGAGAATAATTAGACTAAAAAAATTCCTTATAGTGCAACAGTTAGTGTATGGGCATTAAAAAAAATGTATCTTCCCTAAATTCTGATTTGGAGTTATTTTATTTTTATAAAGGGAGTTAAGGGAAAAATAAAAATAAGTTTGTCCCCAGTGAGAGCAGTTTTGAAGTCAGTCCTAGTCAATAGCTGTGTACACCTACACTTGTTTTCTCTGATTATTTTGTATATTTTGGAATGCAGAGCTTTTATATAGTATATCTCAATAAATACCATTAGAAATGTCCTTTCTTTTACCCTTGTGCCTGTTCTGGACCAGACTGGAGAATACCATTGATGGGGATGTGTCATTTTGCCTTTTGTTTTTCTGACTATTTGAATTCCAAATAGAACATGACAGGGGCAAACTACACTTTTGAACTCTGACCTCTACTTTAAATTGAATGTGAAGTCTAAATGTCTTCCTTTTTGACTGTATCCAAAGAGAGGGTTGTCAGAGACATCTTATAACCTTGTGGCTGCAAGGGTATCCTCTATTAATTAAAAAAAAAAAGTTTTCTGAAGAAGTTCTGACTCAGTAGAATAGACAGGGGGCCAATGTGGGGAAGAAAGGCACATTGTTCCCCCAGACAAAGACAGAGGATCCATTTTCATAAATCTGCATTCCCAAGACAACTGTTCAAATCTGGTAAAAGGTCCATTTCTTTGAACTTACATACCAGAAAGCTTTTATTCCTGTGCTCCACAGCAGACAGGAGTCCAGGTTAACTGTGGCTCATCAATGTTATGCTTTAGATGATTCAGTGAGAAATTCTTTCGTTTAATGATGGGAGGTCCTACCTTGTTCAAGAAAAAATGAAAAAAAAGGGGAAGAATCAAAGGGTTACCTGTGGTGCCAGAAAATGTTTTAGAAGATTCAGTTTCTTTGAGTTTTCAAAGCCCAGCTTTTAAGCTTCATGGTTTTAAATTCCTAGATGTTGTAATTAAGGATTTAACATTAGTTAAAAAATGCTTATTTACGTGCATACCAAAATTCTAACCATGAGGGTCCTGCCTAGCCTAAAATCTTCTGCTTTAGAGTTCTTATTGCTATTTCTTCTCTCTTTGGGACTGAATTATAGTCTCAAATGGATATTATTTAACACAGTTCACTGCTAACACAAAGTCCACACCACTTCACAAGTTCTCAGCAGCATTGCATCAGACTGATGTGCTTGGCCACTCATGCAGAATAAGGATATTTTTATTTCCAGTGGTCATGAAGCATAAACATTTGCCTTAGTATTTTCTCCAATAATATTAATATATATTGAATTTTTTTGATAGAGGAGCTTCTGGACATCCTGAGTGAAAAGAGGCCATGGGAACCGACATATATATATATGACAAGCAGTGCATAATCTAAAAAAAAAAATAAATCCCAGTCTAAAAAAAACTTAAACAAAGGGAAGAGGAAAAGAGTTATTTCCTGGACTGAAAGTCTTTCTGTCTCATATATAATGCTTATTTTTGTCTCTAAATAATGCTTGCTCTGTGTTTGTGCAGCACCTTCTTTCTTCTCCTGGACCCTTGGGTACAGGGATGATGGGCAAGGTTTTAGGTAGTGGCATAACCATGGTATGTAGGGGACTATCAACCTAAAGGTGTTACTCCTGCTGCAGTAATAGACAATGAAGTCCTGAAGTCCTTTTGCTTCTGGCCACCTTCTTGTTTTCACTGTTTTTTATTTTTTTTTTTTTTTTAAGATTTTCAAGCTTTTTCCCACCACCAGAAGGGCTAGGAATATATTTTCCTAAAACTGTGAAGAGTCCTGGCACAATCACAGCACTTCCACAGCTGGGGCCAGCAGACAGGAAATCCACTGAGATTGGAGCTATAATTGAGATCTCTGCATCAAGTTTGTCTGTGCCAGAACAGAAAATTGCCAGGAGCTGCTCTCAGGTTCACAGGGTGAAGAGGCAGACAGAGCCTGACTGGAAGTTAAAACACCAAGAACTTAATTTGAACACCAAGAACTTAATATATAAATTTCCTAGTTTGAGTTTATAGGCTGCATAAATACTTGCATAAAGGGAATGCAGCAAATCCACGCAGGAAATCAAACCTGTGGAGAAAAAAAAAAACAAAACCTGCTGAGATTTAAAAATACAAATTTTCTCCCTTTTTCCTTTCTTCTCCTCTTCTCTAACTACTTGCTCCTCATGAGCTCTCTCCTCAGCTATTCAGGTGATGGTTCTGCCAGACTGTAATGAAGAAGCTGATACCACATCACCTGTGGATCTGTGTGTGCCTCTGAAAGTGTCCTTTTCTTCTCTAACTACAGGCAGCCACACCAAGTAAATCGTTCTATGTTTTTTAGATATTTTTAAAATGAAGACAAGATCATATCCAGCTTCTTTTGAAATGGATGTAAAGGTCTGCAGAGGAAAAAACCGTGTGGCTACTTGTTTTTAATTACAGTTTCTAGGGGTGTGTATATATATATATACATATATATATATGCACTTATGATTTAAAGACTATCTGACAGACTGAATAACTGATCAGTCTTTACTCTTTTAAACAGGAGAAGCTTCTTTGAATTAGTGAAATTTGGGCCAATTACAGAATCAGCTAATTAAACAGAGTGCCCATAAAATGATTTGCTATCATTATTAGTTATACTCTGAGTGTGTGTTCCTGTGTACCTGTCCCACACTGTTGATAATTGCAAATGCTTTTTTTTTTTTTTTTTCAAGGGTAAAAAGGTACAGGAGTTTGGTGTAGATAAAACTGCACTTCTCACCACTTTAGCCATTTGTGCTTTGATCTTTGTATCATCATAGTCCTTTGCACAGCACTTTGAGGAATCATCTTAACTCTCAGAAACTATTCTTGGGCACTTATTCTACTGCTTTTTCACATACATTTTGAAGTTTCTTTAATCATACCCTATCACTGCCTTACAGCCCCTGTTTATCTGAAAAATCTACAGAAACTTTGAGGGATAAATTCTGGTTTTTATGATGAATTTTGCACTCTGGTGCCCTGACTTGTGCTCTTGCTCCCCTTGGCTTTGGTGAGAAATGAGCTTGCACAGGATACTCAGTAATTATCAAAACCTAAATAGACTGTCAGTTCAAAAGGATCATAATATCCTTAGAAAGAATTTAAGTTAAAAAAACCATCAAGGAGACTATAACCCAGGTAATGTCTGGATGATAGAAAAGATTTGGAATATTCTACAGGAAAGAAAAAACTCCAAAGCAGAGGATTTATACTGTCTGACTCCACTGTTTGTCTGTGGAGCTGTTATAAATGTTTTCCATCAATAGGAAGAGTTGAAATATGGAATTAACTCCTAATGAATTGGAGATGGGTATGCACTCCCAACTGGAGACTGAAACCTAAGCTGCAGTGGCCCCTTAATCTTCAAGTTCATAAAATAAGTAATGTATTCCAAGACCTTCTATGCTAGGTCATCTGGAATGCAATGATTACTATGTTTTTCATTAGGAAAGACTGAGGGTGATAAGACTAAGTGAGATAAAGGAGATTCACAGGCCTTGTAGACTTTAAACAAACTCAGAACTCATTTGTTAAGGGAATATCTTTTGCTTTCTGGACAAAGCAATAAAACTGCAATTAGTGAAAAGGAAGCACTGGACTCAGGAAGTGTCAGATGTGTGAAATGGGAAGGTTTTCACTCTAAGAAGGTGGAAGATAAGGGTGTACATGGTTGCCAATTATTTTAATGTGCTATTGGATTTCATTATGTGTTGTGCCATATATAACAGGTACTGATGGGTTATTAAAAGAGCAGGAGGTTTGCTGGCAGGTCTGGGCTGTATTTATGTGGTTCTCATAGAGAAGGCCCCAGATAAGGTGCAATAAATAACAAATAAATGGGATTGCAAGCAAGAAAGGTCATTCATGTATTGTTGCCCAAGGACTCAGTATGAATGGATGGCCAGGGCTGGCACTGCTCACACAGCACAGGGGGAAGGTAGAGTGAGGCTCCAGGCTGCTCCAGGAGTTATCCCAATGGGATAACCATTGGGCCAGAACATGGGAGCTTATAAGCATCACAACCGTTCATGGAGTCTGTTCTCACTGTGTTTGGTGTGGAGGGGCAGTTTGGGACTGGCACAGCTGGTCACAGGTTTTGTCCTTCACCCACACACCAGGTCTGCTGGGCAGAAATCCCAGGCTCTTTGCAAAAATTGGTGTTCCTGTTATATAAATATATTGTTTTATCCATTTCTCAGTTCAGCCTGAGCACACAGACTGCAGGCTCTGCAGAGCTCATGGAGCTCCCTGGGAACTCCGTGTGTCCTCAGGGGATGGTGTGAGGTCAGCAGAGTCAGGCTTAGTGCACATCTTCCCTCTCCTCTTGCCACTTTCTCCTGCTCCCTGTGACATTGTGGTTTGGTTCTGAAAATGGAGCCACACCTGGCAAACCAAGCCCCAACACTCACCATTGTCTTTATGAGGGTGATGCATCATGGGTATGGTGAGAGTGTTGGGGAGGGAGCTTTGCCTCCAGACAGAGACAATTGAAATGTTGAAGACGTGTTGGAAAACATCTTGAGCCTCTAGTACAGATGTCTCTTCTGGGCTAGAAGTGGTTACAAATATCATAATACAAATACATAATATTTGATTTCCAGGAGATCTCTGTTCCAGGGTTCTGCTGGGATCCTGCTGAACCCATGCTCAGCACACACCCTATGAAAGGATGATTTCAGATATCAGAGACTCTAATACAAAGGAGTAAATATCTTTAGGGAGTCTGATGGTATTTTGTTGTTGAAAATGAAAGCCACAGTTTTTGTTGTCATGTGTTTGCTTCCAGCTGTTGTTAAAGAAGAGAAACTGAGGCACAGTGTGAGTTGAGACCATGGCAGCTGTGGGTGGCTGGCATCTCTAAAGCTGAGCAACTATATCAGAAGCCCATGGTGAAGGCAGAGCTCTGACCCCTGAATGCTCAGCAGCATCACTGATTGAGAAAGCAAAAAAACAACTATGGTTTTAAATAGATTTGGCAGAGAAGGGTTAGTGTATGGGTAAAGGAAGAGAGAAACTGTGGGGTTTAAATAGATAAAGTGTCTATTTAAATGCTGTTTATGGTTTGGTTGTGTGTATGAGTTCAAAACTGGTGGCCAACTCAAAGCAAGTATCATCTACAGTGGAGTCCTCTTTGTCCCAGCAGAGTGAACTCCAGCTAAGACTGCTGTAACCAACCCAGCTGGCTGCTGGAAGGGCTCTGTTCAAATTCCATGATCTTAACTTGTTTCTTTATCGTTTAAATTTATGGAATTGATTCATGCAAAATATTTATAACAGAAGATTGAGGTTGCCATAGTCTTCTTAAAGAAAGGCTCCACTGACCTACCACAGTTATTAATATTTCCAGAGTGAAAGAGTTATGAAAATCCCCATATTTTCAAGTAAAGTGGGATTTTGGAGACACACTCTCCATGTTCACAGAAAACTGAAGTTTTAGAAAGTGATTTCGTAATTCCCAAGGAGAACAACAACATCACACTTCTGTCCAAGGGGAAATGGATCAAAGGGAGTTTGTTTAGAGAGCAGCTACATTTCTTCACATCACTTCCAGTTGTGGCTGGGCTGTTGTTGCCACATCATCACTCCTAGATGTGCATCAGGCTTGGAATGTCATTAAACTTTGTGTTGTGGCATGCAAAAATGCATTCTGCTTTCTGCTCAGTGTGGAGGGGAGGGGGAATTTTACTGAATCCATTAAAAATATGCTTGAAATGATATGAAGAGGCTTTCAAACCAAAATGTTTATGCAGAAGTGAAAAGCAGAGTGAGTGGCTTTTCTCTGTCTGTCTGAGTTGTCAGAGGCTTTAGGTCTCCCTGAAACAGGGCAAATCTCACTGCTGTGTGAAATCCATGCTACCTGAGTGATGAACAAGCACTTTCTTTGCAGAGGTGTTAGAGAAATCCTAAGGAAGCACTAATCCTGTGGCTCTCCTCCTCTGCCCCAGCTCCAGACCGTTAGTCACAGCCCTGGAATGCAGCTTGCACAGGGACTTGGACTGCCTGGATCTGCACAGCCACAGAGCCTCTGGCCTGCCTGGGGCTTTCCTCCCTCGAGCACACACTGGCAATTTGTGCCAGCCTGTTCTGGAGCCAGCTTGGAGCCCCAGCTGTGTGACTGGGGACTCTCCTTCCATTGGCTCTGCAGGACACAAGTGCTAGGAAGGCTTTGGATCAGGTTCTGCCCTGTGCAGTTTGTTCTGAAGACCAAGTCAGTTGAGCAGAACTGCTGCCAGGTGGGCTTGTTCCACCCGAATTTCATTGCTGGCTCCTACTTCTTTCTTCACAAAAACCCACTTTACAAGGCTGTGTCTCCAGTTATGAGGGATTCTGGCTTGTAGGTGGGCTTGTAAGTGTGGGTAGAGAGATGAGAGGCTGCTGGTGCTCCACTGAATGCGCCCAAAGAGCCGAAGCAAAACTATTTACCCTGAGAAGGCTGGGAGTGACTTCAATGACACTTGCAAGCAGCATTCAGATTATGTGGAACAGGGTAAGCTCTGGCCTGAGTTTTGCCATGAATGCAGTCAAATGACATTTTAAAAAATGAATTAGTGAGGATTTCTACTTTTATCACCCGTGGAAAAATCTCTTAATAATTGGACAACAGCGTGTTTTGTTTGCTGCTTGTTTCACAAAACCTTAGACTATTTTGAGAGGCCAATAAAGATTCGCTGACGTCAAAATGGAACATTAAAGGCAGATGTTTCTGGTTAGCTTATTTATCCCTAACTACTTTTCCTGATTTTTTTTTCTTGAGAGATAAGTCTAGACTAGACAGAGCAGATTTCTAAAATGCACTTTTTAACTGATTAGTTGTTTTTTCAACAGTTTGCAGTATAAGCCTATCAATTTTATTTCCTCTACCTAGTGTCATTATTAATTAAATTAGTGAGTGATATTTTGATAAGCCAACAATAATACTGTGCTTGATACAGAAAAAAAGCCTCAGTAATGTTATTAGATACAGATGAAATGTACCACTGCTATGAAAACTCAAACATCTGGAGAAGATGGATGTTCAGGTAAGTGGTACAAAAGAGTTTTGAGGTTTAGTTAAAGCAACAAAATTAATATATATGAAGAATGTTGTCTCAGTGAACTATTTTTGGTTCATTCCCTGCCATAACCCCAAATATATTGTGTACAGATTAGTTTCTCAGAGGAGGCAAACTTGGGGTTGGATGTTGCATGAGATGAGAGTGAGGAAAGCTGTGCAGCAGCACCAAGACTCTGCAGCATCCAGTGCTGATCAGAGAAGAAATATTGCTCCATTAGCTCTTATGGTAAATATGCTCTGGATCAGGAGAGCAATAAATATAAATATAGACAGTGGTTGCTGGAACCACTCTGGTCCCCATGCAGAAGCAAAAGCACTCAAGGCTGCTTCCAGTTATGCCACCTTTTTTTAGGCAGCTGGTATGGTCCTGTCTACATTTCTGTTCCACCAGAAAATGGATGTTGCCTCCAGCAGAGGTTACAAGAGATTAAGGCAGCAGACAGAGGGATGACAGGCTGCATACTTGGCCTTGGCTTGAGGAGATGAGGATCAGCTGTTGCAGACTGAAATGTGTGTCCCTGCCTGTGCTGTCCTGCTGCACAGCCCTTCCCTGTGCCAGGGGGCTGCTGCAGAGGGAACTGGAGGATGGAAAGGAAAAGCAAATGGGAGAGGCACAGCCCCCTGTGCTCACACTCCAGCCTTCCTGAAACACCTCTGACTCTTCATGGTGTTCTTCCCAGCCCTCAGCAGCCATCCCTGCCTCCTCAAAGCCTTATTACATACCCAGCCCCTCCATCTACTTCAAACCTCACTGGCCTCTCCCAATCTTTCTTACTCCTTTCACTTTCCCCAGGAAAACCACAGCATCAGCCACATTTTGTGATCAAGCCACCTATACCCACCTCATCTCCCACACCAGAATTTGGGCTGAATTCTGCCTGTGTTGCTGAGCAGCCTCAGCACTGCTTCTCTCCTCAAAAGCCTGTTGCCCACACTCAGCCCCTCTTTGCTCCCAGCCTCCTGACACTTCCCACATCTCAGCTGCTCCTGCCCATCCTCGCCTCTTGCTGGCTCTTTGCTGTCTCTTCTTCTTCCTCCCACTGTCCCCAGACCTCATCTGTGACCAGAACAAAATTAAACTTATGCAGTATTTCTTGGAAGCCTTTAATTAGCTCTGGGAATAGAAACAACAGTGTCAGCCTGGGAGCAGCCAAGGATCCTTGAGCACTTGGCTCCAGCACTGCTCGTCCTGCCAGGGTGCTACAGCAGCACCCTGGATTTGGCTGAGGCTGTGGCTTGGTCATGAGGATTTTGACCTTCTTCCTTGCCTGACTTCATGCTATTTTTAAAATTCAGCCAGGATTTTTTTTCCCCTTGACAGCTGGATTTGGCTCAGTATTTCCTTATGATTCCATAACATCTTTTTACAGTATTATCGTATTACTTATTTTCATTTTTAGCCCAGGGCTTCATTTGAGGGCACTGAAGGAGTTATTGTAATAACTAACATTCCACCAGATGTGTAGCACAACAGCCAATAGCTTCAGACAAATCTTTTTATGGTTTTTCTATAATAATAAAACAATAAACTTTGAGTTTATGCGAAGACACATTAATGTAACTTTCCACGTGTAATTCAGCTTATAGGAATCCTAAACCTTCCAGAAAATAATGCTTAAGTAGATTACCATGAGCCTTACTGGACATTCGAGGGAATATATTTATTAAAGTGTACTTTGGTCATGAGAATGTGCTTGACTTTAAACATGTAATTGAAACCATATCAGACTGGACCCTGCCAGCTTGTGCTCTTGGACTGTGTCTTATTCCAGCTGAAATCAAGAGGTGACTTCTGGAAGAGACCTTAATTATTTTATCTGAATTGGGGTGGCAGGGCTGGTTCATTATTTAGACAAGTTCTTATTAAGAAGAATCTGTGGTGTATAAGCAGTTGTGTCTAGATGTGACCTGCATGGTTCAGGTGATGTGATGCTCTCACAGGACTCACTCATTGATTTGCCTCGAGCTCATTGCATGGGGAACCCCCTACCCATGGGCAAACTGGGAATGGGCCATGGCTGTCAATCACAAGTTTTGTCCATTTTTCCCTGGCTCAAGGGTGCATTTGCTGTTTCAGAGGTGAGTAATGCACACTCTTCACTTTCCCATCCCTTGGTGCATTTTACTTCTTAAATACTAGGAAATTCCCCCTCAAAACCTGCTACAACACAGCCCTACACATCCTCTGCTCCTTAGTTCTATTGCTGACTCCATGCTGTGTTCAGTGTTCTTGCACTTCTACTCCTTTTCCTTCTCTAAATCCTCCAAAGAGGCTGTCTCTGTTCAAGCAGTACTTTCCTTTCCAGTATTACTCCAGTTTTGTAGCCCTTTATCTTCACATTATGAATGCCAAAATCTGGGAAAAGTCTACTGTTAACTGGAGCAACAAAGAAGCTTTGATTGCAACAAAGCTTGAGCAAAATACATAGCATGAAATTATGGGATGATCTGAATAATTGGGAATTTTGCCATTGGCTCCAACAGAGCAAAGATTTCATGCTTGTTTTAATTTGAAAGCTGAAAAGCTGAAAGAAGTGAAAATGCCATGAAAGCTACTGGGAGGGAGAAGAAAAACCATTTGAAAAGGGCTAATTTTGTTTGAAGCTCATCACTTGATAACTAAACTGGGCCTTGGATGGGCATGAGGATCTTGAAATAAGTAGAAGTTGGGCTTGATAGGGGAAGAATCTTCCAACAAACACAGAAGAGCTTGGACAGCAGAACATGAACATTTCTGCTCCTTCCTTTGTTGAACATTTATGATTTCAGTTGATTCCCCCACCACATTTTCTCGCCTTGAGCTCTTCTAAAAGGAACAAATGTGAAAGATCGATGCCTGTGAAACAATAATGTCGTTGCACAGTTGCTCCATTGAAATCCAATACATTCCTTCACATTTCTGGTGATTTCCTTGAGAGCAGAGTTTGGTTTTACTTTCTAATCTGTCATGTCAAATTCTTTGGCACTTGCACATAAATAATCACTCCCAGGCAGTTGTTAAAAGTGGCACTGCACAAAATACTTGCTTATCCAATACTTCCACAGAGCCTTCTATTCAGCTGTGAATTATTAGGGCAGAAGAACGGATGTGATTAGCTGTGATGGCCATTTCAACTCAGTTGCTGCTGTTATTTCATCTAAGTCTTGCTCACCCTCCAAAATCTAAAGGCCCCTCAGCAGCTTGGCAGCTTTGTACAGTTTGTCCTCATGATTTTTCATCCGTCTCTTTTACTCTTGGTAGTTCAGATTAGGAAACCATATGTATTTTTTTCCTGTTACCTGCAGAATTTCATCAGCCCTGAAACACCTCAGAAAAGGTCTTCCAGTTTGTATTCAGCTGCCTAACCTGTGCTCTTCCAGGTTCTTGTTGGGTGTGGGAGCTGAGGCTGAATCCAGGGACAGCTATGAGGGGATGGTTCATTAAAGCAACTCTGTTTGGATCATGTTCCCAGCCTGGGGCTTTGCCCAGGCTCAGCTTTCCAGGTAGAGCTGCTCAATGGGAGCTGCAGGCTGGGAGGTGTTTTGTGTATCTCTCTTGTCTGACCATCTCCTTTTGAGGGGGACTGTGTGTGGATAACCAGCTACTCTGGTGTCTCTGATCCCCCCTGTGCAAACTGGTTTTGATGCAGGTTTGGTAAACCTCTGTCAGCCTATGGTAGTTTCAACCTGACCAGCTTGAAAATGGGAGAGATTTTGCACCTCTCTTCCACCTTCAATTATGCAACTTTAAAGGGAAAGTTTGGGGGTCTGTTTTCTGGGTAACTTTAAAAAAGTCAGAAATCTTCTTCCCCATTTTCCTTCCCTTTTCAGTGTGAGTATCTCTCAGATTTATCAAGAAAAATTATTTGGTCTGTTTAGGTGGGTACTTTTTATCCCAAATTGTCCTGTTTGAGGGCTCCTTGTTAAAATCAGTTGTGTTCTCTCTTCTTTTTCCATTCCCATCATTTCTGCTTACTCCTATTTCCACTATAGACTTCATCACCATCCACCCTGTCCCTGTAGCATCCACTCTGCCTCTTCTGGGATGGTCTTGGGCCACAGGAGCAGGAAGAACTCTCTCCCAGGTCAGCAGAGGGTGATACAGCTGCAGCCCAGTTCCCTTCTTATTCTGTCAAACCAGCAGGATGGAGAGAAGGAAACAGGGAGTTGGGGGGAGAGGAGGATTCCAGAGGAGCTACTTCTGAGATCTGATCCTATCTATATGCTGATCTTTCTCCATCTCCATTCCTGCTCCTTCCTTGTCAGCCTGGTATTGGGTTACTGATGGCAGCAGAGAGTTCCCTGCTTTTGGGAGAGTTGTGATTGCTTCAATCCTGGGAAGTAGACACTAGGATAAACAGCTTGTGAGAGAGGTTGGCTGAAGTTTCCCTTAACTTGGCTAAGATTTTTGAGGAAGTTGGAGATTCTCATGCGATTGGGAGAGCATCTTTTCCTGAGGTCAAAATCTACCACTTGCCAAAAATTCACAAGACTTGGCAACCTGGGTCATGGGACACGAGTGTTAAAAGAATGAAGGCTGGTACTGTGGTAGGTGTTGAGCCTGTAGGATCCCTTCTGACTTTAGAATCTGGGAGTCACTGGGGAATTGCCAGGACACAGCCATTTGTTTGCTGGTGCTCACCAGTTCTCTGGGGTCAGAGCCAGCAGAGCACGAGGAGCAGATCCGGGGCAGAAACGTCTCAAGATCCTTCCAGCCTTCCCAGGTCTTCACATGGTTTTAGAATATCTCACATGGTTTTAGAATAGCCCTCTGGCATTCTCACCTGGATATCATATCCAT
The DNA here is from genome assembly GCF_036250125.1 of Pseudopipra pipra. NCBI lineage: Eukaryota > Metazoa > Chordata > Aves > Passeriformes > Pipridae > Pseudopipra > Pseudopipra pipra. The sequence continues at coordinate 3,567,836 of NC_087559.1, read as the reverse complement.
GACTCTACAGTGTTATAAGGATTTCAGACCAGATGGACTATTCTCCACTGGAAGTTTTGCTCCAGTTGTGAATTTAACTGAAAGCAGTGAAGCTGTGTTGGAACAGAGGGTTCCATTTCACTGGGATTTCAGAGCACTTTCTATTCCAAAATGAGGACGTAGCACAGTTTTGGATTCTTGTGGCATGAGCTTTTTTTAGGGGGAAGTCTTATTTTAATACAACAGAAACTTTTCAGCTTAACATAATTTTGATCCAAAATGGATTTTTCTTTTTTATATTGTGTAACATGAGATTAAAAGGATTGAAAAAACACCTTTCAAAACAGAAAAGTTCCACTCAAAGGAAGTCTAAATGTTCAATCTCAACCTAAGCCCTGCTCCAGCATTTTTCAAAACACGGTGTCACTGGAGCTGACACATTTCTGCAAACATTTTGGATTCAAGGAAACCAAATTTCCTCCTGGATGAATGTCCTGCTGGAAAACTTCTCACCATCTCCATCTCATATTACTTGGCAGATTTCACATTAGGCATTGCTTGTTTCCTTAGCCTTATTTAATACTTTTCTTGGAAGCATTGCCAATTTTTCAACCGGAACGCGGAGAACCGTAATATGTGATGAAATTCTCATCAATAAAAACCTCCTGACTTCACTCAGATTCCCTGTGGCAAGTCACAGGTCACAGCTGAAGGATTGGAGCCCTGTGTTGAGGTAGCTGAAGGCAGGAGGCTCTTTGCCTCACGTCCCACAGCACACCCAAGGTGTGTGTTTTCTGGCACAGCAATCTGTGCCCCACTTTATTTTGGGCACTACTCATTGGAAAAGTAGTTATTTCAAATCTCTGTGTACAAGGATGCTTGTAGGACATTTAGAATGACATTGAACTCTGGAAAGCACTTAGAAAGTATTTCAGTAGTATGGGTTGTTCAGCTGGGTGAGGGTGTAAAGCAGGGGCTGAAATGTGGGTCTGGTCACCCAGCAATAGCAGAGCCCTTGTGCTCTTGGGACATAATCTGTTGGTTGTTCTCTTCACCTGTAGATTTTTCCCATCATTAACCTGCCCTCTCTCACAAAACAATCCATCTTCTGCCTTCACACTAAGCCACCCATAATAGACTGGAGCTGATCCCCATCATTGCAGTGAAGATCACTCTCTAAAAAGACTCCTTTCTGACTTAAGCCAGAAATCCTTTCTCCTCCTTCCTGCCAAGCTGCTGACATGGAATGAGCAGAGGTGAACTCTGCCTTTCCCTGCTCTAGGGTAAACCCAACTTGTGCATGTGGACTTCAGTCTGCAGAACAGATCATCCCACCCGTGTGATGGTGCCAGGACCATCTACATCCCCCACGGTCACCTCTGCCCTGGCCCCTGTGGCTGCTCTCTCATCACAAGGACAGGTCTTCTTTGACTTTGGTGGTCCCTGCTTGTCCCTTGCAAAATTCCAATCAGCTGGCACGCTTTGAGCAAGCCACAAACACACACAGGCCATGGAAGATTAAAGGGAACTCTCCTTCCTCCTCTCCACATGAAAAGGGTTTGTAAACTCTTTAGGTACCTTTTTTTTATATATATATATATATTTTTGGTAAGGAAATGAAGTTGAGTCAAATAGTTTACCAAGATCTAAGAAAGAGGGCTCAGGGTTATTTTGCACCCTGCCTTGGGTAACAGAACTCTGATTTCACAATACATGGTGTTGTGAGAGGGGCACAGAGCTGTTGTCAGGAAGTGCAAAGAAATGCAGGAGACTTCAAGAGACACCTTGGAGCAGAGCTGTGAGCTTCTCAGCTGCTTCTTAGCCGGGCTGGAAGTGAAATTCTGCTGTGAGTGTTAATGTCATCACCTCCACAGACTTGGCTTATTGTAAAGTGACACTTCCTGCAGCACCGGCTGTAGTTGTCTGCCTCCATTTGGGCTTTTAGATGTTTGCTTGCTCTTTTTTCTTCAGCTTTGAAGTCCTGGTTTTGATAGCTGATACAGTTTGGGGGCCTTTGGGTGAGCAGGGCCAAGCAAGAGGAACAAACCTTGCAAGGCCTCTCTGAACCACCAGATATAAAATTATACTCAATGAGTTGGTGCGAGCCCTGGGGTGTTTTGGATGAGCACATCTCGGGGGGGACAAGCAGCAGCATCCCCTGTGCTGGTTGCTGAGTGCTCTGCAGCCCTGCCCACACCAGAGAGTGCTCCCCTCCAAATTAATGTGCTGTCATGTGCTGAGCCATTAGCAGCAAATGCCGTGTTGGGAGTCGTATAAACACCCCGAGCAGCTTCAGGGCTTGGGTTCTTTCGCTGTGATTTCGCTCACGGGCCATGGCACGGGAAGGGATTTGTGGCTGAAGGTCCACTGGTGTAAATCCTCCTCCACAGGCACAGCCGAGGTGTGAATGTGCTCCCCAAAACTCTCTTTAGATTCCAACCGCAGCAAACATCTGACTTCAAAGATAAACATGCCGTGTCTTGTTTAAAGGAAGCTTTTCAAGTTGATTGTTAAGCAAAATCAATCCCCCCACTATGTCTTTGTGAGTTGAAACCAAAGGCTCTTGCAGCAAAATGGCTGAAGGTTTTAATCCCTTCTTAGAAAAGTTACTTTTTCAGACCAAATAAACAAACAGAGAAAGAGGAAATGTAAGATGATTAAACAGATTCTGCTCTGTTCCCCTATGTTTGGCATTTGCTGTTTCTTTAGGTCATCAGCCACCATGAAACCAACATTTCAGTCACAGACTGATTGCAGCAGCTGCCTGAAGCCCTGCTCATAACCTCAAAAACCAAACTAGAAAAAAAATACATCCAGATGAACTTAGTCTAATTTGCTCAATGTATTTGTAGCAGAACACGGTATTGCAGATTGGCATTGAAATTCAAAATTTCATCTGCGTTAGATAAGGGAGGAAAGTGCTACTTCATACAACAGAAACTCTTCTGGGTTTAATTCAATAAATTGTAATCATGTGCAGTGTACTCGTGTTCACAACAAATGTCCCAGATATCCTGAAAAGGAAAACATAAAAGGCTCCATGTCTTTTAGCTTTTGAGTTGTTAATCTTTTTGAATTCATTTGTTTGGTTTCCCTTGGTGTAGCACTTAGTGTATGTAGAGCATGACAGTGGTTCAGTGAGCATGACTGTTGGGTCACAGCAAACAGTGTTTTTCTAGTTTAAAGAACATTCCCATCTGTCTATGGAATACAGGTTCTGCCTGGTGAAGGAAAAATTCCCTCTCTTCCAGCTCGTGTTGTTTCAAGTCTCCTACATTAGTAATGTGTCTGCAGTGGGGTCATTTTGTTTTTGCAGTTTCTGAGCACCTTTGTGTTTATTTTGATAAAAACCAATCAAAGCACAACCAAAGCACTGACTGAAGCAGCAATGGAGGGGCCTGAGGTGGAGAGGGATGTTGCAGGAGTATGTGTGTGACCCACTGAGGTTTTTAATCAGCCTGAATCAGACTGGCTGGGCCCTTTTGTCTCTTGTGGCTGGGCAAAAATCAGGTGGTGATGTGTTGTTAGTCATCTTGGAAGGGGAACAGAGCTGGAGGACACAGATGGGAACTTTTCTCTGTATTATTCCAGGAGAATAAAAATATACAGGCTTTGTGTGCTAGCTGTTGGACAGGAGCCATAAAAAAATCCTTAAATGTGTCCCCTGTCTTACTGATATTTTCCAGGATACCCATCTAGTGAAAGTAGCCTTTGCCACTCATCCTTGCAGGATCACAGAATCACAGAATTGTTAAGGTTGGAAAAGACCTCTAAGATCATCAAGTCCAATCATCAATCCTGCACCACCACCATGTTCACCACTAAAGCCTGTCCTTAAGGCCATATCCACATGTTTTTTGAACACTTCCAGGAATGGTGACTCCACCACTTTCCCAGAAAATCTGTTCCAGTGCTGGACAACCCTATTTGTGAATTTTTTTCCCCTAATATCTAATCTAAACCTCCCCTGCTGCAACTTGAGGCCGTTTCCTCTCGTCCTGGCAAACCATGCAGTGGATGATGCTGAAGTCAGTCTGCATGTGGGCTTTGGGAGCTGTGCAGTGGTTTGGAGAAGCAGTTTGCTAAAGCCAGGAATGTCCCTGTGACTTGGTGGGTGACACCCTGAGCCCCTGTCTGCAGAGCTGGGTGCCTGATCCCCTCTGAGGCTGAACAGGAGTGGTGTGGGTGCTGTCCAGGTGGGGAGGCAGCATGGATTAGAGTGCATAGGAAGAGATTCCTGAGCTCTGCTACCAAGGCTCAGCCTCCAGCAGCTGCTGCTGGAAGAGCTGCTCTGTGCTGAATCCCCTCAGCTTCTGGCAAAGAGGTGTAAGAACTAAGCTGCCTTGGAAATCTCCTCCTAAAACTCTTCCTGCCCTGGCTCTGTTACAGGCTGAGGTCATAGCTGGGCTGCTGGACTCTCTGGCTCTTCCCTTAAAGTGAAGATTTCTGTAATTAGGACGATTCCAAATATTTCTATTTGCCTCATGTGCTTTTCATTATTTGTTGTTTATTTTCCTGCATGAAATTGTTAAGCTGCTCATGGCAGGAAACATTTGCATGAACAAATATTTTGCTAGTTGTGCTCAGATCAGGCAATCCCCCAGCAGGGATATTGCCTTTAGTTGCTCTCACTCTTTCTTCGAAAAAGCTCACTGAGAGCCCCATTACCCAGCATGGGGCACCAGTCATTGGCATTTCAGTGAGAAATTTCTTATGATCACCAAGTAGCAGTTGGCTTGCTATTGAGAGTCGTTGAAACATCCCACCTGTCACAGCAAATTTACACATTCATATGCTAAAAAGCTCTGAATCAGCTGGTGTTGTGTTTCCTTTCTGAGCCAGATTGTTTGCCTGTCAGGAGGAGCAGATATTTCCTCCAGTATTTCCACTGGGCTGGACACCAGTGGGTGAGCGAGCGCTCACAAGCTGGTCCTCAGTGATCTGGTCTTTCTGATGTGCTGTGAGGCAGAAGTTTCACCACCTGGACGTGGTGTCCTGGGGTAGAAGGGAAAATGCTTGGGCTTCTGTGCAAACCCTGCATACAGTGTGAATTTTGGGACTGATTGTGCCAGATGGTGAGGTCTCTGGGCTTGCACTGTGGCTCAGGTTTTTGAGAATACCTAAACAGGGTTCCATTTGCAGTTATGAGGCTTAATTCGCTTAGGAACATATATCTAATTTCCTAATTCCCGAATCTGCTGACCTAAGGCATTGCACCCTTCATGCTGTGCGAAGGCATCTGGTCAGACAGGCTCTTACACTTGGGGTAGGTAGATGGTTGTGTCCAAAATAATGCATTTCCCCCCTCTGTAGGGCTAAAGCCCCGTGGTAAGGCACCTTTCAGTGCAGTCAAGGGCTCGAGCTGGCCCCTGGCTGAGCCGGTGTGTGGGCAGAGGACACACTTGTCTGCACCCACAGCGTAGTCAAAACTTATTTGAGCTGGGTCTGAGCCTTTGAGAGGCTGCAGCACTTTTGCTGTGACTCAACTTCTTTACAACCCAGAGCCTCTCAACCCTTTTTGCTTGGTGCTCAGCACTTGCAGGGCCAGTCTCTGTCTAACGTGGCATCTCCTGTTTGCCATGACATGTCCAAGGGATGCAGTGTCCCCACCGGACACAGGCTGAGGTGACCATCCTATAATCCATCAGATTTATCCTGGAGAACCTGCACCCAGAGAAGCAGAGAGCCCGATGCCTGGGGCTTTGCTTCGGCACCAGCCCGTGTGTCCCCAGCACTGCAGCCGTGATTTAGGTGTTTTTAACAAAGCAGCTAATTCAGAATTAAGGGGTTTGGCTGCAGCCACCTGACGGGGGACGGCTCTCGACATGAATGATGACTAATTGAGCGGCGGATGTGTAATTTGTCATTATTAAGGCTGCATTTGTGCCGGCAGCTGCTGCTTGCGGAGGTTGGGCCGAGGCTGGAGGCGATGGTGGGTCCAACACTGCCACCTTCTGATATCCCGGCGGAAGGGAGGGAAGGGAAGGACCAGTTCAGGTCCTCCTGCCGTGCCAGACCCTGCTCATCCATCCCATGCTGAGACTCACAAGTTCATCCTCCAAGGCTGCGCGTTTTTGGGGAGCACTTCAGCGCTCCTGCAGCTCCCCGGGTCAGACATCACCTTTCTGAAGTCCTGTGTCCTGCAGCAGGTCAGTGTGCTCAGGCATTTGGTGTTAACTTGTGAGGAAAAACACTGGATTTAAGCTTTAACGTGGTAGGAATAGGAGTACCTTGTGATGTTACTGTTGATTAACTGTGTCAGGGGATACACAAAATCTAGTTCCACATACAAATCAGTTTGGTTTGCACGGCGAAGTCACTGAATAAAGCAAAACAAGTCTAATGAAAATGTAAAATAAAGTGGGACATTCTCATCAATTTGCAGTGTTGAGATAAACTGCTCTGTTGTTCTGGCAGCAGTTTATATTTCTTAGGGCTAAATTTTAGCACAAGATAAAAAGACCATTTGAGAAATGTTCGTGCCCTGATAGAAAATACAGCCTGTAAAGTGCTGCTGTTGTATCCTAGGTGGTGTACATGGATAAAGTGAAAAATTCTGTACTGTCAGTGCTGAAAGGTCCTTGAAGACGTGTCCTCCAAGAACTGTCATGCTCTGGACTAAGGAGCTTCTGATTTAATCCTGGCCTGGGTAGTGCTGACCTGAGAAGTGTGAACCTGCATTGGCTTCCATATGTGCAAGGCCTCTGAAGGGCTGGTTGCACTTATGTGCTTTTGCACATGGACCTGCAAACCTAAAGATCCCAGTGCAAGCATTAGCACTTGAGAGTGTATGTAAATTTATGACGCTCCCCAAAGGATTTGGGGTTCTATAAATTTAAAATACTGGCAGGGTGGGACAAATATAATCTGAGTTCCATATGTTTCCTGGTATATAAAAAAGAAAATAAGCATATTTTCCTTACCCTCAAACAATCAAAATTCAAGCCACTAAAACATCTCTTTTCCATTTGAAGGCCAGCAGTTCATCTGATATGTTCTGTTAATATCAGGATTCTGGGATGTTCTGTTAATATCAGGATAATGGTGCAGCAATAATTAGTCCTTAAAACTGCAAGCAAGATGAAACCAGTGTCTGAGGTAGAGGAGAGAGGACAGTTGTTATCTTTCTAGATTTCTCATTGCTATAACTCAAGGTATGATGCTCCCTTTCTGCCTGAGAAGAGTCTTCTTCCAGGCAGACTTCTTTTCAATTCCTTCCCTTCTTTTGAGTTCCTACCCTTCTTGGTCTCTGTTGGCTCCAGACCTGCTCTGATGGTGCAAGGAATTGGTTCAGTCTGTTCCACTGTTGTTGATGAGTAGCAATGCTCTGTCCACACTGGGCATGGGGAGGAAGAGAAAAAGAAAAGTGAGAGCAGGACATTCCCTTTTCAGACAAAATAAGCTATTTATCAACTTATAAACCTGAAATGAAAGAGCACCCTTGGCATATTTTTTTCATAGCATCACATTTTGTTTAGGTTTTCCTGACCCTCTAGTACCTGCACCACTCTCTGTCTTGTCCTTCTACTGATACCCATTCACTGATTCCTTTCCCTGTCATATCACCTATAAACATCTTGCCTTTGCTTACCAGGTACTGAGACCCAGTGTAGCCTGTTCAGTTGGTCATTTCACCACGATTGCCTAAACACTGACTCCCAAATGCTCATGGTCCATGATGCCCACCTTCCTTCATGCTTGTGCTCATACACAAAGTGTACATATTTCTTCAAAAATCCCACAGAACGCCTGTGGTTGTGTAATACTCATCAAAAACCTAAAGATACTGAGGCACAGCTTGGCTGGATGATTTCTTGACTGCCCTGCTGGCTTTCCTGTATCCCTGAATTGTTTCTCATCTTCTTTTAATTGCACACTGCCTCGAGGTGGGTTTGTCTTCATGTCTTTGCACAGTAGATCAAAGCACTTGACCAGAGCTCACAGGTCCTACAGTAGCAGGACTAATAGGAACATTCTGGAGGTCTGACAATATTTAAAAGGATCACTTTGGACGCAAAACATCACTAAAATTGCCTTCAGAACAGCAGGATTTTGCCTCTCATGTTTGCTTTTATATCATTCAATTCTTTGGAAATACTCACTGTGTTTGGCAGTGATTAAAGGAAAGGATTTTCCCTCTGGATCACTGTTATTAAGGCCAGCCATTGCCATGGAGGAAGGCAGTGCTGAGCTCAGCCCAGCAGAGTCCTGACACATCTCACCTCCTCCCTGAGGTGCTCTACAGCTGAGCATGGAGCTGAAAAGCTGCTCTTGGCTGTGAGTTTTAAAACACAACCAGTGGTTCATCCTTTTAGTTCAAAAAGGGCTCAGCTGCATTTTTCCCCACCCTGGAAAGGCAGGATGCAGTGCCTTCCCATAACTACAGCCTTCAAAGTTTGCATAATTTGAGGCAATATTAGCAAAGCCAATGTGATGTCAAGACTATAATCTTGTTGGGGTTTAATTTTTCATATTTTCTGGTATTCTGATGCTTGAAAATAGGCACTTAATGACCCTGTGGGTGTGTTAGGAGGACTGTGGGACTGAGGGGATGAAATGTTTATCCTAAGCTGACTGTTTGATGGTTTCTCTGACATGGATTGCCCCAGCAGAAGGGAGTACTGTGATCTGTACCCAGTGGGCAGTGATCTCAGAAAGCCTGTCTGTCTGCAACTATTGCTTTTGGCTGTCGAGGTTCAGTCACATCACAAGGGAACTGGTTAATGAGAGAGCATTGCTGGTGCAGTACTCAGATACACTCAATCCTTATGATCAATTACTCCATATTTACACAATACTTACTGTTTTTTCTAAGCAGGACTTTTGTTCTTTTCACCTGGAGTTTTCAAGGACTGCAGTGAAGGTGCTGTAACCAGCTTTACTAAGCAAGACTTGTCAGCTCCCCAGTAAGTTGCAGTTAGTAGAGAATACACCAAAATATTTGCAGCACAGGCAGTTCTGACCAACCACCCTCCAAGGGCTGCCCTCCAGCTCCTCCGTGGGTTTGAAATTCAAATCTCTTGGATGACCCTTACTGCTGTTATTCATCCCAAAACCTCAACCCCCCCAATCCACATCTATCCATCTTTGAAATTAGGAAGGGTGCCTGGGTCTGGGACGGGGAGAGAATTGCCCTGAAATAGCACTGGAGGGAGTTGTTACGTGCAGTGGGAAGAGCCAGATATTTGCTGCTCTCTCTCTGTCCTCACCTCACCTCCCACCCAGGGCTCTGGACCATCACTCACAGGCAATGGCAGCATATTTTTGAAATTATTAGGTTTTGCTGCATTGAATTTCTGAGGCCTATTTCCCATTGCTCACAGGATGATCAGCTGTGGAGAGAGAGGGCTCTCCTATAAAAAATATAAGAAGTTTGTGTAGCTCCAGCCGAATGCATTTGCTGGCCTAAGCCAGATGCAAAAAGATATTCAAAGGCATGAGACTTAAGCACTGAAATTGGGCCTAAATGTTGCTTTGGGACTTTGAAAATTTGACTTAAATTTCTAAGGCACTTGGGCATTATTGAAGACCTTCCCTTGGAGCAGTGTGAATCCTGTTTCTGGCCAGCTTTGTATTTAATTTTCTGATGGTGGTTGGAACATGTATTACCGTGACCTGGAAAAAGAGAATTGCATTAAATAATGATGGGGGCACTGGGGCTATTTTTCTTGCTGTATGCCAGAAGGTGTTTGAATAAATTGACAGCGTATTTTCTTTTTGTTCTTCATCTTGATTTATTTCCATTCTTGAACTTTCCCCCTTCGGAGGATCCAGTTGTAGGTTTTCCTCCTGAGCTGTACACAGAACCAGCCTTCTCTGAGCGGTCTCTAAACATATGTCAAGAGATTGAATCACTGTTTTTTTCCATTTGTGTGGAACAGATAAGACAAATAGAGGTTACTCTGAAACACTAGATTTTGGAAAGAGGAGGGGAGTGAATTCAGAACAAAGACCACCCAAAACATTTCCAAGTTCAAGATTCCAGTGAAAACAAACACAACAAAAATAATGTGCTTATGATTAGTTACATAAATTAGCCGGTATTGTTCCTCTTCCCAGGGCAAATGATTTATTGGTTTATCCCACACAGTGTTAAATGTACATTGGAAATGTGTAAAATTGCATTTGACTGTGGAGCACACAATGTGTACACAGTTGGTAAGCAAAGGCAGCCCCATATGTTCTGTACATTATGGGTACATAGTTACAGTGTTATGGCATGAAATGCCAGCTGTTGGGCCATGCTAGGAACGACCTGCAGATTGAGGGCTATCAAATGTGTGAATCTGTGACAAATGAATAATGAACAGCTTGAAAACATTGTGACATTCGTGGACCAGCTGTAGGGTGCCCAACTGCTCAGTTTTCCTGTTTGCTGCTTAATAAAAGCAAGTTGTGTTCCTGAATCCAGAAAGAGTAAGGAAAGATGTACCAAATAAAGAAAACTTTGGGAGGGTGAGGTACCAAAATCCAGAGTGGGACTCTCAAGTCTCTCGCTGCAGATCCTCCTGCTCACCTGAGCAGCTTCAGCAGCTTCTCCTGCCCTGGGTTCCTGGTTGAAAGGGAGATCGATGCCAGTTCCCTTCCGACACTGGGTGTGTTGGGAAGGGGGGACAGGGCAGCTCTGAGAACAGCTGGGCCAAGATAAGGGTTTTTCTGCTTTGTTTGTGAATCCAGACTGGCCTTAGGATGCAGGGAACTTTGCCTCCAGGAGTTAGTCTGGTTCAGGAGTTGACTGTCCCTACCCATGGCAAGGGGTGTGGAACTACATCTGTAAGGTCCCTTCCAACCCAAACCATGCTATGATTCTGTGATTTTATGAGAGGCTTCAGCCAGTTCCCACCAGAAACTGGTGCTCTGGTGTGTGAAATAGACCTTCACACGCTCCTTGAAACCATCCAGGAAGGCAGAGGGTGTCCAGAAACGGGAATTCGTTGCTCAGCACGCAGCCCTCACACCGCACCCTTTTAGTTTGGGGTCAGATTTCTTTCATATGTTAACACAAAACACTGTCACCGTGATGGAGGCAGCTTTGTACCACCCATTATTCCTTTGTTTAGCGTTGGACATCAGGAGTCTGTGGGCTGGTGTTACTGTGTGTGTGTGCACGTGGATATCCACATGTACGAGAGTGTGTACATTTGTCAGTGGTAGCTGAACAAGTCCCACTATTACAACACTGCTGCCCAGCACCTGCGTTTATGCAGGATGTTTACTGACTGGTGACAGTTTTCAAAACACTTCTCTTTCCCACATATTGAATTTGTGCTGTATTTGTTTATTTATTGTATAATTTGTCTCTTTTCCAGCTCATTCTGTCTCGTGTTTTCCTTATCGGTGTCAGTTGTAGTCAATTACTTGTGAAAAAAGATTGAGGGCCTAATTTATGGCACGATGACATACAGTAGATACACTGCTCCCATTAGAACCTGATGAAACCTCTCTAATAATTTTCTCAGTGTGCCAAGTCACAGAGGGTAGACCTTTGATGAATAAAGCATATTTTCTTACTTAGCTCCACTCCTAACTAGCTCAACTTCTAGAAATAACATTGGTTGGCCAATGAAAACACTTCTTTGATAGTGGCAGGAATTTAAGATAAAAAACAGCTGGGTAAGTTTTTTTAGACGAAAGGAAACAACTTTGAACTCTGCAGACAATGTAGTTTAAACCCAAACAGATGTGGTTTAATCTTGTTTTTGATCCTCTTGTAGATTTTCTTTTAAAATGCATGCATGTGCACAGAAATGATGACTTTCAGATGGCTGGACATAATTTGTTAGAGTATCACCTTGGTGCATAAATCTTCTATGCCAAATGCTTCACGTCTTTGAACATGGCCTGAAAGGTACCAGAGAGAATTTATGTTTTTCTTTTGGTGCTATCCTGCAACTGTGTAATAGGAACGTAAAGTCTGTAAAATGAGAAACTCAGATGTGTTTTTGTGGTTCCCAATAAATCTTTTTACCATTAGGGCCTAAAATCATTCTAAGACAGAAAAGACAGTATCAGTCTTATTCCAGATTAGCAGAGCCCTTTGATCTGAGCCCAGCCCTGTCTTACTTTGATAGCAATTAGTCACATCTGGCATTTTCATATGCTAATTAATTTCCCTCTCCTTTCCCTCTGTATTAACAGAAGTGGATGTAAACATATAAACAGACTTCCTTTCAATAGATAATCAACTTTTCATATAAATGTGGTAGTGACACTGTCTTTCAGCACATGTTCCAATCACCATTAAACTTCAAAGCTCTGTGCAATCAAGACCTGCTTCTTCCCTACAGCCAAATCAGAGGATTGAATACAGGAGGGTTGGCTACAGATGTGCCTCTACACAGATGTGAGCATCTCTTTCTCCCTGTCTCCTTTCCTTACTAAAATCAAGGGGGTGGGATGAAAACCACTATAAAGAACAACCTCTTTTCTGCTTTGCAGAGGTAAAGAGCACTCTTAAAAAAATGATGATTTCTTGCTACCTTAAACTGAGGTTTGAGATCTGCAGCAAGTTCTGCCCATAGCTGGGAAGAATTTTTGCAAATGGGTGCATTTTTGTAATGAATCTCATATTTGGTTCCCAGGTCTCAAACATATTTAGGCCTTTCACACAGATTGAGACCAAGGGGAATTAGTCATTCAAATACCTTTTGAGTGTCTGAGCCTTGCTGTGTTTTCCTAAAGTCTCTGTTTTTGGGATGAAGATATTACATGAGACTTATCAAGGGAAAATTTGTTTTTTTCTAATCTTCAGGGTGGAAGGAAAAATACCAAAGGTGTAATGGAAATGTGTCACGAAAAAAAAAAGAAAACAAACCAGGAAAAAAAAGGCCGAATTCATTACATTGAAACAACCAACCAAATGTTCTGAATTCTGGTCATTCTTTTTGGGTGGTTGGTTTGTGATTTCAGAACAGAATGCAAATGCTGTACTAGCACCAGGCTGGCCCTGTGGCTGGGATGTGTTGTGCTGTCTTGTCAGCATAGCTCTGAAACGAGCCAGGCTTTTCCTGCCTCACCTCCTCGAGCACAGTCACTCCAAGGCAGCGACCCCGAGGTAGATCTTTTTAAAGCTAGAGATAAAGCCATCACATGATTTCTTACAAGATTAAAAACAGAGCTTTTAGTAGAATAAATACAGCTAGATATCCTGGCTTTTTACCATGACCTAAGCAGTTGTTGTTTTAGCAGATAGCAGGAAACTATTAGTACCCTGTTCTCAGAGCCTGGTGGAAATAGGGGCAAAGCTGCTGTAGATCTCACTCTTAAAAGCTCATCTGGACTCCTAAGTTATTATCAGCCTTGCCAGAGGAGGCATCTGCTACTGCTCCATTTCCTTTCAAATCTTCAGGGTGGACCTGTATTTTCTCAGTATTTTCTTTTTCTTCTTTGTTTTTATCTCTATGAGCAATAGGAGGGTTTTGTGTACAAACAGATTTATGTTAAGTGACATTTTAAAATGAATCTATTAAGAAATTTCCTTTTTTTTTGTTTTTTTTCCTACAAGATGTTTGCTTTATTTGCCACAAAGGGGCAGGGTTACAACAAAAAATTCTTGTTGTAGAGAGCTGACAGCCCAGGCAGCCAAATGCCTGTGCACAGACGTTGGAATACCTGGTGTATGGAATCCTGTGAATAAGAAACCCCAGGTTCACACTACAAGCTGATAGTACAGCTGTGCTTTGTGAGTCATGGCCCTGCATGGCATGTGTGAGGTGCCAAAATACCCTCAAGTCAGCAAGAGACAGGTCTCAGAAAGAAGGACGTGGCTCTGTGCCCAGAGCACTTGAACAGCACCGCGTTTAATCATCCTGGATCTCCATCTAAGCATCCTTTTTCCTTATGTACCTGCAAATACAAATGCAGATCATAGAATCATAGCATGGTTTGGGTTGAAAAGGACCTCAAAAATCAGCTGGTTCCAATCCCTCTGCCATGGGGATTGCCACCTTCCACTAGACCAGGTTGCTCAGAGCTCTATCCAGCCTGGTGACCTTGGACACTTCCAGGGATGGGGCAGCTGCAGCTTCTCTGGGCAGCCTGTGCCAGGGCCTCACCACCCTCACAGTAATGATTTTTTTCCTAATATCCAATGTAAACCTCCTCTCTGTCAGTGTGAAGCCATTCTCCCTTGTCCTGTCCCTCCAGGCCCTTGTAAATAGTCTCTCCCCATCTTTCTTGCAGTCTTATTTCAGGTGCTGGAAGGCTGCAATTAGGTCACCCCAAAGTCTTCTCTTCTCCAGGCTGAACAATCCCAGCTCACTCAGCCTTTCCTCCCAGCAGAGCTGCTCCATCCCTCTGATCATCCTGGTGCCTCCTCTGGACTTGCTCCCACAGCTCCACATCCTTCCTGTGCTGAGATTCGTTCTGGTTTCTGACTTCTCCCTCACAGTCCCAGTTTGTCCTGCACAGCAGGATTGTGTCGTGTTATGCTTTTTTTTTTTTCACAGTGTTTTCCAAAAGAGCCCAAACCCCAGAGAACATCACACATCCCAAATGTCACCATCACACACCTGAGTGGTCACAGAGCTGCTGTGGCTCCTCTGAGCTGTCATTTGAGCTCCGTCGCTCCACAAACAGCTCGAGGCTGAAATGTGGTTTTGGCATCACCCAGAAGAGCTGACAGACAGACAGGTGGGAAAGGAGGCAGCAGTGAATGGCAAGAGCAGTCATTTGCACAGATGACTACAGGAAACCTGTAATCAATTAATGATTTGCATGTTCAGAATAAAGAGGAGTTGAGCAGTAAATTAGTAACTGCAGTCTAATAGCTCCAGCTAGATGATAGCAGATAATTTGCTATGCTTACATTAGCAAATAACTGAGGCAGTCAGGATACATCAAAATCCAAAGCTGCTGAGTGGAATCAAAAATGCAACTGTACAGCTTGAGCTAAACTTCTCTATTGGCATGTGTTTGGAAGAATAAGATTGGTTTTTTCCACTAAAAAAAAGTTTTTACCAATTATTTATCTTTTACAAAAAGTTTTTTCTTCCTAGGAAAAAAAGCCAGAAACCTTCTGCCTTCCTCCCACATCTCCACTCCCCCAAAAGTCAAAATAAAATAACAACAAAAAAAAGTATGAATTCTGATACCTCCCCCCCCGAGTTTTATAAATAAGTTCTTTAATTCTACTGTTATGTTTTTCACCCACATAGACATAGACAGTAAAGTGCCACTACACTCAACAGCTGCATCTGTGAAACATCCTGCCAGGCTCACCTTAAAGCCTGTAATAAATCTGGTGTGGACATCAGTGAGACTATGCCCAGACCTCTCATTTTCTTAGAGGTGGCCAAGTTCTCAATGATCTGCATCAAATGTTGTCTAGTAGCACAAATGTTTGGTTTTTTTAATTTAAAGCTGTGTACAAATTGCAGGAGAACTAATTTTATTGCAAGTATGAAAAGTCAATTAAAAATATTCCGTGTGAGTAAGGAACAGGATTTTGAGTCGTGGCTTTTCTTCTTTTATTTTACATTTTCAGGGCCATTTCCCTTATTGTGCTGGTTTGGGGGTAATTCAGTTTTGTGAGGCACAGTTTAAAAGCATGAAAATTGGGATTTATGAAATAATGTGAAGCATTTAACTATTAAGCAGCTGCTGGCTATATGTAGCAACATTAAGTACATAAAGGGAGCCACTTGGTCACTATTATGGTTAAAAGACTTGCTTATGGCTTGTAATTTGTGTATCAGATCCACTTAAAATTGGTGCTTTAAAGCTTGGCCCCTCAATTGCAGGCAGCTCTTACCTTGTGCCTTGCATTCTCAAGCTTTTTAATGGTTACACAAATTTATGTCAATGAGACCCAGAGATGTTGGAATAGTTTGAGCAGCCAAATGGTGAATAAAATCCTGGGACTGGGATGCAATGACCTCGTGCTTTTCTGATAATAAGAATTTATTCTGCATTCTTTTTCTTTTAATTCACCTCTTCCCTGCCAGCTAATCAGAGCCAGCAGAACATGATTTCTCAGATATAAAGGGCATCAGGAATTGCATTTCATGGGTGAAAATCTCTTTAGCAGGACTTTTCTGTCCCTGCCATGCCCTCAGGGGTTTTGCTGCTGCACAATGTTGCCCATGGATCCTGTTGTAGTTACCTTAGGATAATTCTTGGATTCAGTGAGAGCTGAGCAGATCTTACACTTCTTAACTGGTTAAAAAGTGTGTGTGTGTGTATATATATACACATCCTTTTTTTCAGGTGGGTGATATCACTGAGCCAGAATCCCAGGTTCACCTTCTGCTTTCAATCTTTTTGAAAGACGAGAACTTTAGCCCAACTCATTATCCCTCATTTACAGACTTCCAAGCTGAACCATTCCATGATTCTTTCTCTTAGGGATGTTTTCTGCACAATGTTGGCATGGGTAAACTTGCTGCAACCTGAAGTCATACCAGCCTGGAAATTACTTCCCCTTCATGTGTAAGTGGAGAGGGGAGAGAAGTTCTGTCATTTTATGGACCTGCTCCTGATTTGTGTCAGTGTTGAGTAAAGGAGCCAGCTCGCTGTCCCACATCGCCTTGTCCTGCTGTTGTCATGATTCACAGTGCCTTGGATTACATTCCTGGCCCAGGCATTGGAGCATCTGGGAATGTGCCTGGTTGGAGCATCTGGGAATGTGCCTGGTCGGGGTGTTGGCTGTGCCACCCCTGGTGACACAATGCTGGCACCGAGGGCTCCCGGCTCCTGCTGCTCTTCCCCCGGCGCGAGGAACACAATGAGTGGGCTCTGCAGGGGCTTGGCTGGCCTGGTGTCATTGTCCCTGGGAATCTGGCCTGCTCCAGGTTTTCTGTGGATGGCTGCTGTTGTGTCTGGAGTGCTTGTGTATGTTGGTGCAGATGCAGCATTCACAAACTGTGTTCCAGAAGCAGCCTTTCCTGTGTTTGGGAGTCAGATCCCAGCTGCAGGGATCTCTAAACTCAGAGGGTTTTTAGGATAAAGCTGTTGAGTTGGAGATTGGTCTGGGATACCTGTCTCTGCAGTGCAGTTTGTGCTGTTGAAAACATATATTGGGAAATATTGTCAGTAAAAGGCTCTGGATGTGCAATTCGGTTTTAGCTCAGAACTTTCTTGTGATTCAGGCAAGTTTGGAACTGGGCTAGAATTTTAACAAGCTCCTAAGTGACCTGGGAAACAAAGGAGTGCTGGGATAGTCACTGTCTGGGGTTTTAACTTGTGCCAGGCACTCACCCTGCATCAGGGTGAGAAAATCCTCCTCCTTTGTGGGTGCTAGCACTGTGTGTATGTGTGAGATACATTCCCCTGCTCTCTAATATTTAGTGTATAGTGGTCTATCAGTTTACTGGGTTGATGAGAAAAACATCATTCATTCTCTGGAAATGTTTGTTCCAGCTGGTAAAGCAGCCACGGTGTATTGTTTTACTTTTACTGATTACATTTGGCACAATTTCATGTTGAGCTAAGAAATGCCAATTACTTGCTGCTGTAGTGATAATATTTGTGAAAATTCTAATAATATTATGAGTTAATCCAATATGCTTCATAATGTTTCTTTTTCTCTACAGAAACTTCGGGATTTTTTTTCTGTATTCAAATTCTTTTTTTCTCTACACCTGTAGTCAAAAGTGTTTGTCCATATATATCTCTTTATTCAAAATACTGCAGTGGGTTGATGTTTTAAATAGCAGATGTTCTAGCAGCCCTCTGGAGATGCAGGTACAAACCCACTTACCTAACTGTGCATTAATGCAGTTGTATCTGGAGCAACACAGATCAATTTGGCTGTTGGAAACTTTTAATATATGGCATACTTTGGATGGGAAGATGGGAAGATGCCTAGTGATAAAGCTCTGGATTCCCTTAGGCCACTGAGAGAATTGTACAACATCATTTACATTCCAGTTTGGAGAGCCACAAGGAGCCAGCAAAGAGAGGTGCACTCTTTTTGCTGCACTGTGAGGGCTGGAATGGCTCAGGATCCAGAGTTAACTCAAAACCAGTTAAGGGTAGGGTTAAATATCTTGGTTTTTCTTCAGCTCTGTAGCACCAGCCTCAGTTTCTGGCCTGTGCCATAACCACTGGGAACAGCGCTGCCAACTCTGGGTGAGTTGATTCCATCGCTTACAGTCAGCATGTTGTTTAAAAGCAGCAAAAGGTTGAATCAGAAAGTGTTGGGAGATCATCAAAGCTGATTCTAGAGGAAGCAGAGGAGTCTAAATGCAGCGGGGGGAGAGTCATTGAGGGCTGTAAAGCAGAGCCAAGGCTCCTCTCCAGAGCCCAGCCTCGAGCCCAGCTGCCGATGTGGAAACTGTCACTTCTCATGAAGGAGCTTCAAATCATTTTCATTAGGCTGGAGCACGAGCTCACGAGGCCTCTCCTCCCCCGAAAAAGCTCTTACCACTCCTGTGATTAGTGAGTGTAATTAGAAAGTCTGTGTTCTCTGGAAGGAGCTGCTTTGGTCTCTGCTCTGGTATGGATTAAGTGGAAAACCGAAACATCATCGTGTTTTGACTAATTGCTGTGGAAATTTCAGCAAAATGTCAAAATGTGAAGCGAGGCCACATCAGAAAATTAAAGTACAGTAAGTACATGGCTGGTATATTAAAAAAAAAAAAAATCAGATGGATAGATCTAAGGGAAAAGGAATTACTAAACACAGTTGCTTGGGTTCCATAAAATGAAATTCAAGTTCTGTATATTAAAAAACATGTGGGCTGTATTTGAAAACATTTTATACAAAGGCTTGCGAGCCAAAATGGGAAAGATGGGGCTGCAGATAAGTTCTCATGTTCAGAACAGAGCAGAGATCATGGATCTGGCATGGAAAAGGAAAGCTAAAGGCAGGATCAGTGTATGATGGACTTCAGTGGATTCCAGAGAACTCACAGTCTATTTTTTCCCAAACTCACTAAAGGAAGGTGAGTTTTCAGACTTGGTGAAACTTAATCCAGAATTACACTGAACAAGATTTATGGGAGAGATGGTTATAATTCCCAGGTTCTGCTAATTCAGAGAATATTGGAAGTTTTGGAGCTGACTGTCAGCAAAAGATACCTCAGCAACACTTTCCAGTTGCATTAGTGAGACAGACAGCTACAACTCCTGAGTTTTGATTGCCAGCTTGAGTGGAGACACAGTACTTTCTCCACCTTACTGGTCTGCTTGGATGGTATAAGCTGGATCAGTGGTACATGCCCTAAAACAAAGCTCAGTTTCTCTTCTCTGCAGATCAAGTTTTCCAAAGCCACTCAGGAGCTTAAAAATGCAGGCACAAAACTAGCATTTCCAAAGTATACATCCTGCTTTGGAACCTGGTGGGTACCCAACTTTATCCTGGGCAGTGTTTTTTGAGACTCATTAAGGGCTAATGAAACACAGCTCTACATATAACTAACGGTTTAATTGGAGGGAATTATTCTGTGATTGACAGTGCTGGAGACAGGGAAGGGTGTTCCAATCTTTTCTGCTGGTCTCCAGGGATCCCTTCTGTTAGTCCTTTGTTCACACTCCTCTTCTCCAATATCTGCCCTGACGGCTGGTATTTTTTATTCCTTTGCTTTACACCTGTTTTGTGTTAACAACCAGCAAAAGCTGAAGCATGACGGGGAGAATTTGTCATATTATTGTGGCTGTGCCACAGCCCAGGCAGGATGCTGATCAATCATGCACGGGTGGCTGGCTCCTCAGACACCACAGGCCATGCACACGTGTCTTGTTGCTGAAAGCAAGTTAAAATCATCATTGATTTGCAGGTGGATTAAGGGAGGCAATAGCATTTCTTGCTGAAAGCCACAAAGTGACCCCTCAGCAAACGTGGGCAGATGGTATCAGGGGGCTGCTCTCAACAGCTCCGTTCCTTTTGTTGTTATAACTTGGGGAAGGGAAAAGTATTTCAGGTACCACCCAGGACCTTCACTTATTTTAGGTCAGAAAGTGGGCACCAGTCTAAAACCAGTCACAGTACGTCCACAGGAAGAGATTCCCAGAGAAACAAAATAGCTCCTGATGTTTAATTGTTTTATCCTTGAAAAAAGTGTGTCTCTTTAAGGATTTCATTTAGCACTCCTTTTCAGACAAGAACTGACACTGCTCATGCTGACACTGTCTGAAAATTACATCATTTTAATAATTAACAAGTACAATATCACTGTATTTGTGTTTCTCACAAATACAGGTGACTGAAAAGCAGATCAGCAAATTGTAGATTCACAGAATGTTTGGGTTGGAAGGGACCTTAAAGCCCACCCAGCTCCACCTCCCTTCCATGGACAGGGTCACCTTCCACTACCCCAGGTTGCTCCAAGCCCTGTCCAACCTGGCCTTGGATACTTCCAGGGATGGGGCAGCCACAGGTTCTCTGGGCAACCTGTGCCAGGGAAGGATTTATTTGTAATATCTAATCTAAACCTGCCTTCCTTCAGTTTAAAGCCACTATCCCTTGTGCTATTACTCCATGCTCTTGTCAAAAGTCCCTTGTAAAAGGAAATGGCAGGGAAAGACTCAGAGCCATTCCAGTTGTGCTTTTTTTAAAAAAAGCCAGCACAATTTCCATCTGATGTTAATTACGTCATGTGCTTTATACGTTTTTGTTCTAAACCAGCAGCACTAAAAAAGTTCGATTCTAGCAGATTCTTATCTTATTTTTTCCATGTGCATTATTGTCTCCCAATTTCTGAAGGAAACCTGGAAGGATTTAAAGAAAACTGTGTAAGAGGGAATAAATAATACTCATGAGATGCCTTCTGTCCTGTAGTGGAGTCAGAGAATGCCAAGATTCCAGACTAATTCTTAAAAATAACTGATCAGCATCACAGCCTGCCTTATAAATGATTTCTCCTGCAGCAATTGAAAATAGGAATACTCTGTGGGAGCAGCAGGAACAGAAATCTGCTGTAGCTTGAGGCAGAATGGGTGTTGGGTTCTTTGCTTCAGAAGTTGGGGCTGCATTGAGCTTTGCTGCTGGATTTGAGTTACAGCTGAGCCTTTTGTTGCACTGACCAAGTTTCAGTGTTTACCCGTGTCAGCAAACACTTGTACTTTGAAATCTGTGTAGACAAGGCCTTGCAAGACTTCTTGAACCTCTTTGTTGATGTGTGTGTTCAAGCACTACATACTCTTCCTGGTACAAAGGAAGAAAAGTGCTTCAACTGCTAAAAAAAACATTAAGAGTACAATATTTCAGCAATTGATTCGGAGTGGGGAACAAACTGGAAATGCTAACATTTGTCACAGAATAGAAAGTTCTGAGTTGTTGTGATGCCTTAGAAGAGCCAACACCCCCATGCTGTGAAGC
This sequence comes from Pseudopipra pipra, assembly GCF_036250125.1. Classification (NCBI taxonomy): domain Eukaryota; kingdom Metazoa; phylum Chordata; class Aves; order Passeriformes; family Pipridae; genus Pseudopipra; species Pseudopipra pipra. Next base: position 3,546,598 of record NC_087559.1, on the reverse strand, counting down.
ACTGTGCCCATGGGCCAGGCTCCTGGGGGGCACTGGGCTTTCCAGGAGATGCTTCCCACAAGGATATGCAATGGGTGATGCACTATGGGGTTTGTCTGGCAGAGGGGACACACCCTGGGAGCAGGAAGGGTGTGATGGGGTCCAGGTGGGCACAGGGTAACTCGTACCAGGGTGCTGGAGCTCCTGCAGCTGCAGGGGATGATGAGGAATCCCACAGCTGCAGGGGATGATGAAGAGCTGGCCAGGCAGCACCCAGGGCTTCTCTGGGTTGAGCTGCTCAGAGGTTTCTGTTCCTGTTGGAGAGTACTCTAAAAGTTTAATACTGGTTTCTACCTCCAGTATGTCAGGATAATTTTTTTCTGGATGCTGGTCTCATTCCTTTCCTCCTGGCTGGGTGAGTACAGGCTTGTGTGTGCTGGGTGAGCCTTGGGGTGGTGTGTAGATGGGGGTGTAAACATGAGCAGTGTCTTTACTTCAAGAGAAAAAAGTCCTCAAAGGCCTTCAAGAACTAATTCTTCTGTAAACCCAGCTTTGATTCCAGCTGCACAGCATATATTCTTGTGGATCTGGGAGCGAGAGAGAAGCTTAATAATCAGTGTTTAAATGCCCACCTCCCCAAGTAGTGTGAAAATGCTCCTTCAGCCCAGAGGAACTGAATAATTCCAGGATTTGATATCTGGGGGTCTCTCAGCTCTGGGAGTAATACTAAAAGGAGTTCTTTCCTTCAGGAGTTTTTAAAGGGCAAAATTCCTGAGTTAAGAGTTGAGATTCTCTTATTGGTACAGACCTAGAATCTGCTGGTTTTGGTCTTAAGCCAGTGCATTTTTTTGGGGGGGGAAATACCTTTTCTATGCAATAGAAACTACCATTTTTTTCTAGGGAAAATAGGAATAATTTCTATGCTGAGCTGAACTGGAGTATTTGAGCACTAAATATAATCAGAAAACGTTTAACATCTAATTTCTGTAAAAATATAACAATCAGCTTTATGGCAGTACTTCATCCCATGCAGGTGGATGGTGATGTAAGTGGACTGGTCCAGAAGAAGGGGGGATTTATTTAACATAGTTTTAGGCTTAGCACCACTAAATGTGGCTCTTGGGGTGCTTGGGGTGCTCAAAACTGAGCCATCCAGGCAGAAAGGCCTCATGTTTGCCTTTGAAAGCCCTCCTGCCACAGGTGTGGCCACTGGTAACTGGAGAGCAAAGAGAGGAGCTGTAACTTGCAGGGTTTTTTCTGGAAAATCAAATTGTGTGGTTACAGATCATGCCTGTACTTAACTGGAGGCTCTTTTGTAGAAGTTTGGGAGAATGATGGAGGTCTGGACCTCAGCCTCAGCTTTTTCTAAAGCTTCAAAAGCATACAGGTTATCATTATCACTTGTCAATCCTGGGATGATTATCTTGGAGGAAATGTTACTGTGCTGATATAAGTTCTTTATCCAGCAATACTCATGACTTTCTTGGAGCAACATGCAGAGCTCTTAATAACACTGTGAATGACTTATTTGGGAAAAAACTGAAGAACCACATCTGAAAGTCTAGAGGAGGAAAACTTTTACTTTGGTTTGCTGGTGTTTCTTGGATTTGATTGTTGAAAAGAACAACAAGCAAAAACTGCTTCAGCTTCTCTATTCTCAGATGAGAAGCAGCAGTTGTGGCATGCAAAGATTAGAGCATACAAGTGTCCTGAAATTGGAAAGATGCTTTACTCAGGTCTGAAGAAGCATTTGGCTGCATTTAGTAATTTTTATGTGCCTTATCATGACCACACAAGCTATTCGGTCACTTAAAGCTTGAGTGTGGAGCTGGGATCCTGCTGCTGCAGAAACAAAGGGTGTTCTGCACAGAAAATCACTCTGCTGTGATTTCTGGGGGCCAGCATCAATGTGAACATGGGAGATAAACAAGAAGAAATAAGGTATCACAAAACCTTTTCAAATTGGAGTGGCACAAGGCTTGTTGCCTGTTAGCTGTGCTCGGTGTGCAGCTCAGGAGGGGCAGTCCTGCCTCTTTCCAGCCTGATCAGTGGGACTGAGGCTGTCAGAGTGATCAGAGCTCAGGGGTTCCACAGGCACGGGCAGCAGAGGAAGAGCAGGGCTGGAGGAAGGCTTGCAGAGGGCAGTGCCTGGTGTGAGTGGCATCCAGATGAGAGCAGCTGGGTGTGGCTGTCATGTTCTGGGAGTCAGGGCTCTGGAGCAGCGTGAATTTTGGGAGAGGATTTCTGGCTTGTGTTTCCAGCTTGCTGTGCTCTTATGGGTGCTCTGCTCTGTGAGAATAGAGCAGGGACAACTGTTACTCTGGCTCAAGTACTGCTGATCTTTAGAGCTTCCCAGCATTTTTGCTGTCATTGCTGTTATTCTGTTGTTTCTTCCCTGTGGCTCCGTGACAGCAAAGTTTTGTCATGCAGCTTCTCAGTTCCTGTTAGAGCATTTGGGGAGGGATGTGCTGCCACAGTGGGATGCTGCTGTTTGACTGAGCTCTCTCAAAAGCACAGTGTGTGATGTGGTAAGAAGTCACAGAAAGCTTGGTAAAGGTGGAGAGGAGCTTTTGCCTCCCTTCACGAGTGCTTGAGCCAGACTGGCTCCCTGGTAGTTCCTGTGCAAACTATGATTGTTCCTCCAGACTTCTCCCACTCTTTTCTAGGTCTGCCGTTTTCCTTGCACTTCGAGGTTCTGCTTCTCCCCAGTTTCTGTGCTGCTCTGCTCTTGCTTGGCTCCCTTTTTAGCATGAGAATCCTCCCGATGTGGAGGAGTTAACTGCAGTGTTGTGCAGCTGCCAGGCAGTTTGGGTTCTTGTGTCCTTGTTAAAGTGGAGACATTGGCTTGTAAATATTCCACTCTGAGGTCTGATTATGGCTCAGACCAGCGGCTACAGACATCTTCCTACAGTATATTTTGGCAGGGCTGGGTTGATTAATGAAGCTTGAAGCATGAGAAGGAAAACTCTGGGAAACTCCTATGCTGCACTTAAAATATCTCCTGTAAATTAATATTTCTGAAACATGTTGTCTGCTTTAAACTTAGACCCAGGGGAGCAAATGTGCTGATATGTATGAGCAGTTTGATTTCCTTCCCAAGCTCAGCAAGAGACTGTGCCAGTGAAGGGCAGCAAGAAGCTTTGAGCAGAGAAAATAGAAGTTTAATGTTTCTGGCTGTTGAATGAAAGAATTGGGCCGTTATGGAGATAAGTGAAGGATGGAATATCAGCATCTCAAAAGCCCTGCAGGGATGTCTAATGCTGTCCCTCTAAAAAGTACTGTGTTGATGTAGCGAGTACTTGAAGTAATGACTTTTTAATGTCTTTAAGGGAAACAAGACCACCCTGATTAGCTCTAGTTTTATTTTCCAAAGAGTTGTGATTACTAAAATATTGCTGTATGTCATGAATAACTTGGTTCTGTGGCTGAGGTACCTCAGGCTTGCTACAAAGTGGTTAGGTCTCACTTTCTCTCTCGCTTTGAGGCAGTTTGGCTGCTGAACCAAGTTTAAATGTGTTTTTTCCTACTGGAATCAATGTCCTGGTAGTCTCAAGGTAAAGACCATGAGGTCCTGTATTGGACAGTGGCTCTAGGGCTGGGAAGGGGGATGCTGTGAGCACTGTGGAGTGCAGGGCAAGTCATCACGTGGGTGCTGGGATGGGAGTTGGTGGCCCTGCCTCTGCACTGTCCCACTGTCCATCCCCATTAGTTACTGCCACGTGTGTCCCTGCAGCTGTGCAGTCTGAAGACCTGACCTGAATAAAAAAAGCTGCTTACTTTTTTCCCTCCTTTTTTCCTGGTTGGATCACTTTGGAAATCCTCTTTGTCATGAGCCTGGGAGAATTCATGTGTGAGAAACCTCCTCAGGAGCTGTCTAATACATTTGTGGAGCATTTCTGTCTCAAGGAGAAGTGCCCAGAGCATATTCTCTGATGATTCTCTTGAGCAAACCTGTGTAACTTGTCACAAAATTTTGCCACTGGACATGGATGTTCCATGCCCTGAAAAAGCTGCTTTTGAACTTCGGTGCCAGTGAAAATCCTTCATGGTTGAGCTGTAGCTTTTCAAGATTGTTAGGGGAAAAGTTCTCCTTTCCATTTTGTTCTGTATTTATGTATCTACACACAGGCCAAAGACAAAAAATGGGGGTCACTGAAGTGTTGTGTCAACGTGTATAAATTTCAGGGCAAGTGTGAAGGAGTCTGTAAAGCTGATGTTGGAGAACAGCCCACTGCACGTTGGGCTGAATGTTTTTAAGTGACTGGTACCTGCAGGAGGACATGATATGAGTTCTGATTTTTTTTTAATATGGATAAATAACTTTAAAAGGTGTTTCAAGCTGAACACACACAATTTAAGCCCCCTGAAATACTAATTTTCAATTTCTTCCCCCTTGGGGTGGGGGGTGGCACATGAGTGACCACACCTGCACTATGTGGCCACCTGGCAGTGGGGGTAAAATACCTTGTTAGGAGTTAAACGATTAGTCACTGCAAAACCTTGGCAGTGAGATGCTATCTAGCTAAAATTACTGGCTGAAGTTTAATTCCCAAGATGGGCAGTGCTTCGTTGTTTGAAGCTGTTTGTTGCTGTCGTGATCAATACGAGTTGTACTTTTCATGAGTCTTCATATTCTGCTGTTCTGAGCACAGTGCTGGCTGTGGATTTCATTGGCAGTCTCCTTTAACTCATTTTCTGTTCTCCAGCATTAATCTTCGCTTGTCAATGTTTTCTAAATCTAATCCAGCAGAGCCCCAGGAAAATAAAGCAATTGTTTAAATTGATGGTTTCAAACAAAATAAATCATAAATCAGTATATGATCTTTGAAACCTCTCTTTATCTAGAAAGTGTTTTCTTTTTTTTTTTTCTTTTTTCTTTTTCTTTTTCCTCCCCCTCTTGGAATGTGATTATGGAGCCTGGATTAGAAATGTGCAGGAAGCCCGTGCCACCTGCAGGTGCTGGGGAGAGGCTGCATTTCTCAGCAGTGCCCAGTGCTGTCCAACCTGCTGAGCTGCCTCTTGCAGGGCCTGCAGGTGATCAAAATAAACGTGCTCAGCTTTCTTTCCTCCTTCAGCAAGTGGAAAACATGGAATATAACAGAGAGTGTTCTTCCAGAATTCCCCTGTTAATCAGTCCTGACTAAATATAAGTGGAAAGGGCTCGGATGAGGTGGGATCAGTGGGGGGTTGTTTTCTTTCTGTTGCCTTCACAGAAAGCAGCTGGTGCAGCTCTAGGTCTGAGGACCCCACAGGCCAGAACTCTCATGCTTTGATGTATTGGCTTCTGTATTAATTGATATTCCTCTCTTTGTGAGAGCCTGATGTCTGTCTGGGAGGTAAAAAGATGGAGCTGTGTTTCTTCTAAGGGTGAACTGGTACGAAGTCAGGTTTCTGGCTGCTCATTGTCAAATTTTAGCTATTTGGGACTATGTTCAGCCTGAACCCCAGGTGTGCTCAGGTGCCACCACACAGTGGCATTGCTGGAAGCCAAGCTGCTGTGCAGGTTTGAAGCTGCCTACAAATAACCCTCTCAAACAGCAAGGGAGAGCACGGATGGGGAATGATTTAAGGAGAACAAAACAAAGTAATGGAAGACAGCATGTGCTGCTAATTACCTGCCATTCTGATTTCTGGAGTGATTTTTCATCCATGAGCTGTGTGGTCGAATTCAGCAGCAAACCAGGAGTACGTTCTGGCTTGTGGGCATGTTAAACACTGGGATTGACATTGTGTCATTCCTGCTCCAGGTCTTCCATTTAGGCTCGTGCTGCAGCTTGGGGAGTGCTGCTGGAGCTGGGTAGTTCATCATAAGTCGTAATTGCATAAAGATGATCTGCAGGAGCTCCCCAGACTCAATTTCCACTTGTAATTGGCAGATGAAAGAAGACTCAGAACAATTATCTGATATTAATTACGTCAAAGACTTTTCGGATTTTCCTCATCTTTAAAGTCTCCTTTATTGACATGACCAGGGAGGTTTGTGCAGGGAAAGGGGGAGGGAGTCTATGACTCTTTCAGCAGTTCTATCCAAAGCTGACTCATGCCCCTTCATAGTAGAACATCTTCAGCAGCTTTAGCTCTCGAAGTCTCGTGATCTCCAAATATCACATTGGTGTAAAATGTCCACATCATCTCAACCTGGAACTCAATGCTGGGCTTTGTGGAGGAGAAAGCACAGGGCTCAGAGCTGGGCATGTCGTGCCCTGCTGGGCATTCACAGCACCCAGTGCAGTCCTGCCTACCTGTGCCTCTCAGAAAATTCAAATATTCATTTCAGTATTTATGCAGAGTGGGTGAAAACTGTGAGCAGGGCCTGAAAATTCAACCCCTGAAACCAAGTAGTTGTGCCAAACCCATTTCAATGGAAGGGGAGCTTTCTACAACCAAGACTTTTATTGGATAGTTTATCCTGTGAGGGGAAGAAGGGAGATGTGGCTTTAGTGGACACCTCTAAAAAAAACAGAAACTGAGTTTTAATTTTGCAGAAAAAGCATCTATAAAGTGGTAGCTACTCTTGCAGGTGAGCCTGGACAATAATTCCAGACTTATTTTTGGAAGAGTGCTTCTGTAAGGTATGGGAATGTTAAGGAGGAGAAATTCTAACGTAGCTGTGCCCTGATAATACACCTGCTCTCAGCCACACTCTCTGCAGTTACTGAGTTATGTGCACTGAAGGCAGAGAAGAGTTCCATTAATTCCAGAAAAATCCTGGATCAGATAGCTCTCTGCTGGAGGTCTGTTATACACAGGTGATTTTCTGAGCTTGTGTGGACTGGTCCTGTGCTCTGACAGGTCTGATTTTGGTGAGTTTTTTGTTTGGTTGAGGTTTTGTTTTTGTTTTGGGGGTTTTGTTTGGTTTTGTTTGGTTTTGTTTTAGTTGGGGTTTTGTTTATTTTGTGTGGGGTCTCTTTTGTTGTTGTCATTGGTTTGTTTTGTTTTTTCCTTTTCCTCTCTGGTGTTTAGTCTTGTGGCAGCTGTATTATGGGATGGCAAGGGAAAATAGTCCCTGCCATAAGGAAATAACCTGCAATCTGTGAGGGCAGGGGGAGGCTTTCTGTCTTGTTCCAGAGGGTGTAAAGCCCACTGGAGGGTATCAGTCATTTGATGTAAAGCTGGAGTAAGCCTGTAACCAAAAATGGGCTTAAATAGAAATCAAATCATGGGTGGAAGTTACAAACTGTGGTTTCTCAGCTTCCCAGCACATGGGGCATCAAATTTGCTTGCTTTCATTTCTTGATGCCTATTTTTACAAATGCTGTCAGCATGTTGTGTGTTCCCCAGCTCTACTTGTCCATCAGGTTTATGTGATCAAATATAAACCTTGTTTTCCTAGGAATCCGGGCAGGAAAAGTGAAAGTAGGCAAATATAAATACATACCTCCTTTGCCTTGTTTGATTGAGCATCCCAGTGTCTGTGGGACTGTGGAGAGGAAATGTCTACTGAGGGTAGCATGAATAATGGCCCTCACTCCCTTTTAAAACAGGGTAATAATATGCAATATTTATTGTATTTGCCTGAGTGCTCAAAAATTATGTTTTGGCTGAAATTTATACCCGGCCAGGCCCCTGGAGGGCACCAACGGCCAACATTACAGATTTTTCACTCTCCTTTTAGCTATTACCCACTGACACACAGCACTGTGAGAATGGCAAATATCTCCCCATGTATAGATTAAAGTGAACTTGCTTTGCCTTGCATAATTTGAAAATTCAAAAGACCAATTTCTTAGCGTAATTGAAAACCGCTACATTTCAGGCTTATTCATCGAATCAGTATTTCCAGTTAGAATTCAAATTAATCTTTCTACCTTTAAACAAGATAACGAGGGTGTAGTTATATTTACTCAGCCTTTTAACAATCAGGTTCAGTGTAGCTGCATATGATTAACCACACAGCCATGACTGCAGAGGGTTGGTGTGGGCATGACTCGAGTCAGGAGGAAAATTCATCTCTTAGGGCTGAAAATCTGAACTGACAGTTCAACGCTCAGCCCAATGCCCCAGTCCCTCTGGAAGAGAAAAGTAAAGAGGAAGGAAGGAAGGTGAAATGACCAGCCCAACATAAAAGCTGTGTCATCTTCTGCATGTTCCCCCCGGGATTATTTTTTTTTTTAAATTCAGCCTGGAGTCCTCTTGCTTTAAAACTGTGCTAATGCAACTTTACTGAGTTACCTCCAATACCTGTCAAAAAGAGATGTGACATCTGAGAGTGTTTTTGGAGCACATCTGTGCATCTGGGTGTTCTGTGGGTTGGTCAGCTGGAAACACAAGTTTGAGGTTTGTGCATGGAAACCTTTATCTGGAGCACACCCTGCTCTGCATCTCAGGTGTCTGGTGTGGTGGGTAAATTGGGTGGTAAAAATCCCCAATTCTGTGAAATAACAATGGGTGGGTTTTAAGAGCTCAACTCTACAAAGAGAAGCCAAAGGGATAATTTTACCAATATCATCCTAAATTTGGGCACCTGAGAGGTTGTGGATTTACTTGGTATTTGGAGTGGCTTAGACTGACTGTTTCTTAGGTTGTATAAGGAGGCAGAGCTCCTGAACTTCAGGAGAATTAAACTGAACTACAAAAATAACCAAACTTTGGCAAAAGAAGGCTTTTTAGTCTTAGTGGTACAAGGCCCCGAGGCTGAATGTCAAAAAAAGTCAGATCTGCAGAGAACAAAGCAAGGGAGCAGCTGGTCACAGGCTTTGGTGGATCCTGCGTGACTTGCAGTGTCCAAATGGAGATGAGTTACCTTTCTGAAAGCTCAGCTCTAACTCCAAGATTAATTCTGAGAAGTCCAATCTGCCCTGTGACATACAAGAGGTCAATATGAAGAATATGGGTCGGTTTTTTCATGCATTAATAAAGAAGGGGCTGTTGCACAAGGTCAGAGCAGACAGGTTTGAGGACAGACAGTTCTGCCGCGCTGCCTTTCTGCAGGGAAGTGCTGAACACATCCCTGTCCCTGTGGCTGTTCTCCCAGCACCTTACATGGGACTGGGTTTCCTGATGCTGAGAACCTTCCTGGTTGTTGGTGTGGTGCTTGGAGGTGTGGTGTGTAGGTGGGCACCCTGCTTTTCCTGCAGGGAAGACGTCACTGTGATGGTTCAGCTGGCAACAGCCTTTGCAGAACGTGAGAGGTTTCGGGGGATTTTTTGGTTCTTATTTCTGGGAATGGCAGGAAGTAAACCAGATTGTCACTGGAGTGTTTGACCCTCCACGTAGCACATCTTACCTGCAGTGGGCTGTGGTCTCTGGCAGTGTCTGTCCCCTGTGTGAGCTGAAGCTCTTCTGTTGAGGTTGAGCTGTGTTTCCTTGCACTTGCAGTGTCTCAAATCGTGCACGTGGGCAACAACTGCCTGAACTGTACTTGCTTGATTTGTGTGTGAGTGTAGACAATGTGCAGAGGGCACCCTTCAAAGTGAATGTTAATGACCAGTTGTTACAGCATCCTGAGCAACAGCTGTGCAGGGGTACCCGGGGTGGGTTGTAGGTACGTGTTCGGGTTGCACTGTCACAACTTCTGAGCTGAATCCACCTCCCAACTGGCTCCTGCAAACAGGCAGGAGGCAATTTTTCTCACAGGCTTCTACTTTGTGCTCTATCAAGCAATCTATGGCTTGTGCTTCACTATCTGCAACTTGCATTATCATTTATGCTTGTGCAAAAAGGGAATATTCAATTCTTCCTGTGTTTAAACATAAACATCAATGTAATATAACACCCTGAAGAAGGGTGAAGTACTTCTTTGTTGACTGCTGTGCTAATTGTCCTCCCTGTCACTCATTTACAGGTCTGGGCTGGTTTAGCTCTGCATCTCTCTGCTGCACTGTCTGCAGGCACAGGAGTGCAGACTGTTTAATTTGCACTGGGGACTGCCTTTGACTCTGAATAAGAAAGCACCTTTAAACACTCCCCACCTCTGCTGAGCTGCATGTTCCTGGTTTCCAGCTCCTGTGTGCACTTGGCCAGCAGGATCAGAGCTGGGCCTAAAAGGTAAGTGTGAGCAAACTTATAACGAAGTAATTAAATTAATGTAAGTTGTTATTTACCTGTCCAACATCTCAAATTGGACCATGGACTTGATATTTCCAATACTATCGTTACTCTGCTGCTGAACCAGCATGGTGATGGCAGGTGGGACTTGCTGGTTCTTCTGGCATCTTTGTGGGCCCTGAGTCTGTCAAGGAAAATCTGTTTTGCATGTGAGAAGACAGGGATTGAAGTTGCCTGGGTGATCCCACAAGCAATCCTTGTGCTACTTTTAACCTGTAGGGACTAAGTAGACAGTCACCTATCCCTGGTCTTTCCCCTGATTACTCTACTGTGCCCAGCATAAACTGGAAAGAGAAGAGACTGTGTCCTAATACACTATTTTTGAAAGGCTGGCTGTTGCTGTGTGAAATCTCTTCTTGAGTTACTAAGGGTTTTATTCTGGATGGCGTCCTGCATATGTTTTTCAGTCACAGACTGGAATAATTCCAAGGAAGCTGTTCTGTTGCCTAATTAATAATACATCTCTTTAAAGAATAAATAAAAAAAAAAATCAATGCATATTTAACTGATAAGCTAGAGTAGCTTCAAAAGCACTGTTTTGGTCCATGAGCTGCATAATACAGTGCTGTGCTACTCTGAAAACTCTGACTAGAACAAAACTTTGGATGTGCGAGTTTGCATTGTGTCTGAAGTTGTTGGATGGTTTAATGTGTTGACTTTCATGACTTTTGTTTCTTTCCTCTCTTGGAGAGAAAGGATGAAAAGTACAATTTAGTGAGCTAAGTGAAGTAGTGGAGGTAAAAGCCTCTGTTACTGCCTTTCTGAAAGGGATTTGTGACTAAGATGAAACCTGCAGCAGCAAGGTGAAGTCATAAAGCCACTGCCCAGCATCACCTCATCCTCAAGCAGCTGTTAGTCAACAAGCTGCTCTGGAAAGCAGCTTATGTGGCTGTTCCCTTCTGTTAAGGAATGAAGGGTAAAATATGGTGTAAAACTAGGATTTGAGAGAGGATTTTTACCTACTACTGTCACTGTCCAACAGTGGCCAAAGCTTCTCATTGTGCACTTTCTCATAACGAGGTAAGAACAGAGGTTTTGGTATGAGCTTTTGCCACTCTCACTTCTGCTGGATCTTGTGAAAGCTGCTGCTGCCTGGTTTTGTAATACCTTTACCTCATTATTGCAAAGACCAAATAATTGTGTAAACCAGGTTGTTTTTGATTCTTTCATGGCAGTTATTCCTCACCATCACAGACTGTTGACATGGGGAGAGTAAATGAGGAGGGTGTGGAGACCTAATGGGAACATCCCCAACAGACAAAGTTTTTCCTTGTTTTTGTGTGTGTAAAAATATTTAGGTTTATTTTCCTCTGGACACGTGTTTTCAAATAAAGAAGTTTCTTTGGTTTCTAGAACAGTCTTCTGCAGAGATGATAGGCAAACAAGCAGAACCTTTCCCTCTCTGCTGCTCTTGCTCCCTGGCTGCCTGACCTGGCACTCTGGGTGCATCTCCCAACCTCCTTTTCCAGAGCTATGCCCCAAAACTCCCAGGTCACAGGGGGTTTCCCACTGTCTCTGTCTTTCATGTGGTTCAAGGAGTAGCAGCCAGGATAAAAAAAGTCACTTTTCTTCTGGTGATGCTCAGCAGTACCTCTGGGCTTGGCTGTAACCGGGTGAGCAACACCAGGTACCGCTCGTGGCACTTGGGATTCGAGGCTGGAGCTGCAACGAGATCAAACTACACATCTTGCAACACAAATGAGGATTGCTTTGATGAAAGCTGAGGCTTTAATTTAATTTGCATGGGATCTAGATGGATGGCCTGTGTGATCAAAATGGATGGTGTTGTAAATAGGTTCAGGGAGTAACAGAGCGATGCCAAGTGACAGGAGCTCAGTCGTGGGCTCAGAGACAGGACCTCATCCTGACCCTAAGCAGGAGAGTGCAGGGCATGATGCAGCTTTTTCATCTCCTGCTCGTCAATCATGAGCTTTGAAAGCCTGGAGACAGCTCAGCTCTGTTATATTTTGCTGGAGGGCAGAGGTAGTGCAGTGGTAACTGCATGGCTCGTGAGATACAGAAACCTCGTGTCGTGCTGTCTGCACCTCTGGAGCAGGAGCACTGCTTCCTCTTGGCTGTCTCACTGTAAGTCATTTTTAGCCTCAATTAACAAGCAAAACTCATTCATCTTGAGGATGCCCAAAATGGAATATATTAAGAGTCACAGAGGCCATTAAGGAAACTTAAACCCTCATTTCATCCTGGTGTCTGAAAGATTTATTAAGAGTTCAGGTTGGAGATGTGCAGGAGCTCAGGTGGTCAGTTGTACACTGGACAGGAATCATTAGGAGAATATATTCTTTAAAGTCATTGCCAGTGTTTTTTAAAACATTTTTCTTGACTCCTACAAGCAGAGATAGTCTTTATGCAAAAGATATTATATTGTCTTATAGCTATGAAATCGATCTCAGAAAGGCCAAAGATTCCATTTTTCCGTGATCTGGTTCCTGGGAACCATCTGGCTGCATTAAAGGTGAGAATTAACTTACTTAGCTAGTAAGTTAATTGATCCCTTCCAACTTGAGATATTCTATATTAAGCAAGAATGATTTGGGACCCTTGCCAGTGAATGTCTTGGAGGAGATCTTGCATTTTAATTCTCAAAAATGGTGTTTAAACTCTTTATTTGTTTCCCTGATATCTCCCAGGTTGGATATCAAGCTATGTTAGTTAAACCTTTATCACTTCTGCAAAAATTAAGTCTTTCAAAGGGACAACTTTAAAGATTTAAAGGTCTCTGACTTTCAAGGGTGCTTTTAACAGATGTATCTTTGCTGAAATGCTCCTTAGCACAATTGCAGTGCAGTTAATCTACCACCCTTTGGAGCTGACTTCTAAACTGGATAATGGAAATTACCCCAACTTCTGTGTCTGTTCCCAACTGCCTAAAGATGGTGATTGCAACAGCAGGGAAACAAATAGCTCTGTGGTCCCTGAAAATGATATTTATCTTACACTACTTGTGTTCCTGAGGAATCTTGGAAACAGTGTTTTCAGTTATCAAATCCAGCTCCTGATTTTGTGAGCGACTGTGTAACAGAATCAGAGTAAAATAACCTGGGAGGATGTTAGAGAGGTCATGTAACTCATCCATCAGCCCCAAGGCAGGATCAACTATATATTAATCCTGACAGATATTTATTCAATGTGTTCTGAAAGATCTCCAATGGTAGAGAGATGCTCTGCTAATCTATTCTCTCTCCTCATCCCTGCCCTTAGAAAGGTTTTCTTGACATTTCCCCTGAACGCTTTCTTCTTGTAATTGGGCAAGAAAACTGAGTGACTTGTCTTATTTGTTCCAGGTATGGAAAAAAGATTATATTCTACTCTATGTATATGAAGGCTTTGAGGTCCCCCCGTGGGTTGTGTGCTCTTTAGGGTACACAATCCATAATGTTTTAATGCTTTTAATCTTTCTTCTTGTCACTGCAGATCTCCCATCTCACTGCACTCCTGTTGCTCTCCCCACTCAGGCTGCATCTCTCCTGATCCAGAGTGTCTTTCTTAAGTGTCTCCAGTAGCATCCAGCAGCCTCTTTTGATTCAGTAACTGTTTGAAATACGTTTGCTATCAAGATTAAAGTAAACAAGGGCTATTATTTGAACATTGTTTCCTCTAACTAGATCAGTCTTCCGTATTAACAGTAGTCCTGGTAAAATTAAAACTAATGCTAAATATCAATATGGAACCAAATGTGCATTTTGAAGTGAAATTGGAGTTCTAAAGCAGGCTTTAGCAATATCCAAGCTCGGTATTTTTGTCCAAAATTTGGATTTGGACCCAAACAGCTTCAGTCTTTCACCTTTTTTTAAACAGATGTTTCCTATCCCCTTTAACTATTTGCTCTTCCCTGAACACTCAGTTGCTATTTGTGTGTGTGTGTTACAAGTTCTAGATCCTTCTTGTTGTGGAAGGTATTCTCATTTGCACACACTCTATGATTTGACAGCTTATTTAATAACAAATGGCACTTGTTGCTGATTTTTGTCACATGAAACTTCTGCAGAGCCTTTTTTCCTCCTGCAATTAAACCCTGCATCTCAGTTGCTGCCTTTGTTTCCTTTGAACTCATCAGGGGAGGAATATAATCAGACATTTGAAATTACAGTCTTGGGTAAGAGGCAACGTTAAGGCGTTGAGTACCACAAATCTTTGTTTAGCATTTCAGAGCAGGTAAGCAGACAGGCCGAATAATCTGCACTCATTTCTGAGCAATAATTTAGGATTCTGGGGAATCAGATATTGCCCTAAGCAGTTTTGAGGAAATAAGACTCAGTTGATCAAGGTGGGAGAATAAAGCTGCAACAGCAGAAGCTGCAGAGATTTAATAGTCACTCCCAGCTGAGTAATGCATCTACTCTTCATCCTGCTGGCAAATTAGGGGTGTGCAGAGATAGAGATGGCAAGGATAAAATGTATGTAAAAATTTGGGATTAAAGGAGTCCTTTTGATCCCTTTAAACCAGTCCAGAAGGCTCCACAGAACCTCTGGCTCTTACCTAGTAAGCCTCACCACCTGCCCAGGCGGGCACAATAATGAACTGCAGACCTTTGGCACGAAAGGGGGAAAAATTGTGATGTGCCAGAGGGGGAAAGCAAGACATGGGAAACTCTTGCTGGTGTCTTGAACTACTGAATTAGCAGCAAATTTGCTGGCTAAAAAAAGTCCAGCTGGTGTTAAGAAATGAGTTGCTTTCCCAACTTCAAAGCCTGCACTGGGCTGTCCAGGGAGGATAATTCCTTCCATGAACAGTCCATTTAACCCCTGAGTGCGTGAGCTACGTGAGCTCCTGGAAGAGGTTTCTCTTTTTTTACATGTCTCGCAAAAAAAGTGTTGAACAGTTTGTGCTTAAGGTGAGAAAATACCTCTTTGAAAGGTTTTTATGGAAATTGCTTCTGTAACAGGGTCAGAGAGAAAACTTTGTGCTCTGTGGCTGCAGGAGGAAAGGACCATCTGAGTTACAGCTGAAGGAACTTCGCTTTATTTTTGAAGCCGGGGTGATTTCCTTAGAAACTTTATTCTTTGGGATGAGTGCCAGGGGCTTCTAGAAGAGGTTTTACTTCTGAGCAGAGCTTGGATCTTTCTTGATATAGTCCTTCTGTCACGAGCCTGTTGGGAAGGGGGGAGTGGAGTTTAATGGAGTGGGTTACAAAGCGTGTGTGTCAGTTTGGATGGTCCAGAGTGGGTAAGGGGGGGATAAATCACTGGGAGTTGGGCTCAGCCTTGTGTTTATTCCCCTGCTTTGAGTGTGTGCAAAGGCAGGAAGGTGCTGAAGCTGGTAAAACTTTGGCTAATTTTTGTAAGAGTGAAGCTTCCAGAATTGCTTCATCTTTATGCAGACTGGCTTTGTGAAGCGTTGCCATTCCGTGACATTCTGCTCGCTGTGCTAAATTCAGCAGGGCTTTTTTCATGTTGAAGTGGAGCTACAATAATTTCTGAGCTCTGTGCCTTGTTTCAATTATTTACCTCTGCAAAAAAAGATTTTTATAAATCCTCCTCTCCCTTTCGTGTTATTAACTTTCTTGACAAACTTTTATTTAAACCACGGAGACAAAGATGGATCTTTCCTTTATAGCTCTGCAAAGTTAGATTTACTTCTTTGACCTGTTTCAGTGTGATTGAAAGCTAATCTGTCTCTTTTATTGGCTTTTGGTAAAGCATGTATTTCTTTGTTTCCCTTTTTCATTCTGCATTGTCTTGTGAAAATATGTAACTTCAAGCTGTAAAAAATTATCCTCCTGTGGGAAAGGAAAAGAAAATGACAGCCCTTAATCCAATCCAAGAGAAGGTTTATGTCTTTAATTAGCTGCTTGGATTGTGTTCATGTATGATTCAGATAAAATGAACTATGAGCAATAATAAAGGTCCTGTGGTCACCTCTGACCTTGCAGAGAAGAGGGCTAAAGCCAGAAAGCTTTTTTGGCTCAACATCAGTGACAACCACTCGAATTTGTCTTTTTTTTGGAGCTACTTTTTGCCATAAAAAGCATGTGGAATGCTCTCACTGCAGTTAACATGCTTGGCCAAGGGTATGATATGGCTTGTGGGCTGCAAACACCAAAGACTGATATTTTAAATTCTGTTCTCTCCACTTTATAATTAGTCCACTTTATAATCAGTCCTTTCAAAGCTCTAATCCTACAGTATATGTTTCCAACCTCTCTGCAAGAGTTATTTACCTTTTTTTTTTTTTAAATGCACTTGAAGACATAAAATTACTTCTGTGTTATGCTACAATTTTAAAGCTCATATTACAGTTTATTGAGTTTTTATTCATGTTTTGCCTTACTCAGGTGGATGATCTTGTGATTATCTGTAGCATTGGATTAGGAGAGAGAATTTTTGCCCATATATATGTAATTCTTTCTGCCTCTAAAGAGCTGAATGAGCATGAGGGAAATGTCCAGGGATATTGATCCTGGGATTTATTTTGCTGACTCACAGCAGCCACCCCAAATTGATCAGTGTTCCTCCTGTCCAGTGGGAAGCATCTCCAGGGTGTCTCTGGCAGCTCCTGACCCTCTGCAGCAGGGCCAGCACTTCAAAGTCGTGTTGCCAGACTTGATATCTTGCTATTTGTGACACATCTGCAGAATTGCAGGGAGGGAACACCAATAAGATCTGCACAGTTGCTGCTTGGAGTAGTTAAATTTATCAAAGTGCTTTGCCTCATTTTCTATTCAATGTGAGAGTGTAAGTGCTATATATGAGTGTAAATAAGTGCTATATATAGGTGTAAATAAGTACTATGGCTGCTTTTCTCTTGTCTTTGGGAATGAAATAGCATTTCACTGGCATGAGGGCACGTTTCATGTGCAAAGGGCATGTTCAGGTGTCTGATAGAACAGTTTATATAACATATATATACACTAGGATGGTGTGTATATATTAGTGTGGCTACTGTTCACTGCTGCTCTGTTGCTGAATGTGTGAAATCACATTAAACCCAACAAAACTGTAAATAAAATACAATAAAGGCTGTTAAAATTAGCAGCTGTTCAGTTAGTGATAGAAAAATCTTCAAAAGACCTGTGTTTCACAAGGTTTTGAATATGATTGACAAGTTCTGTACTTCATGTTTTTGGGCTGAAAGCAAGTGGATTCAGGTTTTCATTGATGTTGCTCTTCATTCCTTAGGCATATTTTGTTCTGGTGTACCTGAGATATTTAATGATGCATCCTGACATTCATTAAATATGTGCCCTTTTTATACAGATTGTTAGAAATAGTTGTAAATTGCAAATTAATATAGTTTATTTAGCAATTTCACCTTATTTATGAAATAATTACTTATGTTGGTACATTCATTATGGTGCTGTTTACCTGTAAATCTCACCAGCCCAAACACCCTTCCAAAAAAAAGCCTCCAAAACCAACCAAAAAAATCCCAAAGCCCCTGTTTAAACCAGGCATATTGATGTAGAAGGCATCTGAGTGATACAGTAACCTTCACCCTGAAATAAAACAGCTGGATAAAATAACCTTGAAGAGCTGAAAAATGTTTCAGAGCACAGTTGCACATTTCTGAATGAAAAGCTGGGTTCAGAAAGCAGTTTTGACAAAGTTCAGCACTCAAGGTTAATTCACGAGTGTTGAGGCAATCGTGGGGTGAGTGGAAACTTCAGCTTTGTAAAATAGAAGGCTAAGGAAATAAAGAAAAGAAGAACTGCTCACAACTGGGTGACAGAAGAACGTAAATATTAAAAAATGAAAAAGAATGTGTATGGGGTAAAGTGCTACACAGGGAATTCAATATTTTACTGGCTAGAAATCCCAACAAACAGGGAATTATTTTCTGTAGTTCTCATCTGACTGCAGAATAATGGTGATGATCCACATACTTTATTAGTGCAAGTGTTAATTTGTGCCCTGCCTTTACTCAGATCACCTCCAGAAATGAAAATACCTATGGAAACAATTCCTTGATTTAACATCTGGTCCTTCCTCAGAATGATGGCATAATTCATATGGTGCTGCATTAGGAGTGTACTAAGGGCATAAGTACCTTTATTTGCTGTGGTGTGGGGACACACATTTGTGTTTTAATCCATGGACTCCAGGAGTCACATCCATAAGATGGTGTGGTTTGTACAATGGTTTTGTTCAGCTTCATGGATTTTGGGGAAAGGGTAGTGATTTGAGCACCTTGTTTAGTTCCTGTTTTCCTTAGGTTCCTTGGTGTGCCCACCTCTTTTTTTCCTGTCTTATTGGTGCTGCTTAGTGATTCTAGAGAAAGGAGCATGAAATGAGTAAAATATTTGGGCTGAGAGTAAGGAAAGCGTTCCCTGGAAGTTGGTTGGGTGTGACATGTCTCAAAGATAGTGGAGACTTCTCTGTGCAGCAAATCTAAAATGTTATCAGTCTGTTACTTGTCAGAGCTGATCACTTGGGGTATAATTTTAATTAATTGATGGGCTGGGAGCTGATGATGCCAAGGGCTACATGAGGACACAACCCTGAGTATAATAAAAAGCCTGACATGGGTGTGGACTTGAGAGAGGAGAAGAAACAACAGTGCAGTACTGGGTGTGATGAGGAAATTTCAGCATCTTGAACATCACCTTCTCTGACACAGAAGAGTTTTGAGGAGGGACTTGAATTTAGGGGGTGTGTAGGGGAAGCTCTGCCCAAGCATTAAAGGCAGTTGGGAAGGAAGTCCAAATGAAGGTGGTGCTTTGAAATCTGTGGATGAGCTGTTGGTGGACGGGTTCATGGGACAAACTGGCTGCTGGGTGAAGACTTGCACTTTAGGGACTGACATCAAAGGCCTTGACAGTTGTCTCCATTGGCAGATGCTTTTTCAGCAGAAGGAGGTTTGCTGCAGCTCAGATTTACCTGCTTTTAAAAGAGAGGAACTATTACCTCAGCAGCTCATGTTAATTGAGCAACGTGTGCGTGGGCAAACTGATAAATCCTGGAGTTGTGCAAGGAAAGGCTTTACTGTGATTCTTATGAATTAAGGGGAATAGTACCTAGATGGCTGAGATTGAGTGACAATTAGCTACGCTAATGGGTGAATATTAGATTCTTTTTTAATTGACTAACCTCTGCTTTTCTGAATAGTAGGATGTTGCACTGTAGTCACATCATCAGCACACTGACTAGTATGACTTGGAGTTGCCTTGGCTTTCTGATTTGATGGCTTTTTTTGGTAGCAAAATAGAAATAAGAATGGTTGACTGGGGAAAGTAAAGAAAGAAAATGAATGCAGCCAGATAGAGCAAGTCTTTGATCATAGATTACAAAGATTATTTTGGTGCATATAAATGTAAAGAGTAATGATGTCTTTGAAGAATTTGTAACACAAGAGTCCATGTACATCACAAAGTATAAAGGATAGAGAAGGGTGAAGGATTAAGAAAGGGAAAGACTTTGTGCATCACTAATGAATGATGAGGAATAGAAAGACAAATGAAAAATTCCACTGCATAGAATGACGACTTTGATTCTTTCTGTTACTGAGCTGCTCATGTAACACAATACCAGGATTTAAAGAAGAGAGAGAGGAAAAAAAGGCACAAAACTACTGTCTGTGTATCACCATGTGTGAGGGAATGGTGGCAACCGTTTCCAACGGGAAAAGGAGCCAGGAAGAACCTATTAAAAGTGATAAAAGTGATGAATATGAAGAGAACTGTGACTCAGAGCTGGAATAAGGGCAGCGAGAGATGCAAGTGCTGATGTTCGTCTCTATCTGAGGGCAGATTTCCCAGTGGAAGGGCAGAGGGGATGACAGTTTTGGGTTTCTGCTGGTTTGGGTTGTCAGCTGGGGTGTTACTAGGACTGGAACCATGCAGGAATTGTGTTGGAGAGGGGGAGCTCGTGCTCCTTGTTTCCAGAAAACCACGATGTGCAGTGTGTGTGTGGTGCTGTGAGCTGGGCTGGGGTTGCTGCCAGACCCTGGGCTCACCTGGTGCTGCTCCAAGGCCAGCCTTTCCCTATTCCCATGGTGCTGTATTCCCTGCCAGGAAGTTTCTAGGCATAGTTATATTTTCCTGCTTCCTATAGGGCTGTCAGAAGTAACAACAACAACAAAAAAGAAATTAAAAAAAAAATGCAGAAAGCCTTCCACTTGCATTTATTAATACAGGAGACTCCCAGCACACGTTCCAGCTGTCCTACATGTTCCTACCTTGCAGAGATGTTGTCCAGCTGCTTATTTATCTGTGGTAGTGGCTCCTCTACCATATATGATGTGCTACCTTAGAAATATAGTTACTTTTCAGTTGTTATTTCCCCCCCCCCAAGTGGGGCAACTTCAGTTATTCAAAACAAGGTTTGAATAATTTTGTTCCCTATTTTTTGCCGCCTCTTTTCTCCGAGGAGCTTTACTGCTCCTGTTTGAGCCAAGCAATTTGAGAAGTATTTCTTTTTTTTTTTTTTAATCTGTAGACTGTGAATCACTGGTGGAATCAATAGAATTTAATCCAAAACTTCTGCTGAAGGTTTTAAGGGGTCTATAAAACACATAGTGCAGGGAGAGAAAGGCACCAAGGCCCCTCTGACTGCCTGAGATACGAGGTGGGCTGGGCTGCCAGCTCCATCCAAGGTAGTGGCTGCTCCAAGTAGAGCCTGAGTTGGATTCTGGTCCATTCTCCAACTCCCAGGGGACCAGAGGGAGCTCCACCGGGGTCCAGGAGCTCGGGGGGCTCTGTGTAAGTAGCTTTCCACCAAATAATCTCTCAGTTCTTGTAGAAGAGGGGGAGAGGGGAAGGGAGTGACTGTGCACAGGGTGCTCTGGGCTGGTGGGGGTTGTATGTGCTGTAAGTGATCATCAGAGAGCTTAAATTTCCAGAATGTGGAGTTCACAGTGTAACAAATGAGCAGTAACTACTTTCTCCTCTTAATATCTGGCACCCAGAAATGTTAAGTCCATGGTAATGTGAGCTTTCTGTAGAGCTCTAAAGAGTTTGAGGGATATGAATAGTTTAGCTGTAGGCACTGAGATAAAGGAGTTGTGAAATTCCATCTGCCTGTTTGTATTGTGTCTCCTCAAACAGCAAAGAACTCGGTTTTGCTGAGGTTTATCTTCTTGCTCGTGGGTCTTTTTTCTTCTTCCAGTAGTTGTGTGTTTTGTTGTTGTTTTTTTTAACTCCCTCTTCAAGCTTTGCTTTCAGCACTGCTCTTGGTTGTATCTAAAGGCAAACACTGAAGGTATGTGGGCAAGACACAGCCTTCTATTCCACCCAGTGAGCTTTAAAGTAGACAGTTTGAGATTATTTTTAGATATAATACTGCATAATAAACATTTGACTGTGACACAGACAAAAATGAGTGAAGTTTGGGCAGAAACTTTTTCTAAGTTGCAGAAGAACCTTAAACTGTGCTGCACTGCATCAGCACGTATGTTTTGTGAATTAAAAAGTGTATTTTCTGTGATGATCTGCCATCTGCTCCTACCTCTGATAAAGTTAATGCTGGCTCTTGAATACTGAAACACAGGGATGCTTTATTGTGGCATGTGCTTGACAAGTAGATCTTGTATCTGACCCTCTCGTGGGTGGCTCCTGATGAAATATATAAAGAGGTTTCGTGAAGTCAAACAAGAAAAAGGAAACATGGTTTATTTATAGTTTAAAAAAATCAAAGCCACAAAGAAAAAAAGCCCCCTATTTTCTGCCAGTCTGTGTAATAATGTCTCTCCTGTATTAATTTATCTTAAAGCAATTTTTTAGCAGCCTGATAGGCAGATGATAGTTTAGCTTTAGTGAAGAGACCTGGCTTTTCCATTTGCCATTAAATCATTGCAGAGCTTTCACCTGTGACTACAAACCCCAGATGATGAGGGTAATCTGCTCCCTCCTGGTTTATGGGGGTCTGATTCAGCTCCTGGTGCTCCTGGCTGAAAGGAGGGAAGGATGAGCTGGCAATTCCCTGGAGAGGAGGCTGAAATGAGTATCTTCCAGTACAGGAGAAAAGAGAATTAAAAAAAAAATAAATGAAATCAGTTATTATTTTGAATATAGAGCTTTAAAATGTGTTTGGTTGATTTTTTTCCCCTGATCCTTCCTCCTTAAAATTGCTGGGTTACTTGATTCCAATTTGCAGAAACTCCACTGATCCCTTCATGTTGTCTTAACAAGATCTGGAATAAGTCCATAGGATGTCTGTACAAGTCAAATCTCACTCTGGTTTTAGATCATTAAATAGCTGCTGCTTTGGGTTTTGGTTTGGCTGAAGTCATGAAATAAAAAATTTCAAGTCTTTGGCTGATGGCAGAGGAGCAGCTCCAGTATTTCTCTCACTGGGATGTGGAGTGCTCTGGGGAGATTGGTGCCTCCATCCTGGGCAATGCTTCAACCAAGAGCAGCAACTGTCCTAAAATGTCTCTGATGATCTATGAGGCCAGAGAAAATGCACTGATATTTTTCATTTCTAAAACCTGAGCCGTTCACTCCTCCAAAAGTGCTTGTGGATGGAAAATGACGGTGCTCAGGACACAGCTGGATCAAGGATGTGATTTCCCTGTGTCTCTATTTCCTTGTTTCTCCATTTTGATGCACTTTTGCAGTCATTTAATACCTTGTAGGCTGATTGTAAAGTGATTGCAAAATAGAACAAGCAGGTGGTTTTGATGGTTTGAGCTCATTTTAAACTCTCTTCTTGTAGCAGCAAATGAAAGCAAAGCAGAGCTGAATCAGAGCCCCAACATGGTTTGTTAGAAGGGTTTATTTTTACTGTGTATCAAAAGAAAAATAATATTTTTGAATTATAATATCACTAAAAAAATCCCTGTAATGCAGTGAGCAGCGTTGTGACTTATTCAGGAAGGTTCAAGATATTTAAGACATCCCCATAATTGTCCTGTAGCATCTTTTCTCCTTAAAATGCTACACAAAAATGCATCCACAGGGTCCATGCTGGCACTGACCTACAACTGGAGGTAAACAGGAGTGAAATGTAATGCCAGTGGGGAAAAAAACACATGAGGAAAGCAATTTTTCTCTCAAGTATTCCACTTGATGTGCATGGAAGAGGTGAATTAGTACCTTGAGGTTAATTATGGCCCATCATCATAAACACACAGGTTCTTTTCTTGCTGCCTGGAAGTAGCAGTTGGAAAATGTAGTTGGGCAAGGCCATAAAAGTTGCTAAAGAGCCCAGTAGTCTTTGTTTGTTTTTGTTCTGGAAGTAATTATGGTTATTTGACAGGACTAACCAGAGAATAAAAAGATTCCCTTTAATCTTTCAACTCTTATTAACTGGAAATCATCAAATTAAGGAAATTCCCATGAAATGTTGTCCTGCCTATGTCGATATCTCCAGACATGGTCTAGTCCATAAATATTTGACTGGACATGGATGCAGCAGCAGTGCAGAACTAGGTACACCTGGGTACAAAAAATTACTTTGCCTTCAGCAGCCCCAAGAGCAGCAAACAGAAAATGGTAATTTGGGAAGTACAGGTAAGGTGAAAATATTGAATACCTGTGGTAAATTGGTTCCAATGGAAATGAAGCACTAGAAAAACTCTAAAATACCTTCCTTTCCTGGAAATGATGGTGGTAGCTTGGGGCACTCATATAGCTTAAGGGAAATTCATCTGAATAAGGTTGTAATCCTGGGCAGCCATCAACAAAATCAGTGCTTTAAAGGAGTGACTTTAAAAAATAAATCCTCTTAATAGGCTTATCTTACCACAGGATGCAGTGGGCAGAGGAGACAAAGACTGTAACTCAGACAGTGTGGGAATGCACATTTTTACCTTTCAAAAGATTTAGGCTGTGTCTGCTGTGGAGTTTGTGCTGATGCAGCTCCCTGGTGCAGGTACAATGTACCAACCACTGCCTGTTTATCCCATCCTTCAGAGCCCAGTGCAGGCTGTTTGAAAACATGACAAAGAAATTGTGTTTTCACACAGTTCTGTCAGTGGTGTTGACAATGAAGTGTCCGAGCTGGTCCTTGGGTGTCTGGTTTTTCTCCATGAGATAGATGGCAGAGGATGGAGCTGCCTGGCAGAGCCTGGGGAGTGAGGGCTGAGCCTTGGTTATCACTGGTGGGAGGTATTTGGGTCGATACAATAAACATATCTATGATGTGGGTACAGTTCTATATGTCTTACCTACATAATATTTCTGTTTCTTCAGCAAAGCTCAACTGAACAGTTCTTAAATAAACTCAAAATCTTGTGACAATTAGCCAGTCTTAGTGTGTGAAAATGCCCCAAATAGTTTTTGAGAGCTCAGAAGTGCTGCTGAAGATGAGGTGCAAGACATGTTTCACTGGGCTTGGGGAGAATTTCAAATAGGACTTCAAAGAAAACAACAAAAAAAAGTCCTTTTAGGAAAAGAGGTGGTGCTGGGTATCCACATGGATCATCCACTGTGCCTGCTTCAGCCTGGCACAGCCTGGCGTGACTCTCCAGAGATGAGAACATTGGTGCAAGAGTGAAAGCTGGGAAAGGGCAATTATTTTAATTGAAAGGGCTTAGCAATCCCTCTTGACTCAGGGGGTACCATTAGAATTGCCTTTCTCCATCCAAACAGGTCTGGTTTCACTGATTTCACCATTCCCTTTTGTTCCAGCCACTAATATAAGAAAAGTGAACTCTGTTTTAGAAAGGCAGCTGGGAGAACTGGATGCTAATGTGAAAATTTTCTGTTACAAGATGGTTTTCAAATGATGCAGCACCTGCAAGAGGTGCTTTAAAAAGAAAAGAAAAAGGAGAAAACCCCTCTGATAATTTTACTGCAAAATGGATACTTCATCTCTATAGAGAATAAAAGTGTCATTGATCTCTATGATAAATTGTGTCTTGGTGTCTGAAAATATAGACCTTGTTTTTTTCATTATAAGGATGACCTTGCCTCTATTGTAAATCAAAAATAACCAGGGATCTGTGGCTCTTATAAGATCTACAGGAGGGGAAAAAAATTACTCTGAAGCTGCTGCTCATTTTGGAGCTGAAGGAAGGTAAGGGCAGAGCTCCCAGTTCCATCAGGCTTCCAGTGGGATGGATTTCACTCTCTGTTGGATGGATGCTGTGTGCTGCTGCTTTCCAAGGGCTGAGATGAAAGGAGGAGCAACACGGGAGAGTTTGGTCTGTGGCCAGGAGAGGGTGGAGAAGTGCTGATTCTTCCTTAATCAGAAGAGTTTCTGGAAACTTTTTCCAGCCAGGGTTCATGTGCCAGCTGTGTCCTGTCGAGCAGCTCTCTCTGTTTGTTCATAAATACTCAGTGATACTTTAAGTTTGATTATACAAAGCATTCCTTGCTTTGCTCCTTTTAGAGTTTGTATTAAAAACTGAACAGTAGCCCCTAATTTCATTTTATAAAGGAGGGGGGGAAGCACAGCATTTTAAGAATTAAGTGGTTTTAAATTATAGCAAATTTCAGGGCACAACCTCCTTTGCAAAAGCCCAGAACTGATGTTGCAGAGGGCCATGGAGATCACCCTCCAAACTAGAGCCCTAATTAGAAAACCAGCCTTTTGTGCCTTAAATAAAATTAGCTGTTTTAATTATCACTTTCCCATTAGCTATCTCAGATCTCAACTAAAATGTGTTTTACCTGTCCTAGGGATGGATTACAGGGATGGATTACATCCTAGGGATGGATTACAGACTGATGAGTCCTTTTGGTGCTGTGGGGCATTGGTTGAGTGGCCACTTTAGGCCTGGCTTGGAAGCAGTTGTCTGAGGAACACTGAGAAGAAAACAATCTTGGAAACAGTTTGCAGCATTGGAAAGAAACCTCTGGTCTGAGAGTAAAACCTTCAACAGTATCAACCAGAACTTCACCCATATTAAAATGTGATAATATCCAAATGGTGGAGCTGGAGAACCATCAGACTCAGGGCATGAGGAGTAGGGAGTTTGGGAAATGCAGGTGTGTGATTTTTGTCAGGGGTACCACATAAATGTCTGTTGTGTGAGCCTCGTGACTGTGGATGGAGCAATGGGGGCAAAAAGGTCTGGAGTTGTTCCTTTCATTCCCTCCTCAGGGTGTGCAGCCCTTTTGATACCAACAGACAAACCATTTCCCTGCTCTCATTAGTGTAATGTCACGTGGGGTGCAGTCCTGCAGACCTCACTCCTCATCCATCCAGTTGCTGAACTAGGCAGGATCTTCAAACTGGAGTTTGTGTTCAGGTAATTAAAGACCATCTCATTATGCACAGGCACGAGGGGGCAAATTAAGGTTGCACAGTCTTAATTCTGGCATTTCCAACTTTGAAGTAGTTGACTTTGCATCATTAACAACAAGGAGAGGATGTGACTGCTGCTACTCTCTCCCCTTTAAGCTCAGTTAGAGGAGAAGTTGGATTTCTTTAACAAACCCTGAGATGGTAGTGTTTTGTAGGGAAGTTGTGTGGGAACTTTGCAACGTAATATGCATTGGAAATAAACCTTTTCTGTTTAATTTGAGAGTTCAGTTCTATACAGCTGACCCCCCAAAAGTGGAAACATGCAGTTGCTTTACAAATCTTGGCTTTCAGACAGCACCAGCTACTGGTTCAGCTATTTAAAATCCTCATATCAGGAATGCTTACTGCTTGTGCCATTACTGTTTCTCTGGGAGTTATTTTTGTGTTTCTGTCTTCTTCAGAGCTACCAAAAATACTTCTGTTGCACTTTAAGTCAAAGGGGAGTGAAAGATGCAGTGAGCCTTGATTTATGTAACTCTCAATCAGGGACTGACAAAATGCTTCAGTTAAAGGGCAAAAATATGTCCCAAGCTACCCCAGAGAGCAGGGAGAGCTTTGCCAGCAATTTAGGTGCTGATACTGTGCCCACTATTATATTGGTATAATATTACTGATATTGATTCAGAGTCTGCACAAGGACTGTCCCAGCAAAAGAAATGGGGATTTGCCCCCTGCTGTGGTGGTGCCAGCAGATGGGACTCTGATGGTGCTGCAGGAGGAGGAGGGTGACTCACACCAGCTCAGGGACAGGTTATTCCTCCTGCTAAAGGCACGTTCAGTATTTGCTCACAGGTTTGGACCTGACATGCAGGAAGTCTAAAGAGAAAAACAACTACACTTTGTATTCAAGGGGTGTTTTTATTTCTTTTTCAATGTGTTTCTGAGCTGGAAGATTGGGCTGTACCAGGAATCTTGGCAAGGACCTCAGTGCAGAAATGGCTCCTTGTTTCACAGAGCCCGAGTTGCAGCAAGGATGTTAAAGGCAAATGGCAGCACCAGGTGAAAGGTGTTCCAGGCAATAACTCCAGTTACAAAGAAGACTAAATCACTCTTCTTTGAGAGTCATGTCATGTATCATAATAAAAAGAATAACAGTCAAACAAAAGGGCCCTTCCCAGACAGTTAATGATGTATTCTGGGAAACTGGACGTGTTGTTCATCCTTTAATTGCATTAGAGGATTTTTCCTTCAGCTGGCTGTTGTTAAGCTGGTTAATGTTAATAAGAAATATTCATACACAGATCACAAACCTTTATCTTGAATGAGAAGACAATAAGCCAATTCTCTGCTATTCTCCTATGTAAAAGATCCTTGGGAATGGTCTCAGTTCTTTCATCCAGCAGTTAACTCTGTGCAGGGTGACTTCCCTGCTCCCAGTCAGGATGCAGGACTGGGGGGATTGAGTGAATATATTAATTTTTTTTGTTGTTTAGGAGCATTGTCGAGGTGAAAAAAATGGTAGAAAAGGAAAAATTCTTTGTTTTCTCTGAACCTCTTCTGACAGTGCATCCAGGGATGGAGGGGGCTGGTACCTGACATCCTTGTGCCTGGGTGTGGAAATGGATAATATCTGGGGCTTGAGCACAAAACAACTGTCAGGAGGCCAACATGGATAAAGCACTTTAAGAAAATAATTCTAACACTTTGGTGTTAGTTTGCTTTTATGATGACACCGTGTAAAAATCTACTTTGGAAATTTATTAACTCGTGGCTAAGGGAGTGAATATTTTACAAGGCTTGCATTTAACTCTGTTTTTTATAGGAGGATTTGTAGTTGTTGAATAGCAATGTTTCTTTTTGGCTTATTCCTGAAATGTTGGTGGTTTAAGCCATTTCTTTGAAAAATGCAGCAAACTAACTCAGAGTTTGTCTCCTTACTGGGAAAAATACCCCAGTGGGTGTTGGAATATTTATCTGTATGAGCTAATCAGTTAGGCATTGTAAATTTGGTTAATGGCTATGGCAGCTTCATCATAATATACTTTTATGATGTTTTTTATCTGAGGGATCATATGCTTGAGTAGCTGTCTTGAAATACCTGTCATAGAGAGCAACCACTACACCTGTGCCAGTTTGTTCTTCGGAGCCTTTTAGGAATATCAGGGTGGATTTTCAGAAGCCAGTTGAACATCTAACCCCCAGAGTGCAGTGAAATAACTTTATTAGGCAGTATAAGTAGTGCCACTGAGTATGTTTTGTGTCTCTCTTCTTAAATCAGCTCAGTTAGCCATTTCTTTTGAATCCTTACAGCTATTAAGTCCTCATTCTAGAGCAGAACCAATCCTGTATTTCCAAGACTATAGAAATGGAGTTTCTAGGTTCAAGTTCGAGGCAGAGATGCTGTTGGCTGAACTAAGGTCTAATCAGGTGTCTTGTGGGTGAAGGCTGCTGAGCATCAGGCCTGGTTTGCTGTCCTGGACTGATGCAGGGAAATCCTGTTCCAGCTGTTCCCCTCCCTGAGAGTGGCCCCAGCACAGTGACCATCAGCTGCTGGTTGAGGTTTGTGTTGGCTGAGGTGGCCAGTGAGAGACTTCTGAACTGATCCTGATAATCATCAACAGGAATGCCCTTCAGAAGAGTAAGATACTCCTTTGAATTTAAAATCCACACGTTTTATCAGGCTAACAGTCCCCAGTCTCTCTGATGGGCATCTCTTCACCTCTGAGGTGCCTTCTGAGCACTCTTGGACACGACTTGTAATCAAAATTTTCCAGATCAAGATGTAGCAGAGAACTGCTTTGGTTGTTGGACCTGCCTGTGCTTTGACCTGGTGTGAGCAGAGATTTGGGGTCAGTGATGAGCAGTGTGGGAAGGAAGCAGGTTGGAGGATTCACAGAATGTTTGACTTGTGCATCTCAGATCAATTGGAGGTTCAGGAGTTCCACGTGGAGCAGCTCTCAGCAGCCCCTCTCCTGCTCTGCAGGTTATTTCACATGTGGGACGTTTGTGGATGTAGGAATGCTGAAGAACTGTTGATGTTTTTTGAGTATTCAGGACACCCCTTTAACGAGGCAGTAACATCAGTTATGAAGTGTGGACTAGTAATTTCTTCCTTTTTTTTAAAGTAACTTTAAATCCCATGTTTTTTAGGAAAGTATGGAGTGAGTTGAATTTCCCTTATTGAATGATATAATTTTTTCCCTTGAAAACTAAATGTAACAAGAATTTAATAATTCATGAATTGAGCTTCAACATCTTTTAAATAATAGATGGACTGTCATGCCAAGTTCAGCTGAAAACTTACAGAGCATACATTTTTATGTTTTTCTTTGGCATTTCGAGGAATTACAGAACTACAAACATTTATTTTGTATTTTTGCTCATTGCAATATTTTATTCCTTTCAGGTTGATTTAAGAAATAAAAACAACAGTCAAAAAAAAAAGTAAGTAGCTTTAGGTTCTGATGGGAAAAGAGAATAGAAGGGAGAGAAGCTGTAGGTATACATTCATAAATGATTCACTGGACTTTTGGCTGACAGATAGAATGGTTTCATAATAACTTTGTTTATTATTTTTCTTATCAGTGAAATCAAATGTTAAATAGCTCTACTGGAAAGTGCTGTAAGGTTGACTAACAATTACACTTCTGTCACCTCTGCTGTCTTTGTCCTTTTCAAAATAATCAGACTGGATTTATTTTATTGGTTATTTCTCCCCCCCCTCTATGAAATAGAAATGATTTTCAGAAGATGTGGCAAGCTGCAGAGGCAGGCTGTCACTGTGTGGTATTTTTGGATGTGAGGAGGATGGGTAGCCTCTTGCCTTAAAGCAAAAGGAACCCAAAAGTTGTCCCTGCTGCAGACTTTGTGACTTTTGGCTTTGCTGTGTTATAGCACTGGATGTGAAGTGCCCCAGGAGAGGTGGAGGTGAAGCCTCTCCTGGTGTGTGGTGGCCCCTCTGCCCTTTGTCACAGCTCTGTGCTGTCCTGGGTCTTATTTTCAGGGGTACAGGCAGTCCAGGTTGGCTGTTTGGGGCTGTGACACTGTTCCCTGAGGAGGTGGACAATGTGTGAGCAGCCTGTGTCTGTGCTGAGTGGGCCAGGAGTGCTCTGCTCCTCACCAGCACTGAGTCTGCAGGGTGGTTTTGGCCAAGAATAGCAGGGGAGGTGGAGCTCTCAGACCATATAAACTCCTACAGTTCTTCAAAAACGTAGGATTTTAGGTTTTCCATCTCTAGGATTTCTCTGCTCTTTTTCCATGTGTACCCCTAATTAGGCAGAACCCTGGCTCACCTACTAGACACCAGGTAATCTGCAGCTGAGGGTGATGCTGTAAATGTTCTGGGTGCTGTGATCCAAAAGAAAAGCCCAAACCACAACAATTGTCAGGTCTCAGAGCATCCAACACTGCATCACAAACCCAGGAGGCATCACTTCTGTGATTCATGTCCCTACTTTGTAATATCAATTCCGTGGAGGAGCAACTGACTCCAAGGTGATGGATTGCCTCATCTATCTTGGCAAGACCTTCTGAAATCCATGGAAAACTACTGCAGATTTCATGAATAGGTAACCTGTTCTCTCTTTTTTTTTTTTTTTGGAAAGTTCTTCAAGTTCCAGAAATGAAAAGAGTATTTTATTCTTCTTTTATTCCCGTGAAAGTGCATCTTTCTTTCCCACTCCCCATTTTCCCGTGCAATAAAATTTGTTACTGAAGTTGGTGAGAATAAAAATATGTTACTCTTCAATTAATTGCAGTAAATGTATCTTTTAGAGTGTCCTAGTGTGACTACTGCTTATTTAGAGGTTTGAAGACTTTGAAATAATGTTGTTAATTTGTTCTGTTGCACCAAATGTGGAATCAGGCAATGGGGGTTGGTTTGAACAGGCATAGTTGCCATTCTGTGGAGTTGTTTATAAAAGACTTATGAGATCTCTAGCAATAATTTATTTTTATTATTTTACCCTTACTGTTTTAATCTCCTTCTCTGTGTGCAGAAGTGAAGCAGCAGAGGAGTCAGAAGTACTTAAGAACCACGTGCAGATTATTTAAGTGGTAGCACTGTACCTGTGCCTTTGTCTCGCACTATTTACAAACTATGAACTTGTCTTATTAGTCAAAGGGGAACAATCAGAATTTCACAGGAATCATTATCTTTCTACTAGATATTCCAAGCGTAGAAAGAGAACATTGGCACTTACAGGGTATTAACTGGCAAAAAAAATTCACAACTTCGCTGTGATAAATGTTCCCACTTGTGAAATTACAATGGATTTGTATTCAGTTCCAGCTTGTTCCACCCCATGGAAATACTTGGGTAATTTGGGTGGGTACTTGCAATAACTCATCAAGCTGATAATAGTGTTTAGTGCACCATATGTTATCACTTCAGACTTGAACTGTAACTTCTGCAATCTCATTGAAGGGGAACGAGGTGAATATTGAAATCTGAAGAGCTTGGCTTTGCTTTCTTTTGTTTTAGAATCTTGAACCTATTTCTTGGAGTCTCCAAAAATGTAAAAGGATTAGGAAAAATCCCTAATCCTATTAGCTAATTTTTGCACCAAGTTGGATTGATCTCACATGGCTCCTGTCATAGAGAAAGGACAGAAAAAGTGAATTTTTTTTTTTTTTTAGCAAATAAATAGGGGTTTTCTCTCCATTTCCTGTAGTTTGGCACCCTGAGAGAAGAGCCAGCTAAGTTTAGTTCCCAGCTCCATCAGAGGTTGGGCTCTTGGCCCATGGAAAACCTCACAGTTAGAAGGAAGAAGGCAGAGTCTTCCCTGGCTGGGTATTTTTAGCACAGTTTCACCCAAATGCTCCCATTGTTATCAATAGTCTTTGTAGCATGATTACACCTAGGAGCATAATTTCTGGTAAAGATTTCTTGTACAAAAGGCTATAAAAAATTCCTTATTAAAAGGTAATCTCTGCCCCAAAACTTTTGTAGTTTGAGGTGCAAGTTGTGTTATCTGGCATAATACCATTTTGTTCTCCTTTGTAATGTCATTTAAAAGCTGGGCCTCTGTGTTCATTTCTGATTTTCCTTTTTTTTTTTTTAAGATAAAAAAATTTGTTAAAATTAAAGTTTTTCCTCAGTCAATCTTTCATCAAGCACCTTTTCACCCAGGTTGTTTGGTTTTCTCACTGGGAACATCTCAAGCAACTTAATCCCAACAGGAAGAGAGTGCTAATATTCAGTGGTGGGAGAAAATCATTTGAGTGGGGTAGTACAATGGTAGGAACATTTTGATTAAAAATGTAAGAATATTCAATCATTCTATCTAGCAGACCATATGTACATGAAAAGCCCATCTTCATTCTTATCATTCTGGGTGCTCATCTTCAACAGGATGATTGATTGGCAAGATTCCTATTTTTACACCTTTCATCTATCTTCAGTACTTTCATAAATGTTGAATTAAGCAGTTTTTATGAAACTTATCATAAACTGGAGTGTTCATTGAAAGTGACTGTGACAAAGTGGATTCCCCTACTCTTGAACTTCAACAGCAATATTGCACAATACATTCATTTCTGTCTGGTTAAAAGCACAGGGTTTTTTTTTTCTCCTTATGCATTTTTCGCCCTAAGAAAAATTAAAGAGAGGGGAAAACTGAAGGGCTTTTGAGAAAAGGAACAGACAGTGTCTTAACTGAAAGTTTTGCTCCTTATTCAGGCACCTGGAAAGAGAAGACTGAGCCTTTGTGAAGTTGACTTCTTCCTTTTGTTCTTTACATTGTTTATTTTGGCCTGTTACCTCTGTGATTGCCTTTTTGTGGAGGGAATACCTTGAAGTCCTTGTCTAGCTTGGATTATTCCGTGTCTTTGGAACTGGTGCGGACTTACATTCACACAGATTATTTTTGGTTAGAACTAAATTGTGCTGTACTAACTCTTGCCTTGTAGATACCCCATGTTGGCACAAAACTGTTGCTGAAAAAAGCTAAATTTTTTTGTTACCTGTGGCTGATTTTGGGCTTTAGGAAGTGAAGGTGCTCTCTGAGGAGATCTGTAGCTGGACAGAACCACTGACAGCTTATTGCAGCTGACAGATTTCCTCTTGAGTGACCCTCGTGAGTCTTCCCACGTTAGAACTGGATAGGGCTAAATCTCCCACTTCCCCCACAGTGATGCAAGGCCAGTGATGTTCAAATGATCTATTTTATCAGGTCTTTTTCCTCTGGAGGTGTTGGAGCCACATCACATCTGCTGGTGCTTCTGGTACTATGATGTTCCGTTAAGTATCTTCCAAATTGGGTTTATGGTTTTCCTGTGAGGGGGGGAAGAAGTTATATAAATGCTTGATTTATGGGAACACATGGCATTTGCAGATGTGTCAGTGTCACTGTTTCCCCCAGTAACTGAATTAAATGGCTGGAAAAGGACAATCAAGGTGGCTGTCACATGCCATTGCATGGGAGTTAGTACAACATCTGCTTTGCCTGCTGTTCCAGAAATCACTGGTGCGTGTCATAGTCAGGAGTAGAATCTCTGGCACTTCTTTTCTTGTTGGTGAAGAATGTGCATGGGAAATGTTTTAAGTTCTGCTGAGAATGGCCCTTTGGAAGTTACAGCAGCAGGTTCACATTTTTACCCTATTCAGCGTTTAAGTTACAGGAGGCTCAGAAAAAAGGGCATTTCTCTTCTTCTGTGCTCGCTCTGACTTTTATCTTTCCAGCCCCTGATGCTCCTCACGTCCTGCCCTGGGA
Source organism: Pseudopipra pipra (assembly GCF_036250125.1). Classification (NCBI taxonomy): domain Eukaryota; kingdom Metazoa; phylum Chordata; class Aves; order Passeriformes; family Pipridae; genus Pseudopipra; species Pseudopipra pipra. Next base: position 3,512,774 of record NC_087559.1, on the reverse strand, counting down.
GTGCCCCCGTTCATTGCCTGATGAGTATTTTTGATACATACAGCGAGTTAATTGTGACTCTAATCACTGGCAGCCGTTGATGTTTTGCTGTTGTAATTTGGTGTTTTCTCCCAGAACCATTAGAGGCAGATGAGATACAAACTGCTAGTTAAAAGCTCTGTGATTCATGGGCTTTCTGGAGGCAGCAGGGAAAACGAGCTATTGGTAGCAGAACCTCCAGTTAGAAGCGTTTATGTGGCTTCCCTTAGGGACTATGATGTGAGAGTAAAACTTTTATACATTCAGATGCTTGTAAGCAATTCTCCATCTGGGACTTTAGCTTGGAATAGCTCTATTATTCATTTGTACCCCAGAACTCCTTGGATAATAATCTGCATCATCTTCTAGCTGTGAGTGGCCGTAGTCACATGTGCTGCTGGTGGAGGCACAAATGAAATGCTGCTTGCTGGACTTGGAAAACACAAACTGTAGTTCCTGCACCACCAGATGCTTCCCTGCATCATCTTGGGCAGTCTCTTGCTGATAAAATTATTTTAGATGCAATTAACTCACTGCACACATCAACAATATTTTAGTGACTTGTTACAGAGATGATTTCTGTGCTTGAGTCCACACCCATGATTTGGGACATGGCTCCATGTGGCAGAGGTGGAGGGAAGGTGTTGAACCTCATTTTCCCTGCCCTGGAAGAGCAGTTCTGAAATTAAACGACCATGTGGAAGCAGGAACACAACTGCCACCTCCCTTTTCCATGCTACTGTATGAATTGGTTTATGCAGGCACCTGGTGTGTGAATTTTCCAGGGGTCCAGCCTGCCCTGCTTGTCAGGTGGGCTTACAGCAGGGAAAGGAGGCTCACTGAGAGCTTTAGGGCCAAATCACACTTGCTGCATGAGGAGAGGTCAGGGATAAACTCTCCTCAAGTATGGTTTTTATCATCTTTCATTGTTTGGATGGAAATACAGTGAAGGAATTGGTCAGTGCTGAGCATTTTTGGCTCAAGGAGCACAAGAAATCTCCTGTTAGTGACTGCATGTCTCTAATAGCATAGCTGGGCACTGGGGAGGAGTTGTCACTGGCTATTTAGTTGTTGTCTTTGACCTATTGCAGGCTGTCTTGCTGTTTTCTCATTATCCCAAATTGGATTAATAGATCAATGAGCAGCAACTGGAAAAAGAAGCAGAGTTCAGTGTGCCTTGGGTTTGGCAGCCCTGATTCCAGCTGGTAGAACACAGCAGCAGGAGCTGGACTTGCCCACAAGGTCCCCAAATTGTCAGTCAAGCCCAGGGTCAAAGAGCCAAATTCAGTCTTGGTGTGTTGTGCCATTGACCACAAGAACCCAGTGACTGCTGACACCAGGGGTTTGCAGCAGAAGGAGTTTTAGGAGAATTAAGTTGTACTCAGAGTAGCAGCACCACAATTCCTTGTTTTCTGAGGGTACTGCCAGTGACTGCACATAGTGTCTGTCACAGCAAGTGCCTTTGAATTATTTATAAGTGGCTCGATTTGCAATCCTAGACTGTTTTTTCCCACCTAAAATTAGGCTGTTACTGCCTCTCCTGGAGCCTTTCCTGGTTATTAGAAATCATTGCTGATCACCAGTCCCAGTGTGTTAAACACAGTTTGCTGCCAGCTTCTCTAACCCACCCAAACACGGGACATCTTGCTGCACCCTCCTGGTCAGGCTCCCAAATTCTGGAAAATTAGGTGTCCCTGCCCATGGCAGGGGGTTGGAATGAGATTGTCTTTAAGGTCCCTCCCAACCCAAACCATCCTGTGGTTCTACTCACAGCTGTGTTGGACTGCACTGGGCAACTGTGGCTGGAAAGGGTCCTTGACCACCCAAAGGAAAAAGTGATGAAATTCTGAGTGTTGCCTCAAAGCCTGATGCATTTTAATCCACAAATACTGACTCAGTTGATGTTTTTACTTACCTTTTGGGTGAGGATGCATTTGTGAACCTATTAGCTTAGGAACTGAAATTAATTTGTGAGTTTTTATCTTTTAATGAGTTTAGCACAGCAACATCAAATAATTTTTCTCGCAATTTAGCTCAACATTGATTCCTCATTTAGTTAAAAATTTCAAATCTTACAGGCTACACAAGAAATTAGGTTCTTAATGACTGTTTTATTCAATTATTACAGAGATACTTGTCCTATCATAGTTAATGTTCCATTGTGAAATTGGCTTGAGAGGGAGTGTAAAATGTTATTTTTCTCCCCAGTATCCTCATGAGTAATATCCTCACGTGACATTTTCATGCAGTTTTTAACCATATTGGATTTCTTTGTGCAGTTTTATTTAGTTTCTGAATTTTAACCAAGAAATCATTAAAATGCAGTTTAAATTGGTTTTTAAAAGCTTTTTTTTTCTGAAAAAGATTTTTTCTTACCAAGTTTTTAGCACTTTTTCCAAAAATTCATTTAAAAAAACCCCTTCAGTCCAGCTTGCATTAGGATAAAAGCATTCAAATTCTTTATTTAAATAGCACTAATAGAAACTTAATGGTTATTGTAATCCTTTCTGTTCATAGATAAAATTCTTTGACAGCAATTGATTTATAGGAAACTTCTAGATAAATCTGACAGGAGATATAACCCAGCAAAGAATTTTCCAGGGAAGTGGGGGATTTTTGGGATAATTTTTAGACATTATTCATCCCGAGTGAAAGCTGGTGGTCAGTAGTTAGATGAAGAGATAACATCTCTAGGCTTTCCAATTTCCTCACCACAGATGACTAATGGGCTTTTTCTGACAAAAGGGAAAGATCTGATGGCATAATGAGAGGAGCTGTTGATGATGAGGAGAGAGCTCCAGGAAAATGGAAACATGCAGTGAGATAAAATGGAAGGATAGTTTGGAGAACTGCACTGGCTTATTTTGCAATCCAAGTGATTTCCATTTAAACAGTGAGACTGTATAATTCAAATAAATTCTGAGCAGTGAGGTGGCAGCTTAAACACGTTATATTTGGGGATAGTGGGCACTGCTAAGAATAGTTTATTTTAAGGACTAAGTAGTAAAATGTATGGCAAAGATTCCCATATTTACCACAACAATGAATAAACAAACTGCTCTGCTGGGGGATGTGTCAGGGAAGATCCTTCAGCCCCAAGGTGTCACTGTATTGCCACCTGTAGATGGAGAGATAGGCAAATTATCCATGTAAAGTGGTAAGAGGGGAAAAGGTGAGTCTGGAGAGTTTGATTAAACCCACAGACCTGTCTGTGTGGTGCTGTACTTAAACCAGTTTCCAGGTGGAACTGGAAATTTGGCATTGGGTGTTACTTTGGGAAAAACGAGCAAGAAATGGCCTCGGATGTGGCTGTCACAGGGTGTGAAAGGGGAGCCTGGGCAGGAGGAAAGGGCTGGGAAGGTGATGGCAGGTGAACAGGAGGGCAGGTTCTTGCATCTCCATTTATCTGTCCTTTCCAAACCAGTATCAGTCATTATTGGCTGTACAGATCAAGCTTTCTGTGCTGTATTTCAGGTTTATCCCTTCTGTAACTGTGCAGGAAATATTTAATATTTTGTCACTTGGCTGCAGGGCCAGTTGGCCTTTTTTGAATGGGTGGGTTTTTTGTTTGTTTGTTTTTGGTTTAGGTGTTTGTTTTTCTTATATGTTTTTGTTTTGTGCTTTTGCTTGCTGTTCCCCCTCCTGTTTAATGCCCTGTGTGATCCAACACACTCTGGAGCAGCCTCTCTTTCCATTCTGTGTGCTGGAAGCCTCCCAGTGTGCTGAACACCTGGAAAGCTGCATTCCTGTGGGTTTGTAACCCATCTGACAGCTTTTAGCACAGACAGCCTGCAATTAAAAATCCACAGGACTGTTGATTGCTAATTAGGGTCAGAGGGACAACTCAAAATTACAGGCATCTCCCCACCCGATCCAGTGCTTTGCAACAGTCATTTGTCTGCTGAATCAGAAGTCGTTTGTCCCTTGTAATTGCACTCCATCAGAGCAGTGTCTGCAAAGAGGGGCTGGAGATGGAGAAGAGCTGGGGCAGGACAGGCCACAGGGAGGGCAAACACCTGGAGCTGCAGCCAGAGGGCCTGGAAAACACAGCTCTGCACATGCAGAGTGTTTGTTGCACAGTCACACCAATAACTGTTTGTGCATCCAGACCTGTAGGTGTTGATGAGTTCCTCTAATTCTCTCATTCTTCCTCCTGCCTGTCTCTAAGTTAACTTCTGGGTTCTCTTTACCTCCTGTCTCACTAGTGCTGTTTCTTCAGCTCCCACCTAAAGGATCAGTTCTGAATCTCTCATGGATAAAACGTGCTGTAGTTCTCGCCCTAGAAGTATATCTGTTGTAAAAGCAAATAGCTGTTTAATTTCATTTAGTTAGGACAAAAGCCAACCTCTTATACTCTTCCCATGTGCAAAGGCTCTGCAGCTTGTCCATTCCATACTGGATTCTGGCTCCAGTTCCAACTGTGCTATCCAATGACATGCTTTTGGGAGAGAGAAATGATAAGATAACATGCTAGTTACCACCAGTTAAGATTAAAAAATAAAGACTAAGTATAAATACATGTCCGAATTCCTTCTGAGTGAAGTCCTAAGAACTTCTTTATGCTCTAAGACTGGTCAAATATGTTATGGAATGTAATAATTTTGACATATATGCCTTAATGTGCCAAATTCTGTTCTTCCAGAATTATTGTTTCAGAGATTTTATTGGTTATAAAATAGAACTTGGACATTGGCTTTTTTTTTTTTTTTTCCTATAGTATCTTTTTTTGTCATCTAGAATTTAGGAAGAATTATCCAGATATGAGTTTCTAAAGAAACTCAAGTGGCTGATGCATTGACTTGAGTGCTCTCCCAGGGTTTTTAAAAGCTCCCACAATTGCAGGTAGCTTTGTTAGTTCATTGTGTTCCCATCCCATGCAATGAACAGGCTTTTTAAACAGAAGGCTCACTGCTGGCCTATTGATTTAATACATCTTTCACTGTGGAGTACTACCTTGGCCACCAAGGTGGCTTTGATTGGTCTTACCTGTGTAAGAGTTGTAAGATAACAAACCTTTTTTTGTAACAGCTTACATGACAATTAGTGTTAAAGACTTCATGCAATCATCCCATCCTTATTTCAGAAGAAATTAATACTCATTGTTGAAAAGCACTTAGGAATGGAAAGGTGAAAAATGGCTTTTTAAAAATTTTTTTTTCCTGTACCGTTTGCAGAACTTGCTGCATGGACACCTTTCTTTTTCCTACCTGTTTTTATTTTAGATGGAAGCTGAATGATTCTGTTCCTCTGGTATTTCTTTGATATGCATCATATGTATCCCTTTGAAGGGAAAGGTAATTCACAAGTTGTCTACTGCCTGGAAATACCCAGCAGAAGTGCACATACATATTTGATTTTGTATTTCTTTCCATCTCTACGGGGCAAAATAAAGGCAGAAAATGTCAGGGCTACAACAAAGCAGTGTTCTCATCTTAGAAGAGGTGTTGTGTAGCTTGTCTGGATGAGATGTGGTCCAGGGAAAAGGTGGAGAAGTGGTGGGAATAGCTGTAGAAGAAAGAAGTGTGCCCAGTACAGAGCAAATATGGAACATCTGACAGTATAGATATGACTGTAATCAGTAGAAAGTTATGTTTCTTTTGGTAATAATGATTCTTGATGTTTGATTTGATTTCCCAAATTGTAATATGGGTCTAATAATGCCTTATCAACCTTATAAATGTTGGGGTTGGTCCATGGACATGTCCCTGCTGAGTTCATTACAGTTTGCTTTGAGAGACCAGACAAAGTACTGGTGACACTGTTTGTTCAGATCAGGGTAGTACCTCTACTTCTCTGAGTAAATCAGCTTAGTTTGAAGTTTCCTCTTTTAGACCCAGAGCTCTCAGTCTGGCAGAAGAATTTAAATGTGAAGTCTGAAATTAATCTGAGCAGTCTGCTCTGTACCCTGTGAAGAGTAATAATGTGCTTATATATTTGCCAGCACCAAACAATGTACACAAGGATACAATAATCAATATGTACTGTAGGAATACCAGCTCTTTAATTTACTGCATATTACACTGAATTGGATAACAGTCTGCTTTGTCTTTTGCTGTGCTTTAGTGCAATAACCTTTAAACCCTGGTTTATTTGTTCCAAATAAATCCAAATTTTTTTTTTTTTTCCTCAGTAACCTGCTTTATTTAACAGCCACTTCCTATTTCTGGTCTCTTTGCTGGCATTTATCTGCTTGCAAATGGATTTATCATCGAGTAATCCTAGTTTTGAACAAAATGTCTTTTGCTATCTCGAAACCCCAGGCTCTTCTGTGTTTGCTTTGCTACCAATTAAGTGGAGTGAGTCAATGAAAGCCTTCCTGAGAGCATCATCCAAGTAGGTTTTGTGGAATGGAATCCCCATGGCTACTCTGGAGCTAAAGCAGGTGGTGTATAATGGCTCATTTGCACACAGGGATTGGGAGAAGCAGGGAGGATGGATATTTCTGGCAGTAGATTCCTTTACTCTTTCTGCCTCTTTTCCAATGAGCTGTTCCATCCCATACATGTCTGAAATGCTGCAGCAAGAGATCTCTGCAAAGAAGGGGGGTATTTAATAGCCTGCTGAAGCAGAACCAGGATCATCATGATGCCATCACGACTGTGGCAGCACAATAAATGGTATTTAGTTGGTATGTGCCCATTCAGAGAGGGAGGTTGATTAAAATACAGTAATAAAACATCAACCAAAAGGGGGTTTGTGTGAAGTTGTATGGTAAATATGCTCTGACAAAGGAGAGGGGATGGGGATTACTGCAGTGGGGAATGTGACAGAACTCCCCTTTTTAGCAGTAATGTCATTTTAGTTTAGCTTAATCCAAGAGGATTGCTATGATGGATTTGCATTTTTGTCAATGACTCTGCTCCACAGTGTATCTGCAAATCCTATCTTGTCTTTCTGTGCTGGAAGGTGTGTTAGGCCCCTGTGAAAGGAATTCTGCTGACTTCATTGCATGTTGCATTGAACAAATATAAGACTGTAGGTATTTTAATTAATTCTGCCTTTCACATTTAACTATGACCTTCTTCAGCTTCAGGATTCATCACTATTCACAGAGATGAGAGTGTCCCATTTCCATAAGAACATCTTTTCCCATGTATGAGTTGTTACAGCTATATGTAAATACCAACAGAAGAATAATTGTAAGCAGGAATAAGCAGATAAGAAAACTGTCAGCCATTTATTCACACTCTGGTCAAAGGACCTGCATCTTTTATCCTGGCATAAGTACAAAAGTAATCCCAGCCTGATGGCCCTGATACTGCATATCTTTGTGTCAGAAGGTTGGGAGTGAGGGGCAGAAGTAAACTGAACTGTAATCTTAAAATTTAACAAAGAGATGAACAAACAACACCCCAGGAGAATCTCTATTTATTATTTGTTTTCAGCAAACCTGGACTGATGCTTATCTTTCTCTTTTATAAATATATGCAGGATGAACTCCACGTATTTGCATTAGTTTGAATAGAGTTTTTTGGATGCAGATATTGTGTGTTTAGGTGTGTGAGGATGTTACTGAACTCTCTGAGGGAGGTGGAGTGAATTCCTGGCAAATGCCTCAGCATGCAGCTAACTCACTTAGCTGTGCTGCCTGGCTTGATTTAGCATTCAGAGAGGTAACAAGCATTTAAGACTCTGAAAGGTGCAACAGAAATTGCTTAGCCTTCCTTTTTCTACACTTTCTTGACCAGGGTGATGATAAGAATTTCACCAAATCAAAGCTACTGCAGATAAATTTGGAACCAATGAAAGAAAACCCACGCTAATCTAGGGCCGACAGTTGCAAGATCAAAAATATAAGGGAAAAACAAACAGTTGTGAAATAAAGGCACCTGAATTTGGGTCTGTTCATTGGGAATGAAGGCTGATAAAACCAGTTTATGCCTGGCTGTACCCTGAAGTACTGTGTACACTGGTGCCTGAGCACAATCATTTCTCAACATATGTGCTCACTTTCCATGGGGTGGGAAACCCTTGCCATGGAAAGGATGTTGTTGTGCTGTTGTAGCTCTGCAGTTTCCAGCTCTCAGGCTGTGTCAGTCCCCACTGCTGCTTCTTGCCCAGGCTGTTCTGTGTGCACCTGCAGTGCACAAAATCTTTCCAAGCTTTGGAATAGTCTCAGCTTCAGTGATTGAAAAGATGATGATGTCTAATCGTAGAATCCTAGAATGGTTTGGTTGGAAAGGTCCTTAAAGATCATCTGGTTCCTGCCATGGGCAGGGGCACCTGATCAGCACTGCAGAAGTTGTTCACTTCTGCTCTTTGTATTCACATTAGGAACACAACTGAGAGAAATATTCCTCTCCAGCCTCTGTCAGAGTGAACAGAACACCATCTTCACCTTACGTGGTGATGATGTATCATTACAGCATCTTACTTCTGAAAGAATAGTCAGCATATATAGGATGTTCCTATGTAGTTATGAGGAAAGACAGTCAAGAATCGTAAATGAATCCCAACCTAAATCTATCATATAATAAACTTTGAGTAAAATATAATGGCTTGCATTACATTGTGCTCCCAGAGTAAGTCTGCAACCCAAACAGACCCAATACTGTAGCATTTAAATAGTTCTGAAAAATCTCCCTGGTCTGTAGTGCAGGAGGAGAAGTCAGATGAGGCTGGAAGGATCTGCCAATAAAGTGGCAGGTGGGCCAATAAAGAAGAGGGGCTGAGGCTCAGAGTGTTGGTCCAGGGCCTGGAGAATTACTTGATGAGGAGGAGAGAAATGCATATTTCATGACTATTCATCACCATTATGGCAGCACGAAAAGACAAAGAAAAAGAGGTGGAGAGCAGTAGGCTGGGACACATAATGTTCCTTTAGTGGTGCTGTGGGTTTGCTCTGATGAATCTGTCTAGTGTCTCACCCAGAGAAAAGAAGTTGGCTAATGATGTGCTTTGCAGATGGATCAGTGCTGGCACTTAAACAATCCCGTATCTGGTGCACAGGTGTTTGATTTTGTTTTTGTTAACGAGCCAGTAGCAGGCAGATTTAGGGAAAATGGACCACAGTAACTGTGCAGAGACAGAGTTTCTCTTGCTGCTTGTAATCTAACTCCACCATATGTTCAGCACATGAGCCCAAGCCATGACACATCTTCCAGTCAATGGGCCAGGCTTGCATCTGGTGAGAGATAAGAGTGGAGCTGCCCCTACCCGTGTTCCTGAGCCCCTGCATCACTTCACAGTCCTGCTTTGCTTTGCTGAGTTAAGCCAACACCCCTGACAAGTCTCCCTGATTGTTTGTCTTGTCACAAACTCCTTTCCCTTTTGTTGCTGCTTGTATCCCTTCCAGAAAACACTCTGCACAGCAGATGTTGGCTAATGCAGGAAGTGTTGGAGAAATACTTGTGAAAAGTAGATTTCAATATGGTTTTTTTTATATGTGTACCAGGTGCAGTTATTCAGTATGAGGATTAAGTAGAGAAGTTGCTAGAATTGGGAAAGTTTTCAGGTCTATTTAAAATGAACTGTAAATTTTCAGGAAGAGTAAATCAACACAGTGTCTGCCAGCAAACCTAATGTAGGAAATGCAAGGAAATGTCCTGATGGAGGGTGTAGGGGACAAGAAATTGAGGCAGCATATAGATGCTCCATGGGATTAAGAATATGTAAACTAAGAAATCTTTGCTGAAACTATTCATGGAACTTTAGTAGAGGGGTATTAGTAAAAACTCACGTGCCTTTCAAGGTCAATTTGTGAAGAGCATAGGAAAATCAAATGGAAAACATACTCTGAAATGAGTAGTAGGTAAGATGATCTCTCCCATATCTACTGATGCTTGCAGGTAGATTTAGTTAAAAGAATTGTATGTAATGCAATAAAGTTGAGCTTTTCCAAATATAAACCCTCCAGTATATTGTCCACTGCATTCTCTTTACAGGAACAGTTTTGTAAATAGCAGCTTATTTAATGCTGGAGAGAAGACAACAACTCCTTGTTGTTACTCACCCTGCTCTCCTCAAGTTGTCTCTTTTTTTTGTTTAGACTTTTTTCCTCCTTTTTTCTTTTTTTTTTCCTCCTGGTTCTTTACCTTTTTATAGGAAGGGCATCTTTGTTAGTTAGTTTGTCACAACTGGAAATGAAATAATGGAAACACTCTGCATCTGCAGTGTAACAGAAACTGCTTCAGAGTGGATGGTCGTCACTCCTTGCTTTTCTTATCTTCCATCCATGACTGATTTAGAAGGCAGCCAGTGCCTCTCCCCAGCCTGCTGACTCTCTGTTAAAGTACATGCTAAACCATACACATGCAGTTTGAGCCACAAGGGAATATACTGTAAGAAAATAGTGCTTTGATTCTTTTCTTTGGTGGTGTAAACATAGAGGGTGAAAAAATATATCTGGGTACTTTGAAGTCTTACAGTGCTCCAGGGAGAATGGAGAGGGGATGCAGTAACAAGCTGGGGCAAACTCTTTTAAGAATGACCAAAAAAAAACGTGCTCTAAGAAATTCAGAATTCAACAGTTCTTGAACTCTTAGACTTTTAACTTGCTGGTATCATTTTATCTGGGATCATCAGAGTTTATTGTGGAAATAGTGTAATGTAGGAGTCAAGGGATGTGTGGCCTGTGTTAGTCATATTTATGATTATGTTGTGAACTAATATCTTAAATTTTTATGAGACAAAGTGGCATTTATGAATAATTCATTCATGATATGATAAGCTGAACTGTAGCAATTTCTTCTCAAGAGTTATTTGGAAGAGCTGTTGACAATAAGGGAAACAGACACTTGAAATTTTTCTGAAAACTCTCTGGAATTATTGGGGCAGGTGGATAGAGGGGTGGGATGAGCAGACTGACCTGGGCTAACCTGGTGTCAGGAGAGCTGCCTGTGGCTGTAGAGCTGGGTCAGGACTATGTGGAATGGTCTGGAACCATTCCCAGCAGTTCCCCAGCTGCTTGCACTGGGGAAATGGCTTTCCTGGGCCCTGGTGCATCTCAGGACTGGGGAAAAAAATGAGTCCGTTTTCTTCCTTTTTCCTATAAATGCAATTTCCCATCATTTTTAGCAAGCTTGCTGGCTGAGCCTGCTTTGCCCATGCTCTGCTCTGCTGCAAACCAAGTGTGTGCAGCTCCGGCAGTGGCAGCACAAGCCGGGGAGGGAAGCGCTACTGGGAAGCCCTGGTTTCCCTGGGTTGCTGCAGGTCCTGCACAGCTCAGTGTGGGAGCAGAGCAAGGCTCTGTCACCGACAGGCTGGTAAATGAACCCCCAGAGGTTGAGCAGGGGCTGTCACCCTGCATTTACCACGTCACAGGAACACGGGTCGCTCCCGGCGAAGTCACCTGCGCTGCAGCATCCGAGTCCCCCGATGCTGAACACGCTCCAAATCCTGCCTCAGTGTTTTCCTTCCAGTTGACAGTTGTTTCCTTTATTATGTGGCTGCTCACGAGGGAGCTGTTTCATAGGGATTTCAAATGTCTCACTTGTAAAATCTGCAACTTCTCCTCTGTGCAGCAGACGGGGCGTTTCATTCCTCTTGCGCCGTTTCGTTTTTCCTAAACTAAGCACTTTGCTTCAAAGGGATGTCCTTGTAAATCTTTGTCCTTTTAAATTCAAAGGTCAATGATACTTTCTATATGCAAATTCAGTTGTTAAATGTATTGCACATTACTACTCCTGGCAGATGGGGAAAAACTGCAAATTTATCATGGTGATGGCTTCAGGAACAAAGTAAGTAATTATAGACACAGTATGACAACTAACAACAGTCTCTTTTATTCTCTAGTGTTCTCAGTAGCCTCTCAAATGATAGAAGAGAAATAGAAGGTTACCTTAGCTGTGTGTCTGAATCTAAGACAATATTACCAGAAACTGCAGTGTATAGCCTTTATTATTACCCATTAGAAAGCAATTTAACTTCTGCCCCCTTAATAAAACTCTTTCCATACATGCATTAATAAATAGAAGTTTATTCTGTGTTAAACTTTGCCTTTGTTTGTTGTGCAGTATAAGGAGTTATAGGTAGTTGGAAGGAGAATATTCTGCTGAGAGATTTTTTTTCTTGTCGTGTTCCATGTTCTGGATAATCCTTGCTAATACTCAAAATAAATGATGTGGGTGCTCAGGAAGAAAAATAATAACTCTTCCCTTTGAAATAATGAAGTAATTAGCTGTTGATTGGCTATTTCAGAGCTACTTGTGCCCTGGATGTTGTCTTCATTTTCAGAAGCTCTCACAGGGAGGGTTCAGTGCCAATTTTAGCACGGGTATGCTCTGGCATAAAATGTGTTGCCATAGTCAACACTGAAATAACCTCACTCTGACTCAAAGATTCAGCTCTGTCTCCATGTTTAACAGCCAAGTTTATGGAGTAGTAAAGACAAGAATATGTAAATACCATTCCAGGTCCTGGAACATTATTAAAATTTCAGCAACATGTAAAAAAATCCCAGAGATCTCTTAAAATGAAACTGTTTCTTGAAGTCATACGTGGTTAAAAATTGAACTTCTCAGGTTCAGTGTACGGTAGTGCAGACCTGGAAGAACTTGTATGTAGAAAAACTTATTGAAGTGTCCTCTTTGTTACAGGAATGTGATGGCAACTGCAGCGGAATGTTAGTTAAAATCAGTTGGCTTCAGTGTTCAGTGGGTGGTGTTGTGGGCTCTGCAAACAGTCCCCAGCAAACACATTTAGAAATATATTTAAATAATGCAGGTAAATGAGTTCTAGCAAATATAATAAATTTACAGGAAATAATATAAATTATGCATAAATATGCATTCCGAAGTATGTGGCAAGCATAGATTTATGAGATAAATAATTAAAACTGTTATGAGTATATATTTCTCTTAGTTTTTTGAATATTCTGGAAAATACCTGATATTCTAATGAAATTATGGCTGTTCCATTTGCTTCAGTAGACTGTGGTGATTTTATCCAGGTCAAAAAAAAAATCATAGAGTCGAGACCAAAATATATCCACTGCTATATCAGCTGTTATGATCCCTGATCTTTTTGCTCTCTTGTTTTGGCCTGGGAGATTTCTGTCTTTCCAGTGACATTTCAGGGCCCATTTCAGTCGATGCACAAACGTGGAGCTCCCAGTGATTGATGCATTTTTGTTACAAAATGTCATGGCTTCAGTGGGAGTTTTAGTCGAGTATAGATTACAGGATCGAGCTGTCTAAAGCCAAACAGCGTTCCCAGAAATATTTACTAAACAACAGAGACCTTTGGAGGGTGGCCAAGCCCCATGTGTGGATGTCAGCACTGCCCCTTGGCCGAAGAGAAGCTGCTCCTTCATGCCCGTGTCACCCCCATTCCCCTGTGCCAGGTAAAGGAGGATGCCCTATAAACACAGAATTGTGGGCTCACAGAGTTAAGGCTGGAAAAGATCTCCGAGATCATTGAGTCCAACCATTAACCCAGCACCAGGTTCTCCACTCAGACGTGTCCCCAGGTGCCACGTCCACACGTTTTTTTGAACACTTCCAGGGATGGTGATTCCACCACTGCCCTGAGCACCCTGTTCCAAGGCCTGACCATCCTCTCAGTGAAGAAATTCCCCCTCATATCCAATCTAAACCTCCCCTGGCACAGCTTGAGGCCGTTTCCTCTCATCCTGTCACTCGTTACCTGGGAAAAGAGTCCAACCCCCAGATTTTAAGTCTGGTTAGAGGTTGAAGAGCTGTTAACAGGTGCCCCCTTCCTATTTGAAACGTCTCTGGCAAGTGAAACAGTGATGGAAGGAAGTGTCAGATTTTCCAAAGTAAAATTCAGATGCCGCTTTGATTTGAATCACAAAGATTCCGAAATGAAAAAAAAAAAAAAAAAAAAAAAAAAAAAAAAAAAAAAAGAGCTTTGAAGTTTTAGGAGAATATTAAAATTTGTTCTCCCGTTTCTTCACCGGCGCGGCTCTGTCTGTACGTCCAGACTTAAAAGCTGTTGTTGACACGCACAAATCTCCTTTCAAGTGGCTGATCATCACTGTTGGCTGTGCTCTTATGCAAAGCAGGTCGCAATATAGCTTTTAAAAAATGACCCCACATGAAAGGCAGTTTCCCCCCCCTTAAAAACCATTTGGAACAAAGTGAATGCTGTTCCATCTCATAAAGACAGATGATTGACGTTATATAGTGCATGAAATTTTCCTTTTCAGAATCCTGACGTTTTATAATAAAAGTTGAGATAATGCTGGGAGCTAGTAATTACACTATATCCTCCCCCAGCAAAAAAAGATCCATGGGGGGAAGAAATGAAACAATATGTCTTTACAAAGAATGCAATTAAGTAAAGCCAGATTAGAGGAACCACTGAGGGTAAGCGACATGCCTTATTATCTCCAATGTGTAAATTTAATTTTCTTTTTTTTCCCTCATAATTCTTATTTCCCCGGCATTTTTTTTCTCCTCACTCCGTGGAGATCAACTTGCAACAGCTTCATTTTCCTATTGATCTATTTAATATTTTTCCATTGTGCATAGTAAAATGCTAAACAAAATTTGCTCTCAATGTGGGAGCAGCCTTTCTGCCTCGGAAAAGAAAGAGATAATATTGTTGCCAAAACGTTCTCCCTGGGGTAGATGATGACATTAACATTTTTGTTAGGGAAGGAGTGGCTCAAAATTAAATCTTGAAATTACCAGTATTTATCAGAGTCACTCACAGAAGTGGAGGGGAAAGGTGAAATGGCTGAGTAAATATCAGCATCTCTGCATCTCTAAAGGCAACGCTAAAAAGGCATTAAAATAAGGATGGAAAGACTCCCCTCAGGAATATTTATCAGAGGTGCTTCATCTTGGTGGCAAATCTAAGACAAGACATGCATGGCAATATCTGTTGATGTGAAGAGTTTTTTAATAACAGGTTTGGTTTTCTGAAAGTGGTATTTTGTCCCCAGGACAAAGAATATCTGCTTTTGTCAATGGGAAGATGCATTGTAAATTAGTTCTGCACGATTGGACAAGGAAAGGAGTGGCACCATCTGCTAAATAAACCACTTTTAGCTTTGAATTCCATGAATGCCTTTTCCTTGGTAAAAAGGAAATTGTAGCCAAAGTGTTTCAGGAAAAGTGTACAAATAGGGTTTGTGTAAATGGGGATGTGTGAGGAATGATGCTCTAATCAGTCGTGCTCACAGCTAATTGAGGTGGTAGGAAGGTTGGAAGAGTGTGCCCCAGTTGTGTTCAAAGAGCTACATGTGTGTTATCATTTTTGGTATTGTGAGAAACAAAAATCTGTATTTACAATAATCACATTCCATAAAAGTGAGATTTAAGTGAAGAGAGAGGAGCAGAATATAGTCATAGCTCTGACTATAATGCCTGGAAGCAGTCTGAGGTGCCAAGTGATCCCCTCTTCTCCTGCAGGGCAGACACAGTGGATATGTCTCTGGATTTGGAGTAAGGAATAAAATTTACTTTTGACTACAGTATTTCTCATTGTACTTGTTTGTTATGGAAGGAGGAAAACTCAAGTGTTGGAATTTATCTTGCTTTATCTCAGCTGTCCAAAGTGTGGACACCTGGGCAAAGCTGGCCATCCAGGGTTCCTCTGTGAGCAACATAGGAGGGGGAGATTCCCTTCATGCCTTCACTGCCTGTCTTCAAGTTGTGATGAATCACCACTGGAGAAAAACACTGAGGGCAAATATGAGCTTGAGAGGAACTGAGCCACTCCTTTCCATTGTATACCATGTTTTTTACATGACTGAAGGTAGATGAGGTGAGTCCTCATGTGACTTAGAGCTCTTAAAAACATAGAACAGACCTTGACTTATTTATAATTTGAAGATCATTGATGGATCAAGACTTGCTGTTGCTGACAGAGGTGAAATATTTTGAATGATGAGTCCCACTGAGACCATGGCAACCTGAGCATGGGCAATTCATGGGCAGGAGAGGGGAAATTACTTGTGAGTTCCTCCCTGATTGGTATTTGATATTACTGTCCTTGAGAGCCCAAAAATGGTAAAGGGTGATGACTTTCTGCCATTATTCTCCTTGTGCCATAAAATGCTTGATGTGGGAGAGGAGTCTTGCACCTGAGTTCGTTGCCATGGAGTAGATGATAACAGCACAGATAATAACACACATGATGTGTGCCCCAATTGCACCAGGTGCATTTCCCTGTCCTTCAGTTTATCTAGGAATTGTTTTGGTGCTAATTATGAATGCTGCACACTGAGCCATGCCAGCCATGAATCTTGGCACTGAAAGGATAAGACAAGAGTTTATAAATGAGATTCGTTTAGGCAGCATGTCATCAAATGACCTGATAAGTGGGGACTCATCTGAGTAATGATTAGGTTTTATGTACTATTACAAGGATTGATTTGCTAGAAAGACAATGAGCAAAAAACCATATCTACAGCAGATTTTATCTGGCTGAGCAAATTACCTGACAAGATACACGGGTCCAGACCAGACTTTTAATTTCTGAGAGGGCAAGATTTTGACTCCTTGTCCAGAATACTGTGTGTTCTTTGTTATGAATCACTCTGCTGATTTTGAACATGGGACTCCTTACACACTGTGATAGGCCCAGTAGTTGTGATCCTGGCAATGGTCCTGTGGTGGCTTCAGGGAAGTTTTTAGAATGTGGTCCTTATGCTGGTGAAAGCCAAAGGAAAAATTTTGACAGATAGTTTTTCTTTATGATGTGAGACTTAATTTTCAACCTTAGGAAATTTTCCATTTAGGTGAGCAGTTAGTATTATCATAATGCAGATATTTTGGAGGTAAGAGTTTATTTAGGTGTAGATGAGTGATTGGCTTTCACTTTCTTCAGCTTTATAAAAGAGTAAGCATTAATTTCTCTGTTTTCTTTTTTTTTGTTTTTGTTCCAGAGTCATAAAAAAAAGGCATTGTTTCCTTTGACTTTAGCAAAGTTTTATGAACCTTTTTCTTTCATGTTTGTCCTTACTTATCAAAAAAACCCCCACTAGTTTAAAGAGCTGAATGAGAATTAACGAGTTTCTGCACTTGGAATTTGTAAAGGTAGAAGAAAACAGCCATTTATTTTGATGCAAACAAAATTATAGCAACATATCATGTCTTTCAGACCTCACTCTGTGTTTCTTTAACAGGGATATTGGTATGTTAGGAAGGCTGGGCCTTGGTATTTGTGTCTTCATCTATCCTGAATTAAAACCAACTTTGATCTGGTTCCAAATTTCTCGTAAGAGATTTGGCTTGTATGTTATAGTGAGTGTAACTGGACGTTTATGTTCTCACCCTATGGACTGAGATCTAAAATAATGTGAGTGAAAGAACTTCCATTAACAAATGCTGGTTCCATGTTAAAATGACAGTATATACAATGTTTGTACACACTGTTCTAATATTCAGAAGTTTCATACATCCAAGTGTCCTCATTCTTTATGCATTCTGCTTAGGGATACTGCCTTTGGAAATCATGGATATAAATGTGAATCCCATGCAAAAAAAACCCTTATGCCTATAAACCCCCACAGATATTCAACTGGTTGCTGCATGGCTGCACTCTGATCCAAACTAAGGGGTGTTTTATTGAACCAGCTCCTAGAAGTCCACAGCTTCTTTTTGTATTAGTTTATTTTGGAAGTTATGGATACATGAGTCCTGCAGTTTGTAGATTTATGACTGGGCTTGGCAGAATTATACAAGGAATTATTTCTGCAGTGTGTATGTTGTGATGAATCATATTTGTGCCAACTTCTGGGCAGTCTCTTTAAAACAAAAGCCAGATCTGAGGCTGAGTGTGTGTCTTTCAGTGCTTTCATGTAAATAGGTATTTTAGAAATCAAATCTTACTACTGAATTATTCATATAGGAGGGGAACTGCCACTGACCTTTCCATGTTTTTCTCCTTCTTTCATTTCCCTGGTTTTCTCCCTAAATTTGCCCAAATACCATGCCTGTTTGTAGGCAGGGTGATTGCCTTCCCATTTCCCACCTCCTGTCATTACCTCAGTAATTTGAATTTATCACAACCACCTGAGCTGTGTGACACATGTTTATGGTACTGAGCAAACACCCCTGGAGGGAGAGGGATTTCCCATCACACCCATGGATTTTTAAGCAGTTTTATAAAACATTCTGACTAGTAAGGCCATAGAATGTGCTGACAGGTAAGAGGGCTCCCTGTTGCATGTGCTGTTTTCCCTCAGCTATGATGCTGACTTCAGTTCTCCCAGCAGGAAGGAAACGCTGAGAAATGACATGACTGTGCTACCTGGGCAATATAGGAAGGGTAAAGGTTTAAACTCAGTGGCTGGGGCTGGGATCAAAGGTTTAGACTGAAAAGTCAGTGTGGTTTAGGTTTGTTTTCTTTTTTTTTTTTTTTTTAATTAACTTTTTATTCTGAACCATCATTTGATCCAAACTCTTTTGTGGTAGCGAGGACCATTTCTGTTAAATTCAATAACATTTGGATCACATTGAAAACGTTAA
Organism: Pseudopipra pipra; assembly: GCF_036250125.1. NCBI lineage: Eukaryota > Metazoa > Chordata > Aves > Passeriformes > Pipridae > Pseudopipra > Pseudopipra pipra. The sequence continues at coordinate 3,494,376 of NC_087559.1, read as the reverse complement.
TTCAATAAATGCAAATTGAAATCGTTGATAATGAAGTTTTTCAAAAGCTCTAGAATAGGAGCTCAGTGCCTGAATTGCTCTTTCTGTTGGATTCAGTATTGACTTTGCCATCTCATTTGCTTCAGTTCAACTCGAGTTCTGGAAAAGCTGCCTTGTGTTATGATAGTGTTCTTTTTCCTTTTTTTTTTTTTTTTCTTTCCTTGCAAAAAGCTGAAACAAGCATGATTATTTTGAAGGGATGAGACCTGTTTCAACTAACCAGATATATTTGAGACCACTTGTAAAACAACTTCGAGGCCTGGAACGTAAATGGCCATTGCAAAGATTCTTTGTATTTAAACTAAAAGACTAGACAGATATTAATAATGAAAAAGGCCAATAAACGACCTTTTCTTCACTTTTATAAAGTAAATGCAGTATTGAATATTTCATCTGATGTTTTCTTTTGAAATGTGAAAGATCACTCGAACGAAAGCAGGTGAATTAAATTGTATTCTCTATAGACACAACCTGGATGGTGTAGGAGTGTTTGGATACAAGAGAATTATTTTTCCATTTATTCTGTATATTTTCTTGATTTCCATGCAGTCTTAGTGCTCCACGTTTTCATGAGCAATATTTGAATGTGAACTAATTTTATTCATTTTTACAAATGGAATAATATTTCTTTTGTTGTTTTCTCTAAGCTTTCTGTGCTGTCATGTTTGAACTCTGAAGAAGTTCATTTTTCTGGTGGTCAGTGGGGCACTGTTCTCAAACCATCCCAATATAAATCAGGACCAACCCTGAGTGACCCTAGAAGAGAAATAAGTTTATGTCTGGCAAAAATGGCTTCTATTATGCTATTACCTTATAATTAAAAATCATAAATCTGTGCATTAAGAGTGGTTGCAGGTTAAGTTTCAGGACTGGGGAGATGCAGGGTGGGATCATGAGTCGGATGAGAGTGGGAGAGCAGAAAGGATTGGTTCAAATCACAGAATGGTTTGGGTTAGAAGGCACCTTTAAGTATCATCCCATTCCAACCCCCTGCCATGGGCAGGGACACCTTCCACTAGCCCAGGTTGCTCCAAGCCCCATCCAACCTGGCCTTGGACACTTCCAGGGATGGGACAGCCACAGCTTCTCTGGGCAACCTGTGCCAGGGCCTCCCCACCCTCATTCTATAAAACTTCTTCCTTATGTCTCATCTGAATCTCCCCTCTTTTTTGGATCCTTGGGGCTCCTTTTGCTCAGACCAGTTTTACACTTGTTTGCCTCGGAGATTTATTCCTGAAACCTATGTTATTCCTGATGCTGCTCACAAACCCTCGGTGCTAACTGGTGTGTGCAGCCCCCCACTGAGGGAGGGGAGGGATGCAAAGGAGCAGCAGCAGAACCCGTGGTGCTTTGGCCAATGAAACCATTTATATTCTTGCAGAATAAAGGTTACAGTAAGAAGCAGAGGTTGGAGGGAACAAACCTTTGCCTGGGGATGGGGTGTGTGGCCCTGCACCATCCAGAGTGCTGTGGGCTGAGGGGCAGAGCCCTGGGGTGTCTGACACATGCCCCCACATCAGCTTTGCTGCCTGGTTTGTGTTGTCTGGGGGTTATGTGACATGGGCCAAGGAGCTCAAGGGGACCTGCATTAATTGGGGTGAGACAGTGGAGTATTTTAGGTAGTCATTTCCCCTGGATGCAGGCTGAGTTGGCCAAAGGCTAAATCTGCTTCTGCCTGGGGCAATGCAGAGGATGGAGTTGTCTTAAAAACGCCCCATCCCTCCAGAAACAGCCCTCATTGCTGGTGGGACACCCTTGAGATGGTGGGATGTGACCTGAGCCCAGCCAGCTCTGCTTTCCAGACCTGTGAGGCTCACGTGTGAGAGATCAGTGTGCTCTTCCCCAGCACAGGGCAGGGCATTCTGCCTTTCTCTAACTATGTACATAGGATTTTGCTCAGCTTTTAGCTCTTTTCATGGCTTTGTTCACTTCTGAGGCATTAAAATGCTCATTAGCATTGCTTTCCTTGACATGTCTGAGCTTGGCTGTTCCTGTGGGCATCCTGCCCACCCCCCTGCCAGAGGAGGGGGTGGGTGGGTGAGCAGGCAGCCCCTCTCCCGGGCTGTCAGGCCGTTCCTGGGATCCCTGTCTCACGGTCCGTGGTTCCTCAGGGCTGTGAGTGCAGCAGGGGGGGTTTGCTGACAAGGGCTGGTCAATAGGTGAGGAGCTGCTGCCCTTGCTGAGAGGTGTTGGAGAGAAACAGGGAGTGACTGTGCATGAAACCCCGTGCTTACTGAGGGGGAAAAACCTACAGAAAAAGACTTGCAGCCTGCCCGTGTCTTGAAGGCTAAAATCTTCTGAAGGACAAGCTTAAAGCTTGTAGCTGTGGTGTGCTGAAAGGCTGTACCAGGAGCTGATGCTGATTTCCCTGCCCCTCCTGCAAGGCAACAACACAAATCCCCAGGAGTTTTATTTGTTACAGTATTCATTTATTTATTTTTTATTTCAAAGCTTCAGCTCCTGAACTGCTGGAGCATCATTGTCTGTGTTTAAAAATACAATTCAATGCACAATAATTCTTTGTTCACCAGGAGCAAGAACTCAGTTTGGTGAGATGGGTTTGGGCAGAGCTGTGTGTTGATAAAAGGGGAGTTTGAGTCACTGCAGAAGAATGGAATAGTACGAGGGGCCAATTTCTTGGTTTCTTTTAATTTAAACCTTGTGTCATTGGTGGTATCTGGACTGGGGAAGTGGAGCAAAGTAGGGAAATTTAACAGGAGAAACACAAGTGAGAAGCAACAGAGCCTTCAGGTCTCCATGGCTGTTTTAGCATCTTGTAGGACTTGCTTGGCTTTCAAATGGATGTGAGGGATTCTGGAATCGATGTATTCTGCAGTCAAAGGAAAAAAACCTGTAGCAATGGCTGAGAAAAGCTTTATAAAGATACACAATCTAAACAACAAAATGAGAAGTTCTTATTGCAGTGGAATATGCATGTTCATGAATCCAAACCCAAATGAAGCCAATGAAATCAGTCTCTGGGCTTTTTTTCTTTCTGGGTTTTTCGTTTTTTTTTCTGTGCCTAACACGACATAGTAACTTCCTGAATTTTAATGGCTGAATTCCAGTATCTCTGTTTACACCAGCTGATTAGATTCCCTGCTGTAAGCTCCACTGTCAGGGATAAGTCTGCAGAGACCAGTATTTGCAAATTTATCGCCTCTCTATTTATTAGTAGGTAAAATATTCTCCAGTGATTCATCTCATCACTGGAGAACGCTTTTCCAAATAAATTGCATTGCTTCCTAAAATTTAATTCCTATTTCATATTCTTATTGTTTGCTTAGTTTACATCCTTTATCAAATGGCTTTCAGCAGGTTTCTTACAGCCTTGAACTTTCGTGTCCCCTGATATCACTCATGCATTTCCATCAGTGTGAGTGTGCCTGGCATCTCCTGTGCCCTCTCTGTGGGTTGAAATCCAAGGATGGGATTCCATTTTCTATCATAAATATTACATTTGTTGGAAAAAACTAACAGAAAGCTGAAACTTGGGCATGGTGAGTGGTTCTGATATATAAGCAGAATGGATATAACTGCTTTTTGTTTTAAACTCACCCCCCAGCAGAACTTGAACTTATTGAAAATCAACTGACTCAGCTCATTTACAGTGTCTGGGAGATGCTGGAAGACAAGAGGTTTCCTTCAATAGTTTAACAGTTGTGGGTTTATTCACATTAGTGTTGTATTTTGAGTTCCAGTCACACGCCTTAAATGCTAAGGAGCTTCAGAGAGAGATGGAAAAAGGAGCTCTTACTTCAGAAAGTTAAAAGTTTTATCAGAATCCAGGAGAGTGCACAGATTATAATGCACAAGGGACACCATGAAGTAACACTGGTCAGCATGACCTCTGCAGCTTCACAGCTGTGAAGTGTTTTAGTGAAAGCTCTGTATGGGCACAGATATGTTTTACTTAGATAGTGGCTTTTGTTTCTTTGCAACTTAAACCAGACCTCTTCCTTGGAAAGGAGGCAGATAAAAAAAAAAAAAAAATCATTAATTTTTAGGTCTGTCAGGTTGAAAGAAAAGCTTTTTTATTGTGGTTGTGCTTAAAATTACGATCAAGAGAGAAAGTGTTTCCATTGCATTATGCTTTATCAAATGTCTATTTTATGTGATTACAAATGCTACTCACAGTTCTGAATATCAGCAAGCTACTTTTAACAGCCCAAACCTGCTGCTGAGCTGCAACCTAGAGGTGGGGGAGGCTCAGACAGCAGCACTTGGGGTAACTCTGAAGAATTTGCTGCATACCTGGTGAAGTTCTCCTCCCTCTGCCATTAGAAATAAATTGCTGGATCCCATATAATGTTTCTAACTACTTGTTGAAAAACAAAGCTCTATATTCTCTGATGGTTCTTAGTGCTTTGAACTTTAAAAAAAGATGTAATCAAGTACATTCCAGTGATAAATGGCCTCGTACTTGGTTTTATGATGGCTGAATTATTGGAGGAGAACAAAGTGGTGGGAGGATTCCAGCAGACCTTGTCCAAATTGCTGCCCTTCAGTTTTCCCATGCTGTAGAGCTATTTTGGTGTGGGTGGAACTGGAGAGGCTCTGGCTGGTCAGGGAAGACTCAGGAAACAGTACATTTGATTTTTTTTTTAAAATTATTTTTTATTATTTTTTTTAAATTTTTTTTTTATTCCCACACAGACCTTCTAATTAAAAATTACGAGTAGAAATGCTGCTGTTATTTCAGAGTACGGAAAGTGCTTTTTTTAGTAAAGCCAAGACCTCCTCTTAATTGGAGGGATTGTGTAATGATTTGTGAAAATCTTCAAGAATTCATTGTGAGTGTCTTGCCCAGGTCTCATGGAAAGGTCAATGCAGAGAAAACACATTAATGCTCCCTGTGTTTATTTGGCTTTCCGTGTTAGGATTAGTCCCATTAGCTCTGATGAGGTAAGTGGGGAAGCATATGGAGAATTGGTGTCTCAGCTGGAATCAAATGAGTTTATGAGTGTTGATAGTCTCAGCAATGGGACTTGACTTTCAGTTTTACTGTGGCTTATTTACATTGTCACATCTGTAAAGAGAAAAGCAAAGATAAAGAGGGAGCCTTTGCCTGTCTATGGCAGAGCTGCTGAGTTCTCAGGGCTCCCTGGTGCTGTCCCCTGGACACAGGAACTTTTGAGGTGAGTTCCAAGCTTTCACGGCTCTGACCAAAAAAAAAAGCTAAAGGGACCTTGCCTAAGCTCCCAGCAGCCAATTCTGTCATTCTTTCCTCCATTCACTTAATGCTGCAAGATAAAAGTCTGCTCTTAACATCAGCATTAGCATACTCCTACATGCTCTTTCATCTCATACATAATCAATCTACTTAGCCACCAATAGCAGAAATGAAAAAGCAAAAGCTTTAACTTAACCCAAGGATAACACCACACCAGCCCCAGCTGTAATCAGATCATTGCAGTAATTTGTGCAAATAATGATATTCTCCACCTTGCCCAAAGCAAACTCCCTGAACTTGGAATCATGTTCTCCCTACTACACCAGAAGTAATTGAATGCCCAAACGTTTTGTCAGCAGTAGCTGTACAGCTATAAAGAGGCCAGTTGTAAAGCACTGTGAATGCTCCCACTCCTGATGAATGCTTCCACCAAAACCAACCCCGTGCCAAGAGCAGAAAACTAAATATACATCCCCCCTGGATGTGCTGCAGGCTCTGCCTTTGCAGCTTCTGCTTCACAGACGAAAGGAGCCTTGAGCAAAGTTGTGCTCCTTGGCAGGATGTCACTGCACGGAAGTGACGCTCCTGGGAGGACAGAACTGTTTGGAGACACCAGCCAACATTATGACATTTCCTTTCACTGAGAGCATCTGCTGTCGAGGTGGTACCCGGCCTACACGTGTTGTTTTCTCAGGGATTTGGAGCTGCTCAGCAGATTCTTGGGATCTGAGCCAAGTTGTTCAAAGTTTAGATCAAATAAGTTCGAGTCCAAAGCTAAAATGTTGACATCGATTTCTCACGCGACACATTTTGTTATTGTGCTCACTGAAGGATGGAATGGCGGTGGGAGAAAAAGGGCCATGCATATTTTCATTGTTATTGCTGTTAAACTGAAGAGAGAGGGTCCAAAATATCTTTTTTTGTTATTATTATTTCTAAGAAGAAAGGACTTAAATGAACAAAATTGGTAGCTGTTTACAGCTTTCCATGTTAGTATTATCATTTTGGTGCCTGAGAAGATGGTGATGTTGTTTATTCGCAGCATTTATCTTCAGGTATTCATGTTTTTTGATGAGATATCCCAATGGGGAACTAATGCTCTTATGAGGAAAAATTTAAAACCTTGAGAATAGCTAGAAACTTGAACCCCAGAGTACAGAGGTGTTGCTACACTTTAGTGAAAATAGGAAACAGCTCCAAAGATCTTTATTGTGAGGTAGCTGGAAGCATGTGCCTATCTGGCTTGTGTCCTGGGCAATTGAACCTGCCAGTCTCAGCACCCAAACCAGGATGGGTGCCCTGCCCAGACCAAATACAGGTTCTCTGTTCTCAGTGGGGTAGAAAAAGTTCTGTATTCTGAGGAGTTTTGAGCTGAAGAAGTCCCTGCCTACACATATTGGTTTGCAACTCTTCTTTCTCAAGGAAAACACACTCCTGAAAAGCTACAATGCAAGCATCAATGCTCCAAGATGTGTTGAGGATAAAAAAATGCTGGGATGTCTGTGGTTCCAGGTGCAGAAGCTCTTTGCAGTATAACAAGTGGCTGGGAAAGGGGGAAAACAGAAGGATGATGAGAGCACCCTGCTATTCATTCATTATGTGGAGCTGGTGAGACTGTCTCCGAGGAGGAAGGAACTGCAGGAAGGCCAAAGGACTGATTTGTTATTGCCCTCCTCGCACTGCCATCTGTTGCTGTCTCTTTACAGCATGAAAGGGAAGCATTCATAGTTATTTTTCCATCTGAGAGCTGTGCTACACCTACCACAAGCAGGATAATCCAGGTGTCTGGATATGCTCCTTGGATGTTGCAGTGTGAGACCACTGTGCAAACAAAGCAGGGAGATCTCTCTTCTGGTTGAGGTGCAAGATGAAACCACTCACAGGGTTTGTAACAGACTGAAAATTTAGCTAAGAACTAATAGTAACTACTGAAACTGCTAATTCTTGAAAATTTCAAAGGTGCAGTAATTTATTGTGGAGAGAGCCACAGAGCAGGTGGCATTTTACATACAGGAAAATTTTGCCTGTGTCTTACATATTGCTGATACTGTCATGTCTGCTATGTTTCCAATTGCTTTCTGGCACAGTGGGTCCTCAAAGTCCCTGTAATGCTCCTATTTATTCTGGCACAGAAGTCATTTGGTGTTGCTTATCTGCCTTGGACAAGTGTCATGAGTCATAAAAACAAACAATCCTCTGTGGCATAAACGTCTCTGTACTGGCCTCGTTTGCAGGTAGAGCTGCTAATTGCAGAGAAGTCCTTCAGGGCTGCTCTGATTTCAGCTGTACTCACCCTGGCTCTTCTTAATTTTTCAAGGCAAACAAAGAACAAGAACTGATAATATTTTACATTTATTCTTTACACTGGTTTGTCTAAATGACATTAGAGAAGTGCCTTATCTGATATTGTTCTCCTTCTGGTAGAGCAGCTGCCATGTGTGCTTTTGGCAGGCAAAGCTGCTCCAGTTATCAGGAAAACTGCAGGTGCTATCAGAGTGTGTTTTTCTACAACTGATGACTGATATCCAGAGATTTAATGTGGAGATCCTTCCCGGTGCACCATACGGTTGTGGCTCTGATGAGGAGAATCCTGCCAGGGTTGAGAGGCTGGAGGGAGAAGGTCCTGTGTTTATTGTACAGGATCTAAGCCAAGTTTCAAGGAGTTAAATGGGGGCTAGAGAGGGGGCACAGGTGTAATAATTAATATAGAATATCAATTAAATTATGGGTTAGATGTTCTCTCTAGCCTGCATCTTCCTACTACATAGCAACAACCTTTTTCACAGGATTCTGCTTTTCTCCTTGTGTGCTTGCCTTGAAAATGAACAGGTTTTTTGTGCAACAATACAACTGAGCATGGGACTGAGCAAAAATATTGGCAAATAGCACTACTGAACGTATTCACCTCCTGAATATGGCCTCACATGTTAGCAAAGGGATGGAAAATTGGGAGGGAGCTGTTTGGCTGGGAGAGGCGCCGATGCTGGGGAAGCGTGTGCTGCGTCCTTGTCCTTACTAAGCAAAACGCTTTTTGTCCAGTGGGAGCTTTGCCTGGACAGGGATTGCAGCATCCAGACAGCCTGGAGTCTGCAAGAGCTGCAGATGCCTCTGGCCCCAGCACACAAAGGCACAATAGTTGCTCCTACATGTTTTAATTTAATTCATTAATAATTTAATAAGCTTTTACGGTAGCTCCAGGACACTGGAGCACTTCAGCTCTCACCATCATGTGAAATGGCAAAGTTCCCTGGGCTGGGATTGAAACTGGTGGCATGGGGAGAGCACAGCTGTGTTTGGTACAGGCTCTCCTGGTGGAGTCCAGCTGCATGTGCTTGGAAAGTTGCCTTTCAGGCTTCTGAGGACCATCTCTGGCTGTGAGGCAGCTCAGCATCTACAACTCAGGGTATGCCAGGCAGCCAGTGTGCCTGTGCTGTGTGTCTGCTCAGGGCAGGGAGGGGGCAGCCCAGCCCCATTGCCTTCCCTGCCCGAGATCCTCATCCTGGGACCCTCCTGGTCCTGGTGCTTTTGGCAGAGGAGGAGATTTTCAGAATGATTCTACACAAGATCAGGTTGGACAGGGCTTGGAGCAACCTGGGCCAGTGGAAGGTGTCCCTTGCCCATGGCAGGGGGTGCAGCTGGATGGTCTTAAAGGTCCCTTCCAACCCAAACCATTCTGTGATTCTATGTCTGCTTTTGTATTGATCTGTGCCAAGGAGATATAGTAAGAATTACATAGTAAGTGTGATGACAGCAGCTCCATGGAGCAGTAATTGTCATCTGATCTGCCCATAAGATCTTTACAACCCTTATACCCTGAGTTTTGCATAAATTTTGTAACCAGATAATGAATTATGCTCTACAAAGCAGATTGTGATATACCTGAAGGGTTTGGCAGTTTGTGATTTCCTACAGCATTAAACCATAGAAACAAATTGGTGTTTAACGTAGATTTTAGTTTTATTGGCTTCCTTCCCCACTTCAAGAAACAAGTGTATTGACTACAATAAATCAGGGATTTGAGACTTAAAATATATCTTTTTTCCAGCCTTCTCTATTGAGGGGAAATAAAAAAGACATTTTCTTGCAAAATATAGCTAGTAGAGGATGGAGGGAAAAAATGTGATCTTCTCCAAGTCCATGAGAAAGATTCACAGCATTAATGAGGCTGTTCCTCTGAAGGCACTCTGGTGCTGTCTCCTCTTCTTCTTCACAATCTCCACTGCAGTTTTTAAATGTTGTGTGTGTCCTCCATCACAGTGTTTTCAGGGGTGGAGCTTTCTGTACCAGTGATAACATCATTAATCTTCTTGATTTTTGGGAGAAGTTGAGCAAAAAACCTTTGTGCAACAGCCCCAAACTGGTATCATTAATCAGTGATCATTTCAAGGTATTAATTAAAGCACTGGGCTTTTTGCCTAGAAAACCTACTTCAAGGCATTTTTTTTTACACCAATAAAGTAAGTAGTTTCCATTAAAGGGCAATTAGCAGAGACACAAAAGCAGGGAAGTGCTGCATCTGATTCATCAACCCCATAAACAAGGTGCTGCCACCATTTCTTCAGCCTTAGATGAAAAAAGGCTTATAAATGCCTCTATTATCTGTATCATCTGTTGTGGAAATCTGGAAGTGCTTTTCCTGTTGAAGTTTAGATATTTTCCTGTTTTTCCCTATATTTCAGTAACATGCAATAAAAAAGCCCTTTATGTTGTTTATTCAGAGTTTCTAAAAACATTTTAATGGTGTGAATAGAGAGAGGATTTTAAGGAAATGCAGAGTTCACAGTCAAACAATCCCACTGAACTCTCTTACGTGCTATTAGAGAGGGACTGCTGTGCATTTTAATTGTGTTCACCAAAACGACAAACCTGGGTTTCTTTTTGCCAGCCAAGCCTCCACAGGCCATTAGAGATTCTTTGAATTCAATTATTTGAACTAAAACCCCATAGTTCAGAAGTTGTTTCAAAAAACCTTCCTTCTAGATAACATATATGCTCCAGCTTAAAAAAAAAAAAGTGCAGGAACTGGAGAGATGGGGAAAACCAGGGGTGAATCTGGTGTTTTGTTCTACAGCTGCTGTGAGCAGCATCACTCCCACCCCCTTCCCCTGATGCTGAGGGTGCATCTTCATCCTCCGTGGAAACCCAGGCACAGAGTGAGGCTGTATCCTGTGCTTTGCACAGCACTGGGATGCAGGAACATTTTACCCAGTCTGTTTTGAGTTTCAGGCAGCTGTGAAGGTGTTCATTTGAGCCTAACATTTCTCTGCTTCTCGGGTAACTTCACCCTTGAGACTGACTCAATGTGTCGTTAGCAGACACTGAGTTGCACTCACGGCAAAAAAGCTACATGGGAAAGGAGGGAAATGTTGTTTGGTTTTTGCCTTTGGGAACCCCTATGCATAAGCTACTTCATGATAACATGTATTAGAAAAGCAAATTAGCTTTGCTGAGAGGTGAGCAGTATCCTCAGTCTGGGTTTGAACTCGGGAGATTTCCCTGCGGGAACAGCAGAAGGGGCCAGATCTGGAGCAGGGGATGGAACACAGATTCCTGTCTCAGCAGTGACATTTATCTGGGAAGCTTTGGTGCACCAGCCCTCTGTGCATAGGAGCAGCCAAATTTCACAGGTGCCCTGGTTTTGATCTTTCATCTCCTGCATTTCTTCTTGAACATCAGCTTCTCTGCATGTGTTGGAAGTGCTTCCATCCAGACAGGGCTGAATTGGCCAGTGTTGAGGACACAGCTCCCTGACATTCCTAATTAGCTCTAAATTAGCATTGCTGTGATTTAGCACTCTGCTCTCTCTCTGTGGCTGCCTATTGATTTACTGGATTTTGTTCTGCAGCTCTTAATTCAGACCTTTGCAGTGGATGAGGAGCCTGGCTGTCTAACAACACTGGAAATCACTCCTTGAAACACAAGCAGTGCTGTACCAGCTGTGTCAGAGGGGTATTTTTTGGCTGTTTAAGTTTTGACCTAGTCCAAGAGGGACCAGGAATGCCCCTGTGAAGATCTTTGGATAGTCTCCATGCTTTGACTTCTATTGCACAGCTGTTCTAAGTGCAAAAGCTCTGTATTCATTGAACAAAAGCCAGAAGAACTTTAACTGTTAACAGGCATTTGGGCTGTGGAATTCACTAGAAACAGGTGCTGATTGGGTGCTTGGACAGGCTGTACCACCAGTGTTGCTCTGTGGATCGAGTCCTGTTGTGCTGCACTGCTTGCCAGGGTGGAAACAGCCTCTGAGACTCTCCAAAGAGCCCTTCAGTTTGGGGGGACATGACAGAGCAATGAGTGTCCCTCAAAGCAATATGAGTAGCTTAGGATGTAGGAATGAATTAGACCTGGTTTAGTGGTGGCCTGGGCAGTGCTGGGTTAGGGCTGGACTTGATCTTGAGGTGTTGGTGAACGCAAACAATTCTGTGATTCATTGAACATGAAGGGGGAGTTTGACCTCTGTGCCAGGTGTGATAGATGATGTCTCCAAGTCAGGCTCAAATCCTTATTTTGGTGGCACCTCTAACATAATGCACGATGGCAACACCTCACAGCAAGACACAGGTTTGGCTGCAAGTCCTGTTGGCAGAGCAGTGGCACAGTAACAACACCTCACACCTCTTTGCAGCTCCTCAGCGAGCTGAAGCAATGTGAGAGGTTCATGGTACATATCCTTAAGGGGTCATTTTTCTTTCTAGCAAGAAGATTTACTGAAGATTTGCTTCATGCAAAATGAACCTGGATATTTCCCGTTACTGGAAAATGAACGTTATGTTCAGTATGAATCATCTTGGCTGTTATCTGACAGATGCCAGTCATTTATTTGTCCTCGTTGAAGATGAAGGAGAGAGGAAGTTAACACAGTGATTTGTCTCCTCTGAAAGAGGAAACATCTGCCTGAACCTTGTTTCCCTCTCTGTAGGACGCAGGGGCTGGGTGGTGGTGATCATCCAAATGAGGCTGGGGGAGCATTTGGGTCCCTCCTTCCCAAACTCATGCACTTGGAGCAGCTCTCAGCTCTCATCCATTTTGCTCAATTGACACGTTCAAATCTCAACACGATACTGGGGCAGGGAGAGGCAGGTTACAGGTATGACAGAGCTCCTGTGACTCTGAAAGTCCTTTGTAGTTCTTTGTGACCTCCTGACTTTTCCTGTAAATGACTATCTAAATTTAAAACATGAAGATGCATTAGCATTTTAGAGGATTTTCTTAGTGTATCACAGCTCCTCTCATTATAGTTGCTCGTGGTAATTAAGGTTGCAATTATTCAGTCAGTCCCACTGCAGATTTCTTCTTTTGTAGAATAAAATGGATGGGAGGGCTTTCTTGTCTTCAGGAAAAAAAATGGTTCCAAAGCATGTCATATTGATTCCATAATGCACAGTTTGCCTCGTAGTCATTTTTTTCCCCCTCCTTGTCCTCAGTATGTGCTGCAAGGATCTGGTGTCATTAAAATTGGCTGCCTGTCATATAAGAGTTATTAGAGGGGAAAAAAAGTCATTTTCTGATAATAAGATGAAATTTTAATGGCGAAAAGAAAATAATGTCGTGGGTAACAATTTAGGACCTTTTTGAAAAACCACTGTGCAGAAATATTTAATAATAAATAACAGTACAAATAAATATATGGGCTATTTCTCACAGAGAGCAAATTCGCTGACATTGTGCTTGGCAGGAGGGAAGGGGGACTGCACAGCCAAAAACCTACCTGAACCTGAGCATCTCTGAGTGAATCGAATCCTACCCTACATTCCATTATGTTGACATTTATAGAACTGCCTTTCAAATATACAGTGAAGTTTTATTCAGCAGTGAAGTCCCTGGGTGTTTAATGGCAGAAAACCACAGTTGCGAGTTCTGTACCGGGGAGTCGGAGGTTTGACAAACATCAGCTTTATTTATAAACGGTTCTCTAGGACAAAAATGATGGCCCCTGCTTGGAAAAGTGTCTTAAATTACCAGGATGTACAGTGGTGAGCAGTGCAGAGCACAGCATTTTCTGCAAGATCCTTCTCCTGATAGAGCTGCAGCAGACAATGTATCACCCACCGGCTGCGGCGCTTCCCCGAAGAGCCTGGGATTTGCTCTCTAATCTCTTCCTGCAGGACTATTTTCTAGATGCTTTTTCTTTTACAAAACAGATTAATAAGTCCACAGCGGAGCTGCCTTTTGTGCACCTGTCCTGTATTCAAAATACATTCACTGAGATGGGAGAGGAAATGGAAGTTAAATCGTCCCCGTGCGACTATTAAGATTACTGCTGCATTTGGGGCATTTTTGAAACATGCCTCTTGGAGGTTTTTTTGTTTGGTGGTGTTTTTTTTTTTTTTTTTGGTTAAACTAAGATTTTGCTATCTGTCCCAGAGCTTTAGAAAGCTGTAGATTGCTTGCTGTCGGGATGTGAAGGCTGTGGGTGCAGAAGGAATTGGTTTTTAGGCTGACATGAATACTCCTCCTGTGTTATGTTCTTTGTAGAAATTGGGTACAATAGATAGAAGGAGGGGGAGAGGAGCTCGGCGTGTCAGGAAGGTGACAGGGAAGGCAGCCAAAATGCAAATGCATGGGAAGCAATGGAAGTGAGATGCCCGAGTGGACTGTGGAAATCACGCTGAGAGATCAAACAGAGCCTGAACCAGGCATGAGAAAGTAAAGTTTAGCTGCAGAACAAACATGCTGATTGACAACTAGGAATTGCTTGGAAACACAAAGAAAATAACCCAGAGAAGAGCACAGAGCCCTGATTCAGTGAAAGGCTGTGAAGGGCTGCTTTTTGCATGAATGAGAGGGGAAGTTGTAAAGTGGCTGCGTGGGTGGCTGAAGCAGTGCTGTGAAACGGTCCCCTGTTAGATGGAGCAGATATATGAAATTATTGATGTTGTTTTGGTCTATAGAGCTGGCAGGAATTCTTTGCCCCGAGAGATGCATCTGTGCCAAGTGAAAGGTGATCTCTCTCTGGCAGTATACTGTGTGTTTTAGGGGGTGAATGAAGGGACTGACTTTGCACAAGGGTCATGTAAATACAGAATCCGTGTGAAATTCAGGCATCCATCTATTCAGCTCCACGTGTTGTAATATGGCCCTGAAACCAGTGAGAATTCAAAGACATTCCTAATATCTGTGTGCAAGTGCTTAGCTTGGATGTGGGATGCCTAGTTGCTAAGTTTACCGAAATATAAACTAATCCTTACCTCTTCCCTCTAACTCCTTAAAAATCCACAGTCCAGCCTCCTGGTGTTTGTTAGAGTGTGTGTGGAAGTGGATACCACCAAACAGAGAAGTCTGCATTTGAGAAGTGTGTTGCAGTTTGCACATAATGAGAAGACTTTTGATTGAGGAAATATCTTCAATCAGGGGCTCGGGGTTGTGTTTTCCTCTTCTTTTGTTGGGAAGGTTGAGTCTCTTGCTTGGCACTGCCTGTGTGTAGGCAGCTTCTTACTCGTCTTCCAAAGATTCCAGAAGCTGTAAGAAATGCAAAGTGAAGTGAACCTGAGGCAAACAGAAGAACTAAGTGTGGTGTTACCCACACCGTGTTACTGCCCAGGACCTAAGTGGAGGCTGGAGAGTGATGTGTAAGCAGTTAATTTAAAAAATAATTAAAAAGAAAAAGTGCTGAGCGAGAAGAAGTGACATTAACTTCTAGAGACAGAGGGGAGCTGCACAGTCATATTCTAAATGTAGGTCTTGTTTTCTGTGAATTTTTTTTCTAAGGATTGTTTTTGGGCTAAAAAGAGACTCTTTGCTTCTGTGTTACTTCCCTCCACAGGTTCTAAAAGATCTCTTTAGTGTTCCTGAGCATACAATATCAGAGGCTTTTATTAATAGGAACATTACTTGAGTGCATCCAGTAAGTGTAGATCTTGTTTTAAAACAGCTTTTAAAATGGTATCTTTTCATATTTCTGGTGATGAAATTCCACATGGACTGAACCACTTCAAAGCTTGTAGCACATCCCACTGGATCACCTGCAATTTTGCTCGTGGATGTTTCTAAATCCAGTGGCCTCCCCAGTGCTTTTGGTTCTTTGGTGATTAGCTCCAGTAATATAAAGCTTCTACAGCAAGTCTCTGAAGGACTTGGCTTCTGTGCAGGTCTCCAGTGCATCAGCTTTTCATGTGTCAGCATTTAAATGGCTCAAAATTCTTGATCATTCTTAAAGGCAGGAGTGACCTGCTTTGCTTCACTGCAAAGCTCATTATTCCTGTAGCTCTGTCAGTTCTGCCAGAAATATTTACAAACCAAATCACATCTGCTTTGGCTACTATCAATCAATAGATGATGAAAGAGAGATCATTGCTTCTATTTATGAAAAACTAAATAGCAAGGCAATTAGGATTTCTTGGATGTCCACCTGTACTTGTACTTCCTGCAGTTTTAATAATATCCCCTGGCTCTTCATTTTTAACACACAGGGAAAAGATGGGATCAATGTATGGAACTTCCTGGTGTGTTTTGTTTTCTATTTTGCTATGTTATATTTGTGTCATCACATCCCTCCTGGACGCTCTACACAGCCAAGGTGTTGTTCTTTCCCAAGGAAAATGCCACCTAAACAGCCAAAAGGGACAGTGAATAAAAAGCTGGGATGTGACTGTCCCCATCTCAGGGCTGGGGGAGCTGAGGCACAAAGAGAAAAGGATGTGCTAAGCCATGTAGGGGGGCACTGTGTGGGTTTCTCAGCTAATTCCTCAATGCTCTACAAAAACGAGCCCTGATTTAGGGGCTGATTTAGGCTCCATGTGCACTCCTGGGCAAATAAATTCAGATCCAGGAAATGGCATGAACCTTTCCCAGCTGTGATGTTCCTTCTCAGCCTTCCAAACTAAAGCTTGTGCAAGGCACAGGGATCCCCCAGCCCGTGGGTTTGGTGTGAGGGGTGTCCCAGCTGGGCCTCTGTCCCAGGCTGGGTGTCCTGGCTCTGTGAGGTGGTGCCTTTTTGTCTGTGGGGTGTTCAGCAGATTCTCAGCTCTGATCAGAGGAAGGGGAAGCTCCTCAGCCTGACCCACTTAAAACTGAGACAAACTCCAACTCCCTGCTGGTGTAAATGGAACTGGGGCTTTGGAAATTGCAATGGGGAATGGATTTACACCAGCTAAGAAATTGGCTCCTTAACCAGGCACAGTGGGACTTGGTAGCTTAGAGAAGGGAAGACAATTTTGTAGCTGAACTTCACTCTTTGTTGCTGGCAAGTGACTAAAATACCCATTAACACATCTGATGTCCGCACTGATGTAATAAACATTTAGGTACAAGGGTTCTGGTTGCTCACCATGGGTTTGACTTACCCTGCTCTGTTCCCATTGACGTCAGCTGTCTCCAGAGCAGCCCCAAACTGCCTTTTTCCAGGCATTCCAGCGTTCCAAGCTGACATCCAGGCTGTGTGATTAGCCACCCAAACTGCATGCTATTTTTTCCTGCTTTGTAATCAGATTACTGTAATATTAACAAATACAAGCAGGAGCTGAACAACAATGAAGCTTTAATATGAAACGAGCAGAGAGGGAAGAGAACATCAGCAGGCAAGAGATTTAAAAATATAAAAATGCTAAACTGATTTGTTTCTTCCCTCCAGCTGGAGCACTGTGTAAACTCACATTCACACATCACAAGTCCCATGGGTACAGCTTCCATGTGAACAAGGGAGGAAAGCTGGAACTCATGAACCAGGGAAAGTTAGATTTGATAGGTTGTAATTTCATACTTCATCTGCAGAGAGGGAACCTTTTTTTCTTTTATTTTTTTTTTCCTTCTTTTCCCTTAATGTATTGAAATTTTTGTGTGCACACGTGCTTGATTTACGAAGAGGATAATCTCTTTTAGAAGTTTCAGTTATGGCTTTAAACTGAAAAAGGGTAGGTTTAGATTAGATATTAGGAAGAAATCCTTCCCTGTGAGGGTGGGGAGGCCCTGGCACAGGTTGCCCAGAGAAGCTGTGGCTGCCCCATCCCTGGAAGTGTCCAAGGCCAGGCTGGAGCAACCTGGGCCGGTGGAAGGTGCCCCTGCCCATGGCATGGGGTGGGACTGGATGGGCTTTAGGGTTCCTTCCAACCTAAACCATTCTGGGATTCTATGAATGGATTGACATGTTTTCATGCACATTTGCTTGTTTTATACAGAAGATATTCCCATTCATAAGTCTCACCCCCTGTTGCCCTGCTGTGGGAGTTGTCACCTCTATGGGGACCCACCTGGTAGAGCAGAAGGACTTGACATGCCTTGAGCTTCCCTCTTTACAGCTGCTCACTCTCACAGGAATGTCCTTGAAAGTGGATAAAAGTACCCTCAAAAGTGAACACAAGTTTTTTATTGAAACCAGCAGGTTATGAAATGGGATTTAATATTTAGCAGCAGTTATTGGCTGCTCTTTCCCTGTGTGATCAATCTGAGTTGATCAACAGGCTGACACAAGGGGGAGTTTCTCTGTTCCCAACGCTGTACAGACAGAAAAATGATCACCCTTGGCCCCAAAATCTTGCAGTCTGCTGTGAGTGGACCTAAAACCTTTTGCTTAAGTATGGATGACACTTTATTGCTCATAAATTGACAATCTTGGAGCAAAGCTGCTGAGATGGTGGGTTTTTTTGTGGGATTTTTATTGCCTCCTAAGGAATATGCTCTTTCCACTATGGGAATGAATGATGGTGCTGGCAAATTGCTCCCATTTTTTATGGGTAAGCAGGCAGTTTCCTATTCAGAGACTCCTACATTAACTTTCAGGTTATTTGCAGTTTTAAAACAATAAGCATATACCCCAAAAGAGAGAAACTGTCCAGGTTAAGTCCTGATCTGTGCACGTGGGCAGGTTTAGGAGCCTGTGTGCTGCCTGCTGTAGTGACCACAGTCAGCACATCTGACATGCAGAATGTTTACCTGGCTCAGGCCATGGAAACATTCAGAGGTGGAGAGAAAGGGGAGCTCTGCTCTCCCATGGTATCAGAAAGCATCCCTTGGATGAGGTGTGAGAGAATTCTCTCGGTGGTGAAGACCTCTATAAACTTCCTGACCTTCTGCACCACATGGAAGTGTTTTCTCTGCTTGTCTCCTATCTCTAAACCCATAAGCATATTTCTGCAGCACCTCCAAGTGTTACCCACTTCCCACTTCCCCAATTCTCTGCTGTTTCCAAGGTCAGGGTGAAATCAGCACCTTCCTGCTGGTGGCACATAACAATCTTCTTGGCAGAGACAGCACTGGGGGGAGTGCTGTGCTCTGTGCTGCCAGGAGGGCAGGGGAGGTGGTCTGTACCCCCTTTTGCACTGAATTTTATGATGCTGTAAGTCTGCAGAGAACGGGGAATGGTGTTCAGTAAGGTGGGAACAAGTAATGTGAGGAGGGTTCAAGGCAAGAAATACAGAACAGACCTTGATGTCAGCTCTCAGCAAGGTTTGTGAGAGACCAGCAGTGAATTTATGAGTTGAGTTCCCTCCCACTGGCAGGAATGAAGTTCCTAATTTTTCTTAGGAAGAATGTTAATGTGCCTTGTTGAGTGTCAATCATGTTAAATTAACAATATACCAAACATGACTTATACTGTCATCTCCCACAAAATTTTTGATGCAGTGGACCCGTGTTTTGGTTTTTTTGTTGTTGTTTGTTTTTTGTTGTTGTTTTGTTTTGGTGGTTTTTTTTTTGTTTGTTTGTCTAAGTAACCATTTCACATGACTTTATTTAAAACTCCTTTCACATTCCTGAGGAACAAAACTTCATCTTAACTGAGCAGGGTTGAGAATTGAGGAGAACTGATGAATTATCAAAGAGATGCTACAAAAGGTTGTGGCAGGAGAAAAGCTAAACCATTCAGGACAGACCTGCTTTATAGATCATTCTATAAAGCAGGAACTGATATTTCTGTTAACTTAACGAGCATTTAATGTTTCCACAGTCCTCTGTGTTAGTAAAATCTCTCTGGTTTGGGCTGGTTTGGTTCCTGTCCAGTAGAGCCCAGTTTCCAGAAGCACAAGAAGCTAACAGACCACTTAGAGTTGGATCTTGCATCATAATCTCTTAAATAAGATAATTTAACAGAATATTGATCCCACATTGTTAACTTATTGTGGCCTATTGAGTAGGAAGCACTGGAAAGTTGTAATTTAGTTGGAGAATTCTTCAGTCAGACTATCAGTTCCTTTCTGTTCCTGCTGACAAAATGAACTCAATAGAAGTATTTCCAACCTGAAGTATGTAGACTGGTGGCTGGAAGGTCACAAGTGCTGGGTTTATTTTAGATTTCCAGATGGTTAAACATAAAGCTTCTAATTATTTTCAACTTTACAGCAGCAGTTGCAGTTTTCTTCTTTACTACTATCTTTACTAGTATCTTTACTTCTGATATTTAAATTCGAGGATATTTCAAATGTTTTCCTTCAGAACAGTCTTTCCTGTGGTGTTGTGAGGGCTAATCCACTGTTCATACACTAAACCCACTGCATAGTTAATTTATTTAAAATGAAATTTTAAAGAGTTTGTTTTATTATTCTTGCTTTTTAATGTAAGGATGTTTTATAGAATAAGAGAATCTGTGGCAGATTTCTGGAGTGTGGCTGCATTTTATCTTCCAGGATTTAATTTCATTTTGATTTAAAACATTAAAACATTTTCCCAATTCCCTCTCCTCACCCACAGAAATCCAATTTCTATTTTAGTCAGGCACAATTTCAAGAGGTAGAAATATCAGAAAATTGAGGATTATTTTCACTATTAGTATGTAAAAAGAATTTATTCCTGATTTTCTTCTTAAAATATGAAATAACTAGATTTCTTAAAACTATTACCATTTACCCAGAGAAATCATGTCTTGTCTTTTCTTTCTCTAGAGGACAGATGTTATAGTATTGTAATCACAAATGGATCTTAATCTTACCTAGATGAGAGAGAAAAAGCTAATTCATGCTTTTCTGAGTAGCTGATTTGGATAAATAAGAATTTGTTCTCTCTGATGAGAAAAACCCCTTGTAAAAAGATCTCTAGAATTCCAAAAAGGCCTCTAGGAAAAGGAGCAGAGATAAAATTTTAAAGTCGTAAGGCTGTTCTAAGATTAAACCCATCAAATTATAAATACATTCTTTAATGATATTTTAATACATTACAGAGGAACAAAGAAGGAAACTTCATTTTTTGTTTCGCAATGACCTTTTATTTCTAATCTTACCTGGAATATCTAATTAGGATTTTGTCAGTTGTAAAGGCAAGTTGTTTAGTTATGGAAAATTAAATACAGGAATCTACTGACTGAGAAGTGGAACTGTAGGTGAGTCATTTTTGAGGTGCTCTAACTAAATTCTGTATCATGGTGACTCCTCAACCTTTTTACTTGCCAATATTTCTTCAGGGGAATAGCTCCTAATTTTAAAAAACTCATGCAATATAAAAGAGAATAGGCTGTTCAGCTAGAGGTGTTGGCAGGGGTTTCCTCCATCCACCAGTGCCAACCAAGATATATCAGGAGACATAAAAATATGAATTGTATATATGAATAACAATTAGCATGTCATTATTTTGAGTTGATATGGGAATAAGTACAAAACTCCAGACTTTACTATTCCCCAATAAATCATGTGCTTCAGCTGAAGCATCTTGGTTGATCACATCAGCTCTAATTCAAGACAAAAGCAAGAATTTAGCCATGACTCCTACCAGTACTTTGTAATGAAAACTAAGTTTATGCATAAAGCTGGAAGTTAATGGTTACCTTTGTAATTGTTGCTTTGATTTAATTGTTAATCCTGTACCTACAGAAAAAAAAGCCTCTCTCACCTTTCACTTGTGGCACGATCCCATTCTCAGGTGGTTTCTCACTGTGTCTGTTCATGACAGACCAGATTGTCCCTGGAGTGAGCCCACGGATCCACCTGCATTACCAAAATGAATGAATTGAGCCCGAGCAGTCTAATCTTTCCAGTAACTTTTCTGTGTCAGGGGCAGGAGAATCTGCGGAGGTATCGATCCAGCAGAATGGGACCTCGGTCACTCGCTGTGACGGCCTTTGTGACTGAAGAGATAGTTGGAATAAGCAAACACTTATCAGTGATCAGCAGGATGAAGCAAAGAGACATTAGGCCCAACAGCCGTGGCCCAGCCAGGAAATGGGATTTCAGCCCCTCATCCCACAAGTTCCATTATGGGAATGTGTCACATATCATGTCCTGTAAACTCTGTCTTGAGCACAGGTAGTTACTTTCTATTCTGCAACAACTCTGTACAGTGATAAATGGAGATGGATAGGACATTATTATCTACAGCAGCTCTACAAAAAATCAACCTTAGTGACTGCTCCTGTACTTCTACAGAATCTCTTTTTCCAGCTGATGTGGCCTTTTCTAATTCCTGACTCTGTTCTTGATTTATATCCTCGAATTTTTTTTCTGAGACCGCGAAAGAGTTACCCCTTGAATCTGAGAACTGATTGTCTCCCCTTTCATGTTTCCTCGGGGTGTTCTGTACCTTTGTCCATTGCAAAATGAGGACAGGAAACACAACAAAAATCTATTTGCAACAGCATAAGAAAAACTGTCCACATGACCCCTGCAGAGGTGGCAGAGTTTCAATCTGAAATGGATTGTGGACGATAAAAATTATGAACAGGTGAGCTGTGCCTGTAGAACTGTGTGCATGCAGCAGTAAATGCTGACCTCCTTTCTCCATAAAGATAAGAATTTCAGCTGTATTTGTGTGGGGTGAGGAATGATGTGCTCATAACCATATCCCAGTAATAGGGAGCACACAGTTCATCCGGAGCCCTCTCCCTGGCTGGGAGCTCTCAGATGCTGTCAGAGCACGAGCCACCCTTTTACAGGTGTGAACTCCAGAAATGGGAGTCAAACTTTGTGGGAATTGGTAATAAAAAGGAAATAAACCCAAGATGGTAGTTTTCATCCATTTATTCAGGCTGGATAATCCAATAGATGAAGATGAGATCTATAGCTGGCATGATGAGCCCTGTTGTCTTTAGAGAACATTTACACTCACTGTGGAGATACCAAGGAAATTTAACTCTAACCTGAGCTGGTGACTGTAAATCAGGAATTTGGTTCTCTTGCTCATTGCTGTCATGTAGACTTATCTAAAAAAAACATGTTTACTTGGGTCTAAATTAAGGAGGACTTTTGGGGTGGAAATCTGGCTAAATGACAGCCAGGAGCTGAGCTGAAAAACCTCCTGGGGGAACAAATATGGACCATGATGCTGAGCCTCTCTGTTAGGAATCGAAGTAGATGATTAGTTTAATGGTATCCAAGTGTACTAGTCATCAGTAGTAAAGGTCTTGTAAAATGAGTGCTGGTAGTCGGGATGTTCAGAGAAAATGAAGCTTTGGTGAGAGCCTGCTAAATTAACAAATATTTACAATTTGTTTTCCCCACCGCCACTAACGTTCCATCCCCTGGTTATAAATATGCAGGTAATAATAATCTTCTGTATCTGAGGATGGAATAATTAGTAGCCTGAAGGCAGCTTTCAGGACTCAGAATGATGGGACCTGGCTCTCAGGCCAGAATAGCCAACTGCCAGCATGGAAGGGGGTTGTTTCTGCAAAGCAGGGCTGTTTCTCCAGGCTTGCTGTGTTTGCAGAGGGAATGATATCCTGGTGGAATGATATCCTGGTGGTACCCAGGGTCACCCATGTCCTGCTTTCTGACCTGTGTCTCCTGCCGTGGGTCTCCCAAACCCTTGTGAGTTACTCTTAGAGGTGAGAATTACCCCAGTGTATGAGTTTAGCAGTAAGATTACACATCTAATATTAATCCTATTTTGGAACATTAATAGACTGAGTAAGATAATCTTTCCATCTCACTAAAAAACACCGAGTAAATTCTAGGCAAGGAGCAAGTGTGGGTGTACCATAACTCTGACATTTTCCCCGATCCCTGGCATTTTGTCCATTTCTATATATCATCACCATGACTACAGTGGCAATGTCTAAGAGAACTCCAGTATAAATCTGACAGCACCTCCTTAGAAGTACTTAAAATCATGTAATTAAGTAAGAAAATGCTGCTGATTGAGGAGGTTAGAGCTGCCTCGCAGAAGATTACAGCACATTTCATGATTAACAATCAGAACATTCTTTTCCAAACCTCTGCCTAATTTAGCAGACTAAGGTTTCAGCTGAGACTCTGCTCTTAATGCTGCAAAGAGGAGGGAGAAGGGCAATTTCCCACCATTTTCACTGCTTTCCTGGTGTTTACTCCAGTGTCAGTCTTCGTTCTAATTTTGCTCTCCAGGTTAACTGACTTAACAGAAGTACTGGAAAGGCAAAAAGGTCAATGCTGCTGATCACAGCACTGCAATTCACTTCAGTCTCTTGGCACTTTATAATTAGGATGGAGGAACAGTACAAAAACAAGTCATTTTAGTGACAAAAACTCTGCGCCCATCAGTTAATGTGCCAAAATTAATCTTTTCTCTTTGCGTCCCTAAAATAATGGGTTGGTTTCAGGGATAAACTTGTGTTTACTTGCTGACAAACATATTTCTGTGAAACTCTGTGGTTAAACTGTTTGTGGGGAAGAAAACTAATTCATATATGGCATAT
Source organism: Pseudopipra pipra (assembly GCF_036250125.1). Classification (NCBI taxonomy): domain Eukaryota; kingdom Metazoa; phylum Chordata; class Aves; order Passeriformes; family Pipridae; genus Pseudopipra; species Pseudopipra pipra. Next base: position 3,470,638 of record NC_087559.1, on the reverse strand, counting down.
AGAGATATTATTCAGAGATTTCAATAGAGTATGTTATTATGGCGTATAAAATCATAGAATGGTTAGGGTTGGAAGGGACCTTAAAGATTGGGATAGATCAAAGATGTGAATAATTTAAGGCAGGTGATAACATGAAAAACCACAGACCATTCCTGTGTTAAATTGTCCAGGGAATTTTCTTGTGAAATGTGCTGGTTTTGAGACAGCTCTCAGTGAGGTGCTGGTAAAGCCACTCCATTTCTCTTCCCTCTCTGTACCTGCACAGACATTTACAGATGGCATCATTAGGGAAATCTGTAGTTTGTAGACAAAGTGAGGGTTTTTTAGAGGGATGTCTGATGTGACACTCTGGCAGGGTAAGTAAGGTCCTTCACCACCACGTAGTTCTGTGCCAGATACTTTTATCTTCCTTCTGACAGTTTTTGATATATTATTCTCCATGGTGTTCTGGCTGTGTTCCTTCAGCTTCTTTGTCTTTTTTTTTTCTTTATATATATATATGAAAATAAATCTGTAAGTTGCCCACCTATTTTCTTGGCAGCCTTCAAAAAAGCTTTGCTACTTCTTGACTCTTAGTGCCTTCCATGTTCCCATATCAACCTCCACGTTTCTCTGGGGACTGTTTAGCTTTGCCTTCCTCACTTAGTAGAGTGACCATGTGGTGAGTTACAGAAAGAGAAAATATTCCTGTTGTCTAATCTTTTTCTACACACCCCCACTAAAAATGGTTTTTTTTTGGGCTATACCTGTTATGTAGAAGTGTGTTAAAGGTTGGAGAGAAACTGGAAGTGCTGCATAAAAAGTTGTGGTTTTCTTTTTAAAAAAAAGACCTTTTCATTTTCTAAAAACAATATTTCACAGGATAAATACCAACTGCATGCAAGGGCAGAAGCCCTGAGAAACAGGAGAGTCAACATATACAGTCATGGCATTTTGGGACTTCTTGTCCCCAGATCCTTTGAGGGAATAGGTTTTTTTGGAGCGAATACTGATTTCAATCACTCCTCCTCTGGGCTCTGTCATGCATAATTTTTTCAATATTTTAAGGCTTTTTTTGCTTTCACATGGCAGTTAATAATTATGAATGATCATGGAGAAAACTAGCAAGTTTTCACCCCTAAGTACTGTATAGATTTGCATTTCCAAGACCTTTAAAAATGGATAATGCACTGTGTTTGCATCTTTATTCTCCTATTGCAAAATTCAGCATACTTTGTGGAGAGAATTAAAATTAAAAAATACATTCCTGATCCTAGAGGCCTGGTTTGAGTGTAAATACTGTTGAAAAAGACCTGTGTCTATGCCTGCATGTCCCAGTTGTGGAAAAGATGATGATGAATCTGACTTTTTCTTAGGAACTCTTGGGGAATTGCTGGCATAGATATCATTATTAGCATATGTTAAACCAGAGCAAAAAATACTCTTTACATAAGCAGCTACTGCTGGAGTGATCAAATATCTCCATTGCTGCAGGTCAGAATGTACAAATTAACACAAATATTCAAGTATTAAATCACTGCCAGTGAATGGCAAAAGGTTTACAGAAAAGAGGGGCTCTGTGGTGTTTCTGTCCATCAGCCTGGCTAAATGACAAGATGATTTGCAGTCCCAAGGAGTTATTGACTCCAAAGATAAGAACATGAAGTAGGCATTTAAAATTCAAGTCTGTAATTACCTTACCTCAAAATGATGTTATGGGATTTATATTACTGAGGGTTGTGGGGTTGAAAAGCTGGAATTTTACAACTGAGCAGGCACCGCTCAGGTACACAGTTAATCTGAAGAGGAAAACACTTCAGTGTTTGGAATTCATGATGCTTGTAATAAAATAAGGGAAAAGAAGCTGCAAAACAGGGCATGTGATAGACATTATCTAACTCTGTGTGTGTTGAGAGGCTGAGAGGAACCATCGTTTATTGTCAAGTCAAGGCAACAAAATGAAATTCTTGCACAAAGTTCCTTACTGTGAACAAGCCAGTAAGTTTGAGATAAAAGTAGGTAGGGATGTGGTTGTAACTCCAAATTATGTAAGTGCCTTTAATGCGAGGATTTTAGTCCTTTTTGAGGCGGAAAAACTTGATGCTTATATCAAGTGTTGATATTGGGTTGATGTCATTTAGGTTACTCTGTTCCTTCGTGAGATCCACTCTTTAACTCCAGCCTATTTATCCTTTTCCAGCTGGTGTATTGCATTTATTAGCACCAGTCAATACTCATCCTTTATCTTCCTCATTCCAGGAGCCAAATGTCAGGGAACCTGAATGTCCCCCACTTGTCCTACAAGAGGGAGCTGAACCCTCGTGCCTCTGCTGCTTCCACCTCTGCAGGAGGAGGGAGGGCAGAGCAGAGCTGTGTTGAATACAAAGGAGAAGCAAATGAGAGGAGTGTCAGGGTTAAGGAGCTGCTGTTGAGTTCCCTCTGCCTGACACCCCAGCTGGGATGCACCGGGGGAGCCCTGCAGTGGGGGGCACCTTTCTCAGTAGCATCCCCAGGGTCATGGGTTAATGAACAGTGGGAGGGTGAGAGGCTCCAGGAACACCTCACCTGCCCAGGAGGGCTTTGCCTCGCCCTCAAGGTGAACGATTGTGCAGTCAGAGCTCTTAGCAGAGTTTTCTGCAGCCCGTCCAGGGCTGTCTGTGATTTCACTGCTACATTTCCAGCGGGGTTTCTTTCACAGTGGTGTCTGTGGTGTGGTGAAGGCTGTGTTGAGATGGCTTGTTGGGTTCCTGAAGCAAACTGAGTTTATGTTCCAGCCAGGAGATACTTTGAAGGCATGCAAATGATTTAGTAGTGCCCAGTGTTGGTTACACCCAAGGCCAGGTTGGATGGGCAACCTGTGTGGCATCCCTGGAACTAGATGGTCTTTAAGGTCCCTTCCAACCCAAATCATTCTGTGATTCTATGAAAAAATGCTTTGCTTGTTCAAGGCATTAATGCAACTCAGGTCATTAAAAAACAGTTGTAGCAACACACTGTATTCTAGTTCATTCCATCAACTCCTTGCATTTCCACCTGTACCTGAGAAGTGCTGGATGGAAACTGGACTTCCAAGAATATGGGAAAAGCTATAGTATCACATGGGTTTTCCATGCAATGACTCTATTTGCCTCCTGAAAAATAATTTATCTTCAAGCTCTAGCTTTATTTTGGGCTAATGGAGGTGCACAAACCTGTAATGTTTTTCCCAGTGTTGCCTTTTTAGTTGGTATTATCCCCTGAGTGTAAAAATCTTGAGAATATATTTTCAGTTTTGAAAATTGCAGCGTTCTGTTTCAGATGTGTTGAAATGTTGTGTTACAGCACCAGTAAACAGCTCTTTGCAGTTTTTAAACAAGATGTGGATTCTGACATGTTTCTGGTACTTCTGTTTTGATTAGTCAGAATTAGCCAACAATAAAAATAATCTGCCAGGGAGTTTTTGGTTGCCCTGTTCTGCAGCTTTTTAAGTATAATTTTTCATCCATCTGGCTCCTGCTGGTCTTATCCTCGGATTTGTGCATCTCACGCAAGAGTGGCTGACTGTGAAGTATTTTTATTTCCAGGTGGGATGTCAGCCCAGCTGTCCTGCAGTTCCCAGGTCAATTGGTGAGAAATGCCATTTCTGACCTAGAGGTGTGGCTCTCAGAAGAAGAGCTCAGGGACTGCAGAGGGAGGGAATGTGATTTTAAGCTATTTTTAGTCTTCCAGATCTACTTTGCTGAGTGAAAGTTTAGATAATCCTGAATACAATGGCTCCAGTCCCTGACATGCTTCATCCTTCCTCTGTTTCTTCCAAAATATTTGTGAGGGGATAGAGGGTCATGGTTGTTTCATAGAATCCCTGGATGGTTTGGGTTGGAAGTGACCTTAAAGATCATCTTGTTTCACCCCCTGCCATGGGCAGGGACACCTTCCACTAGACCAGGTTACTCAGAGCCCCTCCAACCTGGCCTTGAGCAATTCCAGGGATGGGGCATCACCAGCTCTATCCCACTGTGGGATATCCTTTATGGCTGAGTGAACCCTGAGAGCAAACCACGCCTTTATTATAGCCCATGTATTGAAACTTTGCTAGAAACCTGATCCACACATTGTCTTCCTCCTTTAATCTGTTTTTTCCAAGCTTTGTATCTTAGTTTTATTCTGAATCATTCCTCTAGGTGCTTTCTTACTCAATATTGCTACAGGTAGGGCTGAAGTGGGGATGAAATAACTCTTCTGGAATAGATGAACAATTTCAAATTTGATGTGCCTGTTTTATTCTCATTTTTATGCAGAACAGCTCTAGGGATTCATTTGGGTTTTCTAATTATTCCCAGCAAGCTTCCAGTGTGCTCAAAGGTACAGTTATGTAAGGAGTATGTGGAATAGCATGTTCCAGAAAGAGTGTGTGGACTCGGATGCTTGCATAAACAAAGCAAAAGCTTCTGAAAAAATACAAAAATCCAGATATATTGAAAGTCAGAGTCAGAACTGAGAACCAAGCAACCAACACGGGTTTTGCTGTGACAGAAATGGAAAGATGAGGGATGAGTTAATCAGCGAGTTGCTAATTTACCTTTAATCAATAACATCCTTAATAAATACATGTTATCAAAGGAAAAACCATAAATTGCTCTGCTGCCTCCCATTACTGTGCACAGCAATCAACATTCACACTATTAATAAAATAGATTTAGATTTTATGATCATGTCTTGCTCTAAGCTTGTATTCACCTCTGGCTTGAGTTATTTCTGTTTTCTTCGGTTGATACAGCAATGGGGACTCTCTCCAGGGCCTTTGCATGGGGCTTTTATTTCAGGCTGGAAGGGGAATTTAATTGACACTTTCCTGATATTCAGTCTTGCCTCACCCACGTGGCTCTCACATGAATTTTCAATTCAATTTCACCCTCAAATGGGAACAGCCACAAATCCAAATACCTTGCTGAAGCTGCACAAAATGAATTATGTGGATAACAATATTTCATCAGCCTTGGAACGCGGTTCTGTTTTGTCCAGAGCCGTAAAATTGTGTAAATGAATCACTAAGTCACTGTAATATTCATGACTTGTATCTCATCCTTTACAAACTGGGGGACAGAGGAGAGAATTGCCTCTCACCTTGGCGGACTTTTTCTTTATTTAAACCTACAAACAAATAATTAGAAAAAAAAATCCTTCAGAGAATTAAGTAATTTCATGTATTTTCGGTCCTCTCTGGCCCCCTGCTCCTCGGGTTTGCTATTTTTTGGTGGGTTTAATTCAAACCCTGTAATTACCCCTGGCCACAGTGGGCTATGGGTCATCATTTTGGGTCTCTCAAAACCTTTGCATTCAGCCAACAGCTTTGGTCAGTTCTGCCACAGTCCTGGCCAACCCTCTTTTTCTGTCTTTACTGTCCTTTAATTCCTCCTGCTCCATCCAGCTGGCCCCATTCACTCCCATTAGCACTAAAATTCCTCCTTGCTTCAAGCAGCTTTGAAGGATAAGCTTCAGAAACAAGCTAACCACAAAAATAAAACCCAAAATAATAATAAAAAAACCATCTGCACAATATTTTAAAACATTTTGGTCTTGTTTTTCTTTAACTGCATTTCAGGTTATTGTAACAAACTAATAAGCAGCTCCCCCAGTTCTGTCTGTCTTGCTCAATGAGTATCATGCTGCATTAAATAAGAATAGTGGAAATATGGCTTCCTTTAAATGTTTCATAACTTTGTATCATCAATAATAATTTTTTCCTGCTTTTCCTGAGCAGTCCTAAATCCAATAAGGCTTTTATGGGAGCCAGCCTGACCAGCACATGATGCCCTATCAGAGGCATTTCAGTTATCTGTGCATCCCTTTTCCAAACGATTTCCTGGACTAACTGAAATACTTTTGGGTGGAGATTTACAGAATGAAGCTTTCTAGAAATTCCTGTCAATGTTCTATTTTCTAGAAATTCCTATCAATGTTTTTGTGATACTTCCTGGCAATATTTCCCCTCTAGATTTTCAGCCTGTGTTTCTCAGGACTGAAGTCTGTGATGTAAAAGCAACAATGAGTTTCGACTGTATAATGCAAACTCTGGGCTTCTAATGGAAAAGAATGTGATGTTAAAATGTTAAACACCAGATATTTTCAGCTCTTGTGTTATGAACTTCCATTGGCAGCTAAGTGGATTGCAGATGTGGAAATGGAGATTACTGAGCCCCGGTTTGTTCCTGTCAGCTCACTTATCACACAACCTTAGGGCATAAATGAGTGTTCAAATATGATGTGGGGAATGTTATTCCAAATCTGGAATTCGTGGTGGGAATCCTGCTGCCACCTGCTGTCAAATGAGAAATCGAGTGTTTCTCTGCAGAATCTTCTGATTCTGATGTATTTATTAAAAAGTTCCAACTTTTTAATTTCTGAATTTTTACTAATCATCAAATTTCGAGCTCTTTGCATTTCCTCCCTTAAGAAGACATTAGTTGCATAACTTCTATTTCTAATTTGTTTTCTTATCATAGCAGGTCTGTTGAACATCTGCTTGGCATTTCAGTTTTAATATTTCCATAAGAAGCAGGGGTGGGGTAAATTGCAGGGTGTGATGTTGATGGCTTGTGTTTATTGTAGGCGGGATGTGGGGGAGTGGAGGGCTCATCAGCAAGGGAATTGGAGTATATGATTTTGTGTCCCAAAGCATTTAAACACGGACTTTAAAACAGCCAGATGTTGATATAGATGGAGCATTTCCAACATGACTCAGAAACGTTTCTCAAAATGCAGTTTTGTTCTGGGTTGGAACATCAGCAGAGAGTGGAGGAGCCTTTGGGGTGGAAGGAAGAGCTGCAGTTGTAATAAGAGGGTTTGTTTTCAGGAGCACAGAGTCGATGTATGAGCCAAAGGGTAACTCTGGTACCTCTCATTTCAGGCATCAAGTCAGTGTAAACAGTTGCTGAGAGCACCTGAGTTGCCCAGTTACTCAGGTAATTGAGTGCCAATATGGTTTTCAAGTTCCACTTTCAAACATGATCTGAAGGATTTTGCCTGTTTATATAAAGGTCTTGCTGAGTGAATGATGTCATTACAGATATACCTTCAAATCTCTCCAACACTTTGACCAGCCACACTGCTCTAAAAGTTTGTCCAGGAGGTGCAGGTTCCCTGAACCAGTATAATCTCTAACAGGGAGTGCTTGTGTTGTAAGGAGTTCATGCCAGAGCTCTGCTAGAGCTTCACTTTTATGTAGATACAAACCACGTCTTTCTAATCAGAACTGATAAACAGAGGTGGTTTTACACCTAGACCAAGTCTAGCTATATCAAAATTAAGACTCCTGGATCCTGCTCCACTTCTTTTTGAAAATAGAAATCATGATCCTCAGGTGTGTAAGTCATTTTGAGTCGCCACCTGAAGACAGAAAATCTGCAGAAATTACAGCCCTGGGTCTCTTTACTGTCCACCACTAGTGGGACATAGAGTCAATTGGAATTGCTCAGAATTTCTTTCCCTGCCAGCCCTTCTTATGCAAAGGTAATGCTGACCAAATCCCACTTTCCTGACAAAGGAATGATAAATAGCACAAGGAAGCTCTTCTGCCTCTGGGGGGGGGGGGGGGGGGGGAGATATTTAGATAAACTTTAGGCAGTTTTTGGCAGTGGTTTGAACACCACTGAGGAACTGATGCTTAGGAGCTCCTCAGCATCACTGATAAAACCCACACTCAGTTATCCAGCAGAAGACAGGGGCTCAAAGCCTGATGGCTCTAAAGCATTTCTAGAGAGATGCCAGAGCTGGTGGGAGTCTGACAGACTTGGGTCACATTTGAAAGTTGCCTTGTCGAGGTCCATTTTGAAACGATTCCATGACTCCTGCTGGTTTATGGAGCTGATGCTCCTGGCTGGCCCTGGCTGCTGCCCAGCCAAGGGCTGTGCTGGTGGGTCACTGTCCATCAGTGGTGCCCTTGGGTTGGCTCATCCTGATGAGCTCCTCATCAGCAGCCACAGCTGCCTGCTGGGAGGGGACTTTTTCCCTCTTTGTTTGCTGTGTTATGATGCATTAACAGCGTTTGGTCAAATTTCTCCTGCCTAATGTTGTTGTTAATCATTGTTTTGGGGCTGACACTGCAGCTGTCCTGCTGTGGGTGCTGTGCTCTGCTCATGGCACTGCCACCACCGTGTTTGCTCATCGTGGCACTGAGGGGCTTTCTCTTAATTATGGGAAAGTGGGTCTTTATGGTGAGATGCAAATATAGCTGTGATTGCATAGAAACTTTGTCCTTCAACCCCTCTCTTCAGTGTTCACTCTGAAAGTCTCGACCTGCCTGTAGGACTGACTGGTTCTCACTCACAGGAGTAAAGCTGCAGTATCCAAGGAGTAGCAGCAGTCAAGGCTATTAATTTCATGTGTGCAATGCTTACCTTTTATTCAATACAGAAATCTCTTGCCACAGCCCTCTTTTCCTTCAGATTTAGGCTTTCCTGCCCTTTGCTGTGGTATTCCATTGATTGGAGGTTGGAGTGCAACAGGAACAGCCTGACTTCGTGTGCTGCCCAACAATAGCTCATTCCTGATATGTGCTGCTGGTTGGGTACCACTGCTCCAGGAGGTTGTACTAATTACAGTGCATCAACATATTTAGCCATGCATTTCCACAGTGCAAGGTATCCCAAGGGAGAAATGGCCTATCTGAAATAAAATAAGGCTTAGCAGGGTGTGGTGGCTGTGGTGGGTACATAACCTGTGCAGATCCTGCTGGATAGGCAGGAGAAGTCCAATACAAATAATATTTAAGTTTAATCCAGCATTACTGCTCATAAGCAGTTACCACTGTTGAATGCTCATCTGCTCCTGTTCAGGAGCTGCACACCTGTAGTTCACTGGCACACTGAGTTTGTTTAGGCTACTTCAAGTTTACAACGTGGTGAAAGCAGTATATAATTCCTAGTGCCTTCCCCATTTTCATCAGGAACAGCAGATGCCTGCACCAAACATCTGGCCTCTCACTCTTCTGGTTCTAAACTGAGTTCATCAGTCATGTGCACGTGCTGTGTTGAGGCTGTGATGTGTATTTTGGTATTCACATGTCTCTAGTCAGACAGTGCCTAAGACCTGTCATTTAAAACGAGGCTTACTTTTGTCTTTTAGCACTTATACCCACTATCAAGGAGCACTTATTCTGTCTTTTAAGCAAAGAAGTGGTACATAAATCGAGGAGATGAAAAGGGCATGTGATAACAAGGCAGATTCAGCATTGGCTTTATCCACGAGGCTGATGGATGGTTGGATGGATGTCCCATTCTGCTCCTAACATCAGTCACTGTTCTAGGCAGGACATCAGCATATACCTATACTGAGGATTTTAAGCTGAAATGAACTGCAAAATGCTGCAAATCTGTATTGAATTCATCTTTTAGGCATTACAGACGTGATCTAGAGCTCCTTGAAGCCACTGAAAATACTGTCTTTGGCTTCAGCAGATTTGGATGAGTTCCTGCAATCTGGAGGAGCTCATCTCTTTTGTAATAGTTATCTTAACAAGTAAAGCTGAAATGAAAGAATCTGCCGGTGTTATGGATGGAAGGTGCTATTTAAACAGAGAAAGGATCTTCTTTCTCTTTGCCTTTTTTGCTCTGATTTCTGATGGTCACTATAGCAACAGGAACCAAAGAGATGAAGAACTGGAAAACATGCACTTCACTATGACAAGTTCAATTTACAGCCAGCTCAGCAATGTAACAAATCTGTGTCATACTTAATGAGAAGCTGTGCAGCAGGTAAGGGAGCAGTGTAAGATTGTGATGTGCTGTGAGGTGGGGAAACCTGAGTTTGACTACATGTTAATGAGCCTTCCCCATTAAAGAGCTCAGGCTGAATGAAACATTATGATTATCCTGGACTTTTGTCAAAGTGGCTCAAATCTGTCCTGGAGAATATGAATTTTATATTTCTTTTTTTTTTTTTTTGGTAACTCAGCATTTTTTGACGCTTTAGGTGTGACAGCAGTGGGGGTGTGGGGCCCTGGGCTGCAGCAGGGCTGCAGTGCAGCCTTGGCACTCACTCCATGGGAGTGGATCAGCAGCCTGGATCCAGAGGGATCATGGCCACTCCAAAAAGCAATTCACTTGTATAAACAACTGATGTGTAAAAAGGTACCTCAAAGGCATCGTTTGCTTCGAAGGCGGTTCCAGCGCTTGCCCGGGAGTGCCAGGGCAGCTGTGAACTCCCAGTGCTGGGAACAGCAGGACTGTCCAAACTGCAGGATTAAGAGCTCGGAAAATCTGGCTTAAATATTTTTTTTTTTTGCATTTTTCACACTTTGATTTATCCTGAAAAATTAAATGGAAAGCTCTTCAGTGTAGGAGCTGTGTCTCCCTGCAGCAGATAAACTCTTGTTTTGGTGCTTGGCCACAGGTTGGTCCTTGGTTCCCAAGAGGTTCATGAGTGCTCAGGTGCTTTCCCACTTTAGGGCTGTGTCATGTGACTGGCAGAAGGGTGGTTGTGGTGTGGGAGCTGGGGATGGACAGCAACTATGGGGAGATGTAAATGGGTATCAGAGAGTCCCTTCACCATCCTACAGGACAGGATGCACAGGGAGCCCGAGCATCACCTGCTCTGAGGTGAGCCAGGACCTCTCCTAACCCATGGACATGTCTTTCAGCTATCAGTTGTATGAATATTTCTGTATTGGCCTAAGTAATGATATAAAAACACAGAATTGGGGGGGAAAAAAGAAAAAAACCTGCTCATTTTGAGTGAGAACTGCTCGGATTTAGGCTTTCTGTGCAGTCACAGGCTGATGCTGTGCAATTTTTGCTTAATGCTTTGTTTCAGATGGTGTCTGTGAACCATATATTCTGGTTTGGCATCCAGAATAGATAACAGCAAAGTAATTTGGGTTCTACAAAAAGAGGCTGCAGGCCAGTGAAAGAAAAACCAGCTCTTGCAGGGGACCTGCTAAGGAATCACAGCTCATAAGCTTTTGAAAATGCTGTGAAATAACATGCTTGCCTGGTTACTGAAGCTATTTGTGTTGGAATTGCTATTAAAATATTGAGTTAAAATGAACATAAGCCATTTTTTAAAATATATATTAAGCCAGTTGTGATACAATTGCAATGATTTTTGTTTGCATTTTGCTAATTGCTGAGGCTACAGCACTTGCAAGGACGGGGGATTGATTATTGTAGTATTGCAGAAATGTGCTGGGAAGGCATTGCCTCGTGCTGTGCTGGTGGGGACAGGCTGAAACACTGGATTGCACAGGATTTTTTTGGGTTGTCTTATACCACAGAGATATTGTAGGCTTTGGTGGAGAATGTTTTTCTAAAGAAAACCGGGTGTGTGGGCTGTAGGGGGGACACAGCCCTGGCCTCACACGGCTCCCTGCTCTGCATCCCTGAGCGTGGGATTCTCGTTATTGTGTCTCAGCCAATGACATTTCCTTCTTTTCATTTTTTCCCTTATTTTTTTCCCCTCCTGCAAACAGCCTGATTTTCTCTTTGCTGATTAGGCCATTCTGTGCATTTTTGACTGTTCTCTCCAGCACATCTCTCCTGCCTGTCCAACCCCCTTTTCCTCTCTGTCTCCGTGTGCTCCCTGCTGTGATGTGAGCACTACAGATCAAGAGGACAATCAGCTGGAGAACAATATGACAGCAGGTGGGGATTATTCTCTCCCCTCTGATGTGACTCAAATATCTGTCAGTCACCAAACAAAAGCCTGTTTCAGTTTAGAGGCAAAAATAGATTGGTACATGGGTAAATCAGCAACAATAGATATTTTTTTTTTCCCTTCGCAAATCTGCATTTTTTTCCTTTCTAATGCTGCTTTTATGCATCTGACTTTTAGCAGCTGTGACTTCTGTTCCTGGTGAATGTACATAGATTTTGTTCAACTAGATCAAGCACTATTGTGTCAGTAATTACTGTGATGGAGCAGTTCAGTACTGGGCAAGGTGGTGCATGCTGTTAATATTATGCCTTACTAGTAGGACTGTACTTGTGCAGAGTCTTTAAGAGGTAAGGAGTATAATCAGAAGATAAAAGTGGATTCTGTATGAACAGGATTAGATGAAAAAAGGTTTAAAAGGTTTAAAGGAAAGCAAGTTTGCCTTCAAACCATCAGTCTATGAGATGTGAGAACCTGGGTACACTGGATGAATCTAATCCCATGTACAGCCTGTCTCTTGCTGTCTTAACACTGTCATGACTTAACATAACAAGCACTAAACCCTCTCTGGAGCTGAGGAAGTTCTCTCTCTGTGGGTCAGAAGATACACAGTGTGTATTTTGGGTTTGCTGTTGGATGAGGGAGGAGGCAATAGCATCCCACCATCCTGCTGCAGTGTCCAGCACTGCTGTGTCCATGGACATCGCTCTCCTTTATCTGCGCTTTGTAACCTGGCTCCTTTCCGTTTCCACGCCTTGTTTGTCCATGGAAAGGGGACTGTTTCTCAAAAATTCTGATCTTTTCCTGCCCATATCTCTTCAACCTGCCCTTCCCCTGTGTTTGGGTGAGGGATCCCTTCTCAGGGCCACTCCCAGTATCAGCCTCCCTGTCCTGCTCAGTGGAGCTGCCGAGGTGCTTTTCACTCCTCCTGACCTTCCCACCTTGTCTCTACTTGCTCACATTTTCCACTCCATCACACTCTGACTCCTTATTCTCCTTTTCATTTCTCTTCAAAACTCTTCTCTTTCCTATTTTAATCTCAGACTTTATCACATCTCCTGCCTCCCCTTTCTTCTTCATCACTGCTGCTGCCTTTCTCCCATAGAAGCTTCATACTTTGCTCAGAAATGCTCCCCTTGCCCTTTGAATTAATAGTTTGATTTCCTTCCTCCTCTCTAGTGCATGCCCTGGTGAATATTTGTTGATTTTGCCTTATCTAATGAGAGTTTGATGTAGTGAAATAATCACTGGAGCTTGGGTTGGGACCCCATGTGTCCCTTTTCCTGGATGAATGCTCTGAAGAAGGCCCAGATGATGATGATAAAAAAAAAAAATCACACTGAACAGCACAACAAATCTTCAGATATCCTGTACAAAGCAGAATAGCTTCAGCACAGCCTGCAGGCTGGCAGCTAGGGCTGCCTTTTGGGAAACAGGAGGTATTTTGAGTCCAGCAGCAGAGAGAATGGAGCCTAAATTGCTGAGCTATTAGAGGAAGGCAGCTCTGCTGTAACACACTGCTGATCTCCCTCCCCCTTCTCCTGCTTTAAAAGAACGTCTTGGCTCTGGGATGAGGAGTTGGCTCAGCCCTGCGTGTCCTACATGGAGCAGCGAGGTCTGTGCCCTCCACAGCCAACCTTTAAACCCCCCTCCCTGCTCAGTGCTTCCTCCTGGCCAAGCAGGCAGCTCCTGCAGGTCACGTTTTTGGTTCCCAGCTGGCCCCTACACAGCCTGTGTGTTCCCTTGGGCAGGAACTCAGGGCTGCAAAGCCCCGGCTCCTTCCTGGATCCAAGCCCTGGGAGGGGTGCTGTTCTGGGTTTGGGGGGAGCTTGGTGCTCTCTGCAGCCTCGTGGCCGTGGATTTTGGTGTTTCTGGCATTACAGTGATGTTAGTCAAGTTAACTGGCTGTGGGTTGTAGCTCCTGGCTCTCAACCCTGAGGAGGCAGCGCCAGGCTGGGCGTCCGGAGGCTTGTTCATTGTCCACATCATCTGCTCAGGAATGCCAACCCAGCCCCGTGTCAGGAGCTCTGTGCTCTTTGCCAGTGTCCCTCTCCCCTCTCAGGACCAAACCCTTTCAATCTGTGGGGGCCAGAGGCCAGTTTCAGTGGTGGGTTGGGTGTTCAGGCAGATGTTCATGGCTGGGGGCACACACAGAGTTTGGAACCCCACGTTTCTCTATCCACTGTCCTCTGCTTTTCTCTCTACTTATGTTTTCCCTTTGTGTTCCTCAGCCTACAATAATTAAAAAGCAATATGATCTGTCTTACTTGTCTCAGTTCAAGAGCACCAGCTTGCTCTACCCTTAAATGGTCGGAAGACTTGGGGGCAAATTTTTTCAAAGTATTGCTTTATTTTTGGGTGGGCAGTATAAAGTTTTCTAATGTCTGTAAAACTTCTGATTGCTTTCTGCAGTCTGCAAACATGTGATCACACAGCCCTCCACTCTTTCACTTCTTTATGGTATATCATCTCGTGCCTCCTCAATTTTAAGGACTTTTTTTAAAGCAAGTGCTGCTTCTCTTCTGTACTTTCATCTTGCCAAAAGCTCGCTGCATCTTCTTGTTTGCTGCAGGCTCAGGGCTTGGCAGACTTTGTCTTTCTGAGATACCTCTCTGGGCTCAAAGTAACTGTCTTTAAAACTGGAATAGATATTGAGTTGCTTTTATTTCTATTAAGAGAATTAAAATAATAATAATCCCAGCAATAATCTAAATGGAACATTGCAGCTGAGTTACGTTAAAATTTTGAATTTTTGTGACACTTTAGCAAGAAAGAATTGAAAATGTCAAATTTTTATGGAATGAGAACAGCTTTTGGATATATGTTTTTGAAAAAAAGTTACTAATTACTTGTGTGTTTTACTTTCCTTGATCCTCTGTTTATATCAGCAATAGGTTAGCAAAAATCTGTGATTTTTTTGGTTGTTCTTGAACCTTGTCTTCTAATTGCATTTAGTTTTAGCAAGATACTTTAAATCATATATATATATATATATGTATATAAATATATCTTGGGATTTGGTGCTCTGTAATTACAGCTTTATAATATTCACCAACGCAAGTTGCTTTCTTACTAAAAATGCAACAATGAATTTGGGGTGTCATGTCTCAAGGTTTGTGTGGGTTGTGGATTTTTTTCTTTACCAGCTCCTAAAAGTGTGTGTACACTCTGATCTCTTCCAGACTGCTCCTTTTTTTTTAATTTTTCTTCAGAATTTTTATTTGGAGGTGGCTAAGCAGGATCTTCGCCCCATAAAGAACACGTAGGAACGAGAAGTTGAAAAAGAGCCAGGGAGCTGTGAAGTGGAATAGCGAAATGGTGAGGTTTGTTAATCACAAATAAAAGTACTTAGGAGTGCAGGAAGAAGACAACTGTGTAAAATCAATCATTCAGTCAACCACACTACCATGTGCTTTAGTGGCATCCATTGAGTCACTTAATACAACCGTAAAATTAACAGCTCAAATAATAAGTAAGTCAGCTCGAACAAGGGAGGTTTCGGCAGGAACGTGGGAAGCTGGAATAAGCTCTGCACATATCACAGCTGGGAACAACCAGCCCCAGAGCAGCAATGCCTCCAACCCTTGGGCTGCAGGGAACTGGCAGCTGTACTGGTCTTACTGGTCTGCACAGAGCCTTACAGAGCAGGGATGGGAATTTTGTGAGCTCGGAAGGTGAAGCAGCTGCGGAAAGGGAGTGATCTCTAAGGAAGGGTCCAAGGGAAGGGCTGGAGGTCCCTGAGCACACCAAGACGTGCAGGGCCATGTCATTGCAATGCATTGGTGCAGTTTGGTCCCAATCCTGCATGGAAGAGGGATGCTGGGCATGAATGGGAGAAGCAATAGGCATGTAGGATCTCTCCCTTCAGCAGGCTTTGCTCTGCTGTGTGACATGGAGATGATTTAAAACCAGCTCAGAAAGGTCTCAAATTCAAGAGAGGAACAAAAAGTAATTTGGCTACTCTTCTTTGCATGTGTTCCTGCAAGGGGAGATGAAAAGCCTGCAGGGTTGGCAGAAAGTGGATGCAGTGATCTAAAGCAAGAGTTTAAAAAAGAGGAGAGGGAAGGAGGGGAGGGCATTGGGCAGAAAGTGAGTAGATTTGGTCAAAGTGTGGATACCGGTGGAAGTAAACAGAGGGGAGGAGGGGGGATCACCTTTGGTGGCTTCCCTTTGGACAGGGAAGCCTGTGGAATATGCCATAGGCTTGTGCTGCCAGCTTCCATAATGTAAATTTGAGCCATGTGATACCTTAAATTTTCCTACTGCCTGTGTTCTCTGTCTCCTGTGGTCAGGTGAGGAACTCAGTATTATTTTTGAGCTTGTTTCTAGCTCTCCTAACAGGCAAAAACCTGAACAAGGTAGTCTAAAGCCAGGAGGCAAATTTAAAGACATTTGAAAAGCTTTTAGCTAAAATCCTCGTAATTTGGGGGTTTCATTCATTTTTATAAAATACTTCTCTCAAGTATTTAATTTTGCCCCCTGGTCTTTCTGCAGCCATCCTGTTATACCCATGCAGCATCCATTTGGCTGTAATTACAGTCGTGTCGTTCAGCTTTCATACACCCCCTCAGACATTCTTCTGGCAAGTGGAATTTTAAATATAAAGCAGGAGTTAATCAGCAGCCAGATTGAAGCGTTGCAGAAAGATAGTGTAGCTGCTTGATATTCCTAAGAACTCTGGTGGCTGCTTTATGTGTGTTTTAAACCACGCTGTGCTTGATGACCTTGTAATGATGAAGTCTGAGGGGAAACAGAGACTGAATCATCACTTCTGAGACTGATGGTTTCGGCAGTGACTGATGCTCTGTGCGTGGTCACGGCAATATAGCTCTTGTTCAAAGGTCAGTAGGTGGATTTGGCACCAGGCCCAGATACCTACAAACATCTGCAAAGCTGCTGTGGTGGCTGTTGATGAGCAGGATGCAGGAGGAGGGGGAGATCTGGAGCCTGATGTGCTCATTAGCAGCTGCTTTGCCCCCAGTGACTGTGGCTGGGAGCCCTGCCATCCCCCCCTGCTGCTCTCAGGATGTCCCAGGAGTGACATTACCACAAACCCAGTGTCATTAGCTGATCAGCCGTTAGAGATGGCTGCAGAAATTGAAATCAGAGATGGGGAGGGGTGGTGTGTTGTTTGAGAAACTGAGTCCCACATCCTCCTGGAGAGCCAGGCACCCGACCCAGCTGATGGGCAGGTAGATCTCAGCTCCAATGTGGGAGCAAAGCATCACCCTGGGTGCTCTGCCTGCCCTTTTCTCAAGAGCACGTGACATCCATCATTGCTCCTGTGGCAGGGCAATGAGACACTCAGGGACCACAGTCTCCTAAACCAGCTCTTGGTTCCAGCTTTACAATTCCGAGTGTCACTGGGGACATGGCTCCTTTGTCCTGGGCTGCACGTGGCAGCCTCGATCTTTCCTGGCATCTGACATGTTCCTGGCAGTTTTCAGCTCTCTCCCTTGAGCTGCCAAGATTGCCTGATGGCATGGTGCTGTCTCCAGGCTCTCTGCCATGCAGATGAGTCGCCAGCCTCCTCCCAGGTGTCTGCCCCAAGGCTGTGCTGTCCCTCCTGGTGCCAAGTCCTCCATCCCAACCCCACCACTCCAAACCCCCTGGCCTGTGCAGGGAAAGCTTTGGGTGTGCTGAGCCCTCTGTGCCTGAGCCTGGACCCCACACCAGCAGTGGTCAGACAGACCTGGCAGCATCCCAAAGAGGAAGTGAGGGCAGGGAACTGAGAGCAGAGTCCCCCCAGCTGCCAGCACTGCCAGCAACATGCCTGGAGGGAGACCAGCTGCTCAAATGGGCAGCCAGTGCCTCCAGGGAAGGAGTCCAAGTCCCAGACAGCCACTGGGAAAGGCAAAGATGCATCACCTTGAAGGCTTGTCCTTGGGGATGGCGGCTCCTCTCTGGTCTTGAAATTAAACAACCTGTTCTTTCTGGTTTTCAAAAGATAGCTGAAATATTTGGGATACTTGATTATATAATTAGCTTTTAGCAACTCTGAATACCGTGGCTTAATTATTCTGGATTCCACTGTTAAATAATTAGAGCTGTCTTGTTTACTAGCAAATTTTCTGTTTGTTGCTCGAGGGTGATTTGTTTTGTATTAAATTAAGTACCCAGGGCAAGTGGCATTAAAGTGTCCCAAATGCCAGCAAAGAATTGGGTTTTTTTGTTTTGCCTCTGGGCAGGTTTGAGATGTTCTTGGAATGGACAGTAACGAACTGTCTCTTGGTTTAAGATCCTTCTTTTTCCCCAAAACAAAGCTTTCTTCTGGTTGTTTTGTGGTGTTTTTGTTTTTGTTTTTTTTTTTGTTTTGGTTTGGTTTTTTGTTGTTTTTGTTTTTTTGTTTTTTTGTTTGTTTGTTTGTTTGGTTTTTTTTGTTTTTTGTTTTTGTTTTTGTTTTAAATTCTTTTTTTTTTCTTTTAATGCTTTCTCTTTAATTCTGTGTTGCCTGAATGGTATTTGGAGTTTACTTCCAAGCTGAAGATTGACACAAAAGCTTTGGCTTTGCCCCTGCCCTACCTGGATAATGGGATAAGACTCTCTTCCCCCATGGGATGTACTTGTCAGCTCTTCTACCAGTTCATGGAGTTGACTATTTGTATTTTGGGATCACTATTGCAGCCACAGCTGCTCTAAAATGCTTGGTTAAAATTTGTAGGGAAAAGACAAAGATAAAGGGAGGGTCAGGAGTCAAATTATATGGATCACAGTCATTTTTTAAGAAGGTTGTAGGTGGAGAGGAGAGTCTGTTGAGCTGGCTATCAACCAGGGCTTTTTCCCTGAGCAGTTTTCCAGCCTCTCTTCCCCCAGGCTGTAGCCCATGGGGTAGTTGTGACCCAAGTGCAGGACCCAGTTCTGGATCCATTCCCTGGCAGGGGAGTGTTTTTGTGGAGCTCTGTGTGCTCCTCTTCAGTCTGGTGACACAAACCTCTGCCTTCCCCTCCCCGCCGTGCCAAGGCTCCTTTGGCCTTTTCCCATCCCCATGGAGAATCCCAGCAGTCATTAAAATGTATGTTTTGAAGAGCCCAGTTTTTTGTCACCCAGCCAGCTCTAACTACAGCTCTCTGCTGACAAAACCTGTACAAATACATTTTATCAAGAATGTCTTTTATCTTAGATGAAGAGGAAAACAAAGCCAGAGAAGGAGTTGGCTGCAGAAAGGCCTGTGTCCCTCATTTATAAATGTCTGTGCAGAAAACAGAGTGAGAGTAAAGTGGCTGCTGGGGTCAGGACCTGGGCTTTTATACCAGGTGCAATAAATGAATTAAAGGCATTTGACACAGTGGAATAGGAAAAAAACCATTGCAGTGCCATGTAAGACCTCCTTTCCCTCTCAGTGGTCAGCAACAGCTGCTTTGGAGAAAATCAGGGAAATCCATAGGGATTTATTTCTTTCTCCTTCTACATGGAAAATGATGTGTCACCTATTCATTTGTGGGTTTTTTAAATCCTCTGCAATGTCTATTTAGGTGCCTGGGGAGGGGGGAGGAGTGTGTGTCCTCCTCTGGTAAGACTTGGCAGGGAGTTTGGAGTTTTATAAGCCGTGTGCTTACTCAGTTATTTTTAGCCTGTTATTACCAGGCTGCTTGGGATTATTTCATGTGTGATGTCGACTCCTTCCCCCCCAGGCTGTGCAGCCACTCTGGTCTCCCCCTGGAGCAGGCTGGGCTTTGCTGGGAGGAGCTGCCTGCTCCAGGGAAGAGCATCACCCATCTCCCCTCTGCCTTTTGCCAAGCCTGATATTAGGCACCAGTGATGACTTTTGCTCGGTCTCTTGAAAGAATTCTCCCACTCTCTGGTTGCTGGATCCCACTGATAGAGCTGTTAGAGCTCCCAAGCAAAGTCCTGGAGAGTCTCTGCAGCTCTGCTGAGCTGCAGTGAGTGATTGCCTGTGTCCTCTGCCCGTGACAAATACAGGCTCCTACCCTCCTGAAATACTCTCATGCCAACACATTTTTCTTAATTTGCATTGGGCTAAAGCATTGGTACAGTCAGCTCAGTGAAATGGAGTTGCTTGTTAATCCATGGAACTTAATCATGGGGCTGGGCACTGGCTGGGCTGCCTGGGTAATTTACCATGGCAGGTAGTTGTTGCATTTATGGTTTTCAGACAACTGATACTGTTTAGCTGGAAGATAAACCTTTCACAAGCACACAATGATTTAGGAGCCGTGGACAAAATGTATGGGAATTGGGTATCTAAACTCATTTAAAGACCTTGCTGCATATTCTTATTTCTAAAATGGGACTATGAGCCAGTTTTCATAGATATTTAAATACTGACAGAAGCACTCAGAATAAAAGTCCTACCAAGTGACTATCTACATCCTTAAACTTCTAAATTCCTTTATATATATAGCATTTAAAAGCTTAATTTTCGAGTCCCATTTGTTTGAAATAATTCAATGAGTCCACATTGCTTTTAACAGCTGAATATCTCAGTTCACACTGGCATTTTTGTAAAAAGGTTAAGTATCATAATCATCAGGAAAAGACCCGAAATTTGAATTTATTTGAACTGACTTCTTGAAAACAGTTCTTCTTTCTGTAGCAAGAAATTTTTAAAGGTACAGCTCCATAGAATGATAGATCAAGAATGTTTTGTGCCAGCTGTGTGACAAAGTGAACAAGGTCTGCTTTCTTCATAGAATTATAGCATGGTTTTGGGTTGGAAGGGACCTTGAAGATCTAAATCTGGTTCCAACCCCCTGCCATGGGCAAGGACACTTTCCATGTTACTCAGGGCCCCATCCAAGCAAGAGGATGGGGACCTCTGCTTCTTTTCCAAGAGATAAGGAGATTGGGCAGGGATGCCCAGGCTTAGGTGCCCTCTTAGGACTCTCCAGTGCCAATGGATCCATCACTGGGAAGTTGCCGTGGGCAGAACTGGGAAGAGGGTGATGCACCCCATTGTTCATGGTGGTGCCCTGGCACTGCCCAGAGGGATCGAAATTGCCAAGGCTGGACCTGCTCCTGCAAAAATTTCCCTTTGAGTTTGGTGTTAACTGGAGGATTTGCCCCTGGAAAAAGCTCGAGTTGAATAAAAAACCAGGTGTTTTAGGCTGAATAGTTTTACACGTGTTTTCTGCTCTGTGGAGCTGGTGAAGGGCTCTCTTTGACTGCAGGCTATAAACTGCTGCACAGTCGTGCCTGTGAATTGCAATAGATTGTTACTAACACTAACTAGAGAAAGATGTGACTTTTTTATTGTTATTTATTTTTTAATCAACCCTTTGTAAGCCTGTGCATACATCTGTCATCAGAGACCCTCTTCCTTTTGCACTTAATGGCATTTGTGCTGCCAGCCTGAAAATTGACTGTACAGGGCTGGCATTTTTCCAGTGTCAGTTTTTCTTCTTGTCAGCTTTTCTCTTCTTTCTTTCTTTCTTTTTTCCCCCTTCTTTCTTTGGTGACAGTATTTCTCTGTTCAGCTTCATTCCATGCTAGACTCTTCCACACCCCAAGCCCCATGTTGGCACTTGGCTGTGTGTGCTCAGCAGAGATAGCAAAGCACGCTTGAAAGTGGCTTTAAATACTCAGACACACAGGAGACATCAGCCAGCAAAGGAAATGTTTAACTGCACAATAATCTGCAGTTCAATGGATTTATGGAAATAAATTTGACTGCAAGTTAGGCCTGAAAGGTATAAAAGTGTGCTGGGAGGAGAGGTTTGTCAGGGGAAAAGTGTGTGAAATGGCTCTGCTGGAGAAGGAAGAGGGTATGTTAGCAGGGCATGAGGACACAGGACGTGGATTTTGGGCTTTGTTTTGTTATGTATTCATGCATCATGGTCTGGAATTTTTATTTTTCCCTTTCTAACATCAATAGCAGTGTTTGCTATTGGCCCGGCAGCCCACGCACCAGCTTTGTGCTGCTCCTGAAGCCTGTACCAGAAGGCTGACACATGCTTGCACATCCTGTGGTCCTCCAACCTTCCTGCTGTGTTGTTTATGTGGCAAGACTGGGACTTGGACAAGATCTGGACAGAAATCTTGTGTACATCCTGGATGTGGGAGGCTTTAGAGTCTTTTGGGTTCCCAGGGCTGGAGTGTGCGTGTCTGGCTTTTCTGTGCTGCTGTGTCCTGGCACAGGGCAAAGGACAAACCCAACATCCTCAGCACACAGAGACCACTGAGGGTGAGGAGAGCAGCCAGGAATGATAGCAAGGCATCCAGGGGAATGGAAAACAGGAGCACCTTTCAGGTTTTAAAGGTGAGAGGTCCAAATATCTCTCATATCCAAGTTTTTCTACCTGCTCCAGACAAGGCAGTGAGTGTCTGACAGCCTGAGCTCGGAACACGCCGTGAGTTGTCAGCGTGTTAATTCACTCAGGTGAAAAAAAAACAAAACAACAAAAAGCCTGGCTTGGCCATTTGCCTCAGACCTTTCTGCCTTTGCTTTATTCCACAGGGCAGCCTGTCCAGAGCTGGTTCAGGCTCAGCAGGAGCAGCTGCAGCCCCGCTGCCTTGACAGAGTTTGTGTTTTCTGTGCTCAGATCTGACCCATCTCCCAGCTCCGTGCTCTGGGAAAGCTGCAGGCAGGAGCCCTGCTGCTCCAATGACACTGAGCTGTTTTCCAGGAAAGGCTCTGCAATAAGTGTGAGCAGCTTTACTGCACAGAATTAAATGTATATTGTCCTAAATGATGATGGTTTGGAGATCTTTACTTTGGCACATTATGGAATTTATGGGGTGTAAAGGCAGTCTCAGAATCAGCAGTGCAGAGATCAGAAAACACTGTTGTACGTTTGGAAGTGCAAAGCAATGGATGAGGGTTGTGCTGGGAGAGGTGTGGTGCTGTCAGTCCCTTCCCCAACTGGATGGAAGGTGGAATTGTGGCAAATATAGATAGTCTTCAAATCATCATAAAATGGGTTGGGTTGGCAGAGACTTTAAAGATCACCTTGTTCCAACCCCCTGCCATGGGCAGGGACACCTTCCACTAGCCCAGGTTGCTCCAAGCCCCATCCAGCCTGGTCTTGGACACTTCCAGGGATGGGGCAGCCACAGCTTCTCTGGGCAACCTTTGCCCATGGCCTCACCCCCATCACAGGGAAGAATTTCCTCCTAATATCCAACCTAAAACTCCTTCAGTGCTCTACCAGCTCCTGAGTGGAGCAGCTTGGTCAGTGCCTGTGAATTATCCAGTGAATGATGCAGCTTTTAATTGGGTTCAAATGCTTAATAGCCTATCTGTAAATATTCTGTAAACAAACAAACTCCAATAATGGCAGATAGCAGCAGCAGCTGTGCTTAGATCACATTTACATCAAAACAACTCACTGCCTGGGCACTGGGCTGGTGAGTTGACACCCAGCTTGGGGGGCTTTGCACATCTGATGGGTTAGAATATTGATGTGGGTTACAATATTGATGTGGGTTAGGGTATTGATGTGGATTAGTGTGGGTATGGGGTAGGGTATTGGTGGTTTATGCCAGCTGTGTTCACTCCCAGATCTTCCTTCCCCATGAAGTTCCTTCTCTTACAAAGCCTGTGCTGGGTTTATTGTTCCTCCATTGGACACACACGGACTTATTCTGGACAAAAATGCTGGAAAAGTGAAGTTTGCAGCCCTGGGAGAGGTTGATTGTCTCCTCCTGGCTGATACTCATGTGAGGACAGGGAGGAGGGTGCCCTTACAGGTGAGTTGAGGGCTCCTGGATTCAGGAGTACTGGTGGGACTGAGACTGGGACACCAACGTGTGACAGGGCCACCAGGTCTGGTTCTCTCAGTCACCTCTTGCCTTTTCAGATTCCTTCCTGGCCTTGTAATTTATGGGAGAAAATCAATTATGAACTGACGGATAGGATTTAAGTTTGACCTTAGGGGTGTGAGGTCTCTGCTGCAGGTGCTCCAGGCAGTGGGAATTTCTCTGTCTTTTTGTTTTGGTTCAATTGTTAAAGCCATGATTCCCCCTAGTACTGCATTGGGTGACCTTTTTTTAAACAGTGTGAGCTTTCCATTTCTGAAATTGGCAATAAAATATTTGAAGCCTGGCAATTTAGGGAAAAATGGGAGTGTTTAATCCAGGCAATGAGAACTGGCAGCAGTATATTGAAATATTGGACTGGTATTTTCTTGCAGATAAAGCTGTAGATAAGAACAAAAATAAATTGATTTTCCGTAGTGTCTGTGGCAGCAAAACCTCTTTTCTTTGGAAGACTTTCTAACTCTCTCTGAAATTTGGAGATAAAAGAAGGCTTGGGAAATAACTCAGCAGAGTCCTTGATGCACCCACACCCCAGCAGATGGGAATGGGTCCTGGTGGGGAGAGAAGGAAGGGTGAAACCAGCAGCATGGATATGGCAGGATGGAAATGTCCGATTTGGGAATGTCTGTGGGGTGATGATGGGAACATTTTGGCATTAATAGCGAATTCAAAGACAGTTGCTGGCAGAAAGAAACTTAAAATAGCCCAAACAGGTAAAATTAGCAACAGTAGAGGAAGCAGCAGAGATTTCAAAAGGAGGCACTTGGGAAGCAGGGACAATAAAACTCAGTAAACAAAATGCAAAGCTGTTTGGAAGGTGGGTAGACTCTTGAGAGGTGTTTCTACTGTGGAAAGACTCATTCTGCATCTGTTTGTGCATTTAAAATGGCCCAGGGCAAGATTCAGAGGAGGATTTAAGTGTTGCAGCAGAATTTAAGCCTTTGTAGAAAGCACCTCCTCACCTTGAGCCTCCAGTTGCCTGCTGGATGCAGAGGATGAGTTCTCTTTAGATTTATCACATTGCATTGTAATTAAATGAATGAACAGATCTCATGCTTTCCTTGGCTCTGCTGTAGAACACCTTCCAGTCTGGAACCACAGGAATACTCCATTTATTGTTCAGCTTTACCTCACCTTCAACACAGCACCTGTTGGTGAGAGTGGCCCTGCAGGAGCTTTTCCTGAGGGAAATTTCATCTCAGGGTTTTCTTTCCTCAGAATGCTCCATTACTATGAGGATTTACCTGGGAGAAGAAGCTGAAGAAAAGCTTTTTTCAGCTTTTGGCAGCCAATAGGTTCCCACATGCAGATTTTACAGTAAGAATAAATTATTCTAGTAAAAAATCCTACAAGAAATTAAGTTGGTGTTAAGTGTGGATGAATTATTATCTTTTTTAATCTCTGTTTAGGCTGTGTAGGGAAGAGGCTGCAACCCAAATGTGCAAATTAAAATGATTATCATGTATATATTTTTCATGATGGGCTTTAGTTGCTATTCCCTTTTCTAGGGTAAAAGCTTTCACCTCTTCCCCACCCCAATATCTGCATTTGTATTTGATTTTCCCCTGATTTCCCAAGGCCAGCTGCCCAAGCCATATCCCAGACTTGCAAGCCTCAGTCATGCAGAACAGAGTCTGAATTCCTGAACTATCCCATCAGTTCCACTGGGGCAGTTTACAGAAGAATTGTTGCAAGAAAAGTCTGTATTTTCCCTGTCCATCCAATTACCTTTGTGAAAAAAAAAACCTGTTTTGTTTTGTTTTTTTTTTTTTTTGATCCATTGCTTAAAGCAGTTTTGCCACTCTGGATGGGTCCAGTGAACTTCACAGCAATTCTGCTGTTGTAAGTGTTGTATTACCTTGCACTGAGAAATCCATAGTTGCTTTACAGTTTAATTACTTGTTATTATGATGTTAAGAATTAGTTAAGTTGCTTGAGAATAATGTACTTAAATTGTGTTACAAGCACGGTTTTGGCACTGGTTCTGAGGTCTTTATTTATGTAGCTGAGTAGTTTCCTTGAATGTGATCCAGGGTTTGCCTGAGCCCCAACCTGAGTGCTGCAGAATCAAACCCCATATTTCTGTGGTAGGTTTTGAAGCTGTGACATTGCCGTGTGTGCTGCACGACAGCTGTCAGTTTTATATTAATGGTATAATCTATTGAGAGCTTTGATATAAACACTGTAATTGATGTGTTTATGACAAAGAATTGTAGCACTTAGTGCCGGAGGGTTGAGCAGTGTCTGAGCAGCAATTCTCTAACATTCCCATTTATTTCTCCCACATTCTTGTTTACCTTGTTTACCCACATCCTGGAACATCAAGAGCTGTTCCACTCGACTCAGGCCACTGTGCCTAAAACATGAGATTTAAATTATATGACTGAAAGCAAATTCCTGGGCAGAGGGGAGGGCTGTGCTGGTGCTACTATTTCTCTTCAAAATCAAGTGGTTTCAACCCTGTTTTTTCTGGTGCTGTGTCAAAGGATATTTCAACATGCCTTTCAATAAGTACATTATTCTCAAGCAATTTAACTAATTCTTAGCATCATAATGGTAATATAACTAATTCTTACCATCATAACAGCAGCAGTGGCTGGCTGGTGTCTCAGCAGGGACCCTGGAGTGGCTCAGAGGGGCAGAGCTGGGGGGCTGCAATGTCCCAGTGAATTGGTGCTGTTTTGGTGGAGTGACAGGGAGGTGAGATCTGGGTGGGACAAAACTCATGGAGCCCCATAAAAGTGCTATGGAGAGTGGATGCATGGGGAAAGCAGGGTCAGGAATTTTGCTCTGGTTACAGCTCAGGTCTGACCTGGTGTAGGTTTAGGCTCATGTACCGTGCACATTAAACACAGAAGGGTCTGTAGGGCATCTCTCCAGAGCCCCCAGAGGTGAGGACAAGCCAGCCTGATGGGCAAGGGGTGCAGAATGACTGTGAGGTTATTTAGGAAGCTGCTTCTGACCACCCTTAGTGCAGTTGCCATTCTGTGACCGAGGGATGGCATACCCAGCAGCAGAGCCTGGGAAGGCAGCCGAGGTGGAATGCTGCTGCAGTTCGTCTGACATGGCAGTTCAAGAGCAATTAGCACCCCTGCCAGGGCTTGGCAGGGGACAACAGCGGGGAGGTGACAGGTCTGCTCACAGTCTGTGCCCCTCTGGGCGGTCACTGGGCTTGTGAGGAGGGACCGTGGCACTGCTGCCACCACCCCCAGCTCAGCACAGCCCTGCTCCTGCTGCACTCAGTCCCAGCATCATTCCATGGGCAGACAGCAGGGATGTCCCTCTCCCTCACCAGGAGTGGGAAGGTGGCCAAGAGGAGCAGGGAAATGTGTGGGTATTTGACAGTACGTGACTCCCCGACTGCCCTGGGCATTGTATCTGCACTCAGCTCTCCTGACCATGTGCTCAGCTCCTGGCACTGCCTCCAAAGGAGTGTTTCCAGACAGGCTCACGGTGGTACCATCTGTTGGAAAGGGTATTAACTCCTTTTGCGGGCCCTCAAGCCAAATTTGCACCTGAAAAGTAGTGACCCAGTCACACATATGCTACTGCAGGTGAGACTCTGCCTTTAAGTTTCTGAAAACAAAGCCACAAATGGCCACAGATTTTGATGGTTCTCTAAAAGTTGTGCCACCTCAGTGCCGGGAGTGGGGAGCACTCCTGGTTCTGGGAGTGCTGCTGCTGCAGCCAGTCGAGCCTTGACAGCATCACCAGCCCCAAATGGGTGATTTATGTTGAAAGCAATGTCAGTCAAAATGGTTGATCCCTGCAATATTGTCATCTGTTTGAAAATAACCTTCCAGCATGCAAGTATAGGTTCCTGCTTCAGAGGGGAGCAAAAGAAGGAACAGAAAATTGCCTTTGTGCTGGATTCAATATCTGCATCTCGGACTTTGCCAAAGAGGTTTGTTGTTTATAGCAGGAATATTCATCAGTTGCCATGAACATACTAAGCTCACCAAGTACAACACTGAACCACAATCTGCACTGGAGTAATTTTGAAATGCTTTCATGCTGAGGGAAATAGTTTGTGTTATATTTAAGAGTTAAATGCTGAGTTTCTCCAGTGCCGTTTCTGGGATTTCAGATATAAAAATGGAAATACTTTATTGGAAACTTAATGGGAAGAGCAGTGCTGTATACAAGAACCCTAAAGAACTTACTGTCACCAGGCAGCTCTCAGGATCACAGTTTATGGTGCTTAAAAAGCAGAATATATGATGAGGACTTCTAGAATTCCATTAATAAGGATATATTTTTGACCAGATGAAAAACTAAATGCAAAATAA
Organism: Pseudopipra pipra; assembly: GCF_036250125.1. Taxonomy (NCBI): domain Eukaryota; kingdom Metazoa; phylum Chordata; class Aves; order Passeriformes; family Pipridae; genus Pseudopipra; species Pseudopipra pipra. Next base: position 3,443,030 of record NC_087559.1, on the reverse strand, counting down.
TATTTTATAATTTAACTCTTAATGGAAGCCCATTTAGGGGCCAGGTACTGCCTTATTGCTGTTGGCATCTGTATTTGAAGGGGTTGGTCAGTGTGTCTGACCTGGGAGAGTTAATCACACATGCAGAGCACTGCTCTGATCAAATCCTCCTGTTCTGCTTTTGGGGAAGCAGTCCTCATTTCTGAAATGCCAGACCTCCAAAATACTGCTAGAGATGCAAATTTTTCCTTCTTGGGCTACTTTGGGGAAAGAACAGAACAATTATCCAAGACTTTAGAGTCAGAGCCTGTGAAAAGGGTTAAATCTGGGCAGGGAGATCTCAGTAGATATTTACTGGTTTTCCACTGAACCTGCCCTTCCCCAGCCCAAAGAACAAATCCAGCAGTAAAAGAACAGCTGAAAGCTGTCAGGCTTTAATACCCACAGATAAGGTCATTCCTTGGGGGAGAGCTGCTGAAATGCATAATAATATAACCAGGAACTGTAAAAGACACCGAGATATATTAAAAGATAAAATAAAGCAGACTGAAGTTCAAACAGAGAAAAAATCTAAGCTTTATATGGTGAAAGGTAAAATATTCTCGCAGATAAGTGGAGGCTCTTGAGTGAGGAAGTGTCTGAAAGGCCTGGGAAGCTGGTGAAATCCTTGGGGATGAGCGTTTGAAGACTTACATGGCGCGGATAATGGAAGGGGTGGGTTGGGAGAGGGAGCCCAGCAGAGGCTGAACTCACCTGCTGCAGTGGGAGGGGGGGTCTGGAAGGGCAGGAGGGACTGAAACATCACTTTGGCCAAGTGGAGGAGCAGCAGGTACCTGGGGAGCCCCCCAGAATAACCCTAAAAGCCAAGAAGCCTCCTGCTGAAGTGGAGTCTCGCTCCTGGTGTGGCACAAACACCGAAGGCCAAGGCTGCCTCTGGGGTCTGGGATTTTTCTCTGATGTAGTTTGCAATTTTTTGTGTTAAAATTGAGAAAGTTTGAAATGGATTGTGGGTAAAAGTATCAGTTTTGAAGGGATTCCTCTAGTGAGCCTTGTTGGATTAATGTTGGTAGTCTGTTGTTGCTTTTTGTCTTCAACTTGTGGGTTTTTTTAATGCAGCATCAAACTGCAAATCCCCTCAGTGGGACTTAGCTTGGTGTGAGCCCAGTCTGAAAGCTACAGCTGAGAGCAGCACGTGTTTGATGAGGTGTCAGTACATCCACCCCCACTGGGAAATGAGCCTGGTGCTCACTGGTTTTAGCTGGCAGGCCTTAGTTAAACCCCTTCCCCACGGTGTGTGTGAGTCTGAAGGAAGCTCCAGTGCTGGATTTTCACACCATCTGAGGGGGTTCTTGTTAGTGCTCACCTGGGGTGTGCAAGGCTGTGCTCCTGGCTGTGTTGAACAGCCTTTTTAATCTGTTATTTGTGCAGGGGCCAAGAAACTCCAACCCATGGTGGTGGCCCAGGGCTCAGCACCACTGGCTGGGCTGGGAGCAATTCTTTTGGGAGATGGTGGCTTGGGGGTCCTGGGAGAGAGTGCCAGGAGTTTGGAGTCAGCAATCTGGGGGGGAATCTTCTGATTTCTCAGACAGCTGAGGGCTGCCAGGATCTCTCAGCACTGGGATGGGAGCAGGTTATGCTTTACAGGAAGAATTCAAGGATCAGTCTTACCAATGAAATAACCCGTATTTAGTCTAATACTGTGAAATTTTAATAGTTCTATGGTTCAAGACACAAAAGTGATTATGAGCTGGACTTGGTGAAAATGAGCTTCTTAAAAGTGACACTGCAATTGGAATTGCAGAGTTGGGAGTGTTACAGCCTCCTAATAAAACTTTTTGGTCCTGGCTAAGTGGTGTCCTGGCCTTCTCAGGCTGCAGATTGTTCATATTCCTCTCTGAGCTCTTCCCTGCTGCCAAAACAGCCCAGGACCCCCTCCTTCCCTAACAGTTCTCTATTTTCTTCTTTACCTGAAAGGAAGCTTGACAGTTCTCAAACAGACTTAGATATATTTTGTAGTTTTAGCATGAATTGTTGTGCTCAATGTGTATGTACTTGCCACTAATAAAGAGAGTGTAGGAATGAAAAACCTACATTGCTGCTGCATTCTCTTCCCTCCCATCCAGGGTGGTGTGGGAGGGATTACTTTCCTGAGATAAAATTGCAACACATGAAATCCCACACTGAGCCCTTCAGTGCGTTTTTCTTACAGGCAAAACAAACACAAAGAAGAACAGGAACAAAACTCAGGTTGCTCTTGTTCAATTTCGATTTTTTCTTAGTGTGTTTTTCATGTACCAACTTTTGTCAAGCAAAAGGGACTTACAAAGGGAAAGCAGAGGGAGAACTGTTAAAAAACCTACTTATATGCCCATAAAATTCAGTATGTCTTAGTCCTTCCAATACTGAAGAGCAGGGCAATGTGGCTAAATTACCTATCTGGATTATTTCTAATTATCAGAGCTAAAGCATTAGTGAAGGAAGGAGAAAACACAGTGCAAACAATCCCTGCTTGTCTGTGCTCACTGCATCTCCTGAACAGGTCCTGCTGCTCTTCAGGGTCTCTTCATGCAGCAGAGGACTCCAGCAGGACCAGTTTCGCTCCCTGGGTTCTGTCTATCGCTGTTCTTCCCAAATTTGAGTACATTTTGTCTAGACAAATCTCACTTTTGACTCCAATCTTAGAGTTCACCTAATTTCAACTATCCTGCAATATTTAGCATCGCTTTCTGAAGGCAAGGAAACCACAGTTAAGTGGGATTTAGTAAAAATGGGTCCTCTATAAGCAGGGATGCTCTGACAGTAAAATAATAGATTTACTGAAATGTCTTTGGAAGTAGAGAAGTCATCAATGATGTTGTTGTGTATTCAGTGTGTCCATTTTGTATTCAGAAAGCTCAGCCCCAGCTACTGCAGAAAAGCTGTGGAATTACCATTTGCAGATAAATCTTGTGTCTAAATTGTATTTCTTGGTTGCTAATTTTACTAATTAAAATATCTATCACCCATGCACGGCCCCAGACTGATTTAGAACAGGAAGATGACTGTCTGTAATTTAATGAGGAGTTGTACATGAGCAGCAGATTCTTTCCTGGATGGCTGTGCTGAAATTCATCCCTGTGTTGGGGCCAGGATGTTCAATGTGTGCTGGGGGGATTGGGCCAATAATGCACTTTCTTATGGAAGGGTTCAGTAATGTTGTCACTGAGGGTGTTGTTCTACATTGGAGGAACCTGTGTTGACAGGGCAAGGGCTAAAGGTTTTAAACTAAAAGAGGGTTGATTCAGATTTGGCACAAGGAAGAATTTGTTTAGGACAAGGTTTGTGAGGCACTGGAACAAGTTTCCCAGAGAGGTCATAGAAGCACCATCCCTGGAAACATTGAAAATGAGGTTGGACAGGGCACTGAGCAACCTGATCTGGTTGAAGATGTCCCTGCCCATGGCAGGGGAGTTGGACTAAATGACCTTTAAAGTTCCTTTCCAACCCACACCATTCTAAGATTCTATGATTGTAATTCATACTTTGGAGCTTCAGACAGTGAGACCATAAAACGTACAAAGCACTCTTTGCCTACAGCACTGAGGTTTAAGGACAATGTTTTTCATGGTACTTCTCATGAGATTCCTGTTTGCTTGTCCCCTCGGGGAGGAGGGAGTGGGGGGAGAGGGTCTGTCAGGAGCAGAGCAGAGGTTGCAGACATTGTCCTCTGTAGGAGCTGTGGCTTTGCAGGCAGCACGATGCTGCTCTCCCTGTGCAGGAGCAGGGGACAGGCACAGGGTGCTTTTCACCTCAGGACACCATTGGCACTGTGGAACACTCCCTTTCCCATTGGGAATTTCCACACAGGATCCCCACCTTTGTGCCCGTGCTGGCTTTAGGTGCCAGGAAATCTCCCGTGTTTTCTGCTCTGCCTCTGCATTTCGGTGGGAACCAGCATTCCCTGTGCACTACTGTGCATCATCAGTCTTTCAAAGATGCTTGATTTCTGTTTGATTCTTAATTATTATAATAGTTAAGGCACTTAACATGCTTTAGTGATTTACCTCATTTAATTGGATGTAGTGATTAGAATATCTTTTATATTGCCCTCACTGTGGTTTTAATTTAAGATTATAATCTCACGGTTCTTTTCAGCTCCTCTGGCTTTCATTTAGATACTGCTTTTCTTTTCTGATTTCATTTTGTTTATTCATTTTTCCTGCTGATTCAGTAAACATGCTGCTAGGAGGATTTCTCAGGAAACCTGAGTGTGGTTATAAATTCTTTCATTTAGTGTAGACACTAATGAATTAAAAAAAAATATGAAAATGATGCACGAGACTGTAGTCAGCCTCTGGAGTTGTCTGTTGCTTTTTGCTGTAATTTATTTGAATTAAAAGAAAAAAAAAGGAAAAAAGAAAAGAAAGAAATTATTCTCTTGATGGGGCATGTGAAATAAGGAGATGTAAAGTGATAATGTTACATCCTCTTTTGTGTGTTTTGTCCTCCCTTAGCAGATGGATGATGTACAGATTAAGATTTTAACATTATGACCCAGTGTGTGATATTTTGGTGTTGGTCCCCAGTGTGGGAATTGCTCTCTGGTGAAGGGAATTGAAGTCTGAGGCTGTAGGTTCAGCCCCCCCTGCCCTGTCCTGCGGGGCAGCACAGGCACTGGGGAGGAGGATGGAAAGGAGGGAGTGCTGGGAACTGGTCTTGAAAACCTAATTTTCATGATCTGAGGAACAAACAAGCACTTCTCTGCAGGGACAGTGGTAGATTCTCCAAATTGGTTTGAAATGTAGAGTAGCATGTTCTTTTTTCCTCTCGGTGATGCACAAAATCACACAGATCATCCAGCTGGTTTGTCACTGTAGAAATATATAGTATCTCTATTTTTTTCTCTGCTCTGGTGCCAAATCCCGAGAGTCCTCCATGACTATAGTGCTCCTTTCAAAGGGGAAGGGCCAACACGGGTACTGGCACACACATGAACTCAGAAGAGCTGCAGGTCCAGCAGGAGAGGAGAGGCTGCTTTGTAGGAAATTCCCATTTGCAATTCCACTGGGAAAGCTGAGAGATCCATTTCACAGGCTGCTCAGTGCTTGGAGGTTTGGCCAGCTGAAATCCATGGAAGTAGAAAAGTGCTTTATCTTCCTCTTCTCCTTGCCAGCACAGAGATGGTTACTGTGGCAGGAGGAACAGAGTTTGCTTGAACTCTAACAAAGAACTAACATTACAAAAAACCCCAATCCTTGTCGTTAAAACGTACCAGGGATCCCGTTCAAACAGAATAAAGGAGGAGGTCCCCTGTGCAGGGCTCCTGGTCCTACCCAGAAGTGGCCACTCAAGAAGAGAAGGAGGGCTCCTCGCCTGCCGTGTCCCTCCAGCACCGGTGGTGCCCGGGGCTGGAGACCAGCTGAAAACACAGGGTTTCGTTTTCTCCCCAAGCCAACTAATTAGGTGAAAGCCACTGATACATGCAGGGCTTCAGAAAGAGTCTTTGATGAATTAGTTATTTATCCTGTCTCATCGCCCCTGTGTGCCGCTGCAATGTATCACCCCCCCAGACTGTGGGAATGCACCTTCCGAGCCAGATCACCGAGAGCTGAACTTTGTTCTGGGAAGGTTCCCAGTGAAATCAATTAGGTTTTGTGCAGATCAAGTGCTGCTGAACATGATTGCAGGTACCAGAGCCTGGCTCTGGGTGACCACGGCATCTGCTCCGACCCTGCCGGAGCTTCCCAGCGCCAGGTGAGGAAAACAGGCTGGCACTGCACTGACGTGGGACGGTAAAATAGGTCCAGTGTTTGGAGCTGCCAACTATCAGGCCTATAATATATGTCCTAAAGCAGTCAAAAGAGTTTTTATGAGTGCAAAAATATTAACAAATCGTTGGTTATTTAAAGGGAATCATTTAGGGCTCATCTGGCTAATGAGGAAGAAAAAACGGAGCTGAACGCTTCTTCTCAGTTGTAGGGAGACGTATGAGATCAGCTGTTGTAGGAAGCTATCAGTGAACACACCTCGTTAGCTCCCTTGTGTAAAACTCCTTATCTGCCTCTTATTAGTCTTTCATTAATTAAAGCTACAGAATTCAGTATTTTTGTTAGCTGTTCCCTCAGCATGAAACTCAGCTAATTCTTCTACTGTTGGAAACAAAGCTCCAAGATTGAAGTTTATTCTTATGGTGTTCTTTCAGTTATTTATTTCACATTGCTGTCATGCATGGATGAATTTATATGATGCTCTGATGACCTTTAGAAATTCCTCTGATTAAATGCTGTTCTACTTCATTATGACATTTCTGTACTTGTACTACCCGATTTGATGTGTACAGCTTAATAACACAACCAGACATGAATGCTAATAACTTTACAATTCATTGCATTGCTATTTTTTAATGTAGATGAATTTTAAAACAAGTTTCTCTTGCTGCAGGCTTACATGAATCATATAAATTAGAAGGTAACAAAAGAACATATTAGCATTTGTTAGCCTGGATGCACAAATTTTGTAGTAACCATTTTAATATGTACTACAACTTTTCCAGCCTCAAGTTTAATATGTACTACAACTTTTCACCCTCAATTTTTCAACCAACATCATAATTGAATTGGTTTCCTTCTTGCCTAAGGATAATGATTTTACACTGATGGAATCATTATTAGATTCTAAGGATTATACTGATGATGCCTGTTTTACATAGAGCTAAAAAAATTAAAATTATTCAACTGTAAAATACTCCTTTACACAAAGGCTATGTAAGTTGGAGATAAATGAACTAATTATTGTGTTTAGAGTTGTTGTTAATATCCAGCATCCATAACTGGAGCAAACTTCTTGCTGTAGCTCTGTGCAGGGGGTGCAGGAGGCTTTTGAAACCCCCACCCCATCGCTTGTCCTTGAAGTCTGGCAGGTGGTGAGTTGCTGTCGTGGAGCTGATGCTGTGCAAGCATGTGTTCATCGAGGCAGGAGATGGCTTCCTGCAGATCTCCACAGAAACTGCTCAAAAAGCTCCTCATCTACAGGCACAGCCTCCAGCAGTGGGATGAGAAACAGAGGAAAGGTGGAAGGTGGGAAAAGAGAAGGCATTACTTAGGGAAGAAGCATCTTTACTGGTATGGATCTGGTTATCAGTTCAGTCTGGGTTTGGAAGATATGCCCATGTTCCACCACACCTTCCTAAGGGGTAAAACAGTGTTTGAACTGGTCCAGAGTAAGTGAGAACCAGCTCACCTGCATCCACCACTTCTGTCTGCACATCCAAGCACTGCTCCTTGGATGGAGGGAGGGAAGAATGGCCCAGGTTAAGCATAAATGATGAATTTCTGCTATCCTGAAAACCGTCAACATTTCATGGGTAATTACACTTCAGGCTGCAGAAATAGCTGCTGAATTAATTGATTTTACAGTCACATCCTGAGGTGCTGAGTGGGTGTTGGTCTGTGTGGATGTGTCAAAATAACACCTTCAAAAGTCTCAGGGGTGGAAGACAATTACCTCTGTCTGTTGAGTAATCAGCAATTAGAATACAATATAAATATCTGCAACCTTTCAGCTGAAAAAACAGGAAGAAAAACTTTATTATTGCCTTTAAACATTTTAAACTTTTTTTGCAATTTTTACTTGTCAGATATAAAAGTATCTGGAGCTGAAATTAAGCAAGTATAGCCCCTCTTCCTCTGATTTTTTCAAGCTGGAGGTTAACCTCAATTAAAAAAAAATTAAAATCACGTTTCTTTAAGCATCTATTTTAAATCATAGGTGAGAGACCAGTCAGCATAAGTACAATGGACTGCTCTTGTGCATGATTTTTAAAAGCCTTTGTGCTTCATTACTGCAGCCGGATGTCACCTCTGAGGTCAGGGAACATGATTGCTTCCCAACACTTAAGCTTCAGTCAGTTTTATTCACTACAAAAACAAGAGTAAGGAGCTGCACCAGTTGTAAACTTGCACTTACTCCACTAATTGTGTATGGAGTGATCAATATATGGAATCAAATTCCATGTCCGTGGTGCATTAAGACATTATCAAACTCCTGTGCTTCTCAGCTGCTTTAATATGGCTCGAGGTACAGCACAGAGCTCCCCTTGTATGCGGTTCAATAGTTTCTTTAATCTGAGATGTAAACTTGTCTTTGAAAGTGAAAAACAAGCTGACCTGAAGGTAATAGACCTGCATTGAATTCATCTCAAACACATGTTAAATTTTCTTGACACCATTACCCTTTTCCTTAGGAAACTTCAGAGTGTTCTTGATTAATAATAAAAATAAGGAAAAACAACCTGTAAAAGCAAACCAGGAGCACTCGGTGGCCCATCTACTTTCAACCTTTTGCTCCTTGTCCTGGATATTCTCAGCAAAAGAAACAAAATCCCATCAAGCTCTTTTCAGCATTGCACAAGGATTTAGACTATTTCCTATGCTCAGGTCTTTGTAACAACAGAACAAAATAATTAAGGTGATGTTAAATCAAGATGAGAGCAGGAGACAAGATCTCTGGATTCCAAGCCAGGCTCTCTGACTCAATTATTGAACAACTTGTGCTAAATTGTTTAACCTATCTGCTGCTGCTTCCCTGTCTTTAAGGTGAGGGCACATGAAGTTTTACCTCCCCACGACATGACTTGCTGTGATTGTTGGTTTGTATTTGTGGGGTGCTTTTGGAACACAACGCTCTGTGAAGTGGCAGTGAAGTGTGGCTCTGGCACCCACTTTGGGGTTTCCTTTCTCCCCGAAGCTCAAATTCTGCTGAAACTTGGCCAAATTTCTGTAGCTCTCTAGAGGAAGAGTAAAATTTGTTGTTGCAGTAAAGGTTCATTATAGATGTTTCATCAGGGATCAGTTTGTGAAGCAGCTGTCATTGCTGTCGGAGAAGGTGGAGCTGCAGAGAGGCTTTAACTTGAGTTTGGGGGATCATGATGAGGGAGTTGCTGAAGACTTGCCATGTGCTGTAATTAAAGGGCTGCTGTCAGAGGCCAAGCAGGCATAAAAATGTTCCTTCCTCAGCTGCTCTTCCCTCTGGTGAGTTCATCTTAATTTTCAACATTTGATGGAGAATTGAATTTTGAGGTGGAAAAGGGAATGTTTTATCTCAGGGATGATGTGGTGACTCTTTTATGGGTGTCCAGTGTTTGTAGGCATGGGGGAAAGGAGCTGGGTCCTTGGTCTGCCACCCAATCTCCCAAATTATTGTAAGGCCTCTCCGGGGAATGTGCTGCCAGCAGAGAGGGCAGGCTGTGCCCCAGTTGTTTGACTTGAACAACCAAAGACATTGCACCACCACCAAGGAAATCTCGGACCACAGGCTCAGGCTTGAAGCCAGCCTTGTCCCTGGCACAGCTTATCCCAGCAGGGACTCTATCAGGTGTGTCCAATGGACAGAGCTGTTCCTAAGGATGCGTGTCAGCATCGGGCAGACCAAGCTCTTGAGGTGTTTTTGTGTTGCTGGGGCTGTGGTTTGGACATGGATCAGCTGAGCAGGAGCTGGCTGGGAGCCTGGGAGCAGCACTTGCAGAGTCCATCCGAGGAGCTGAGAGGAATGGCAATGTTTAGCAACCTCTCCATCCTGCAGGTGAGTGCTTGGGCAGAGAGAGGGCCACCACCAGCCAAAACTAATTGAAAGCTGTGTAGAGCTGACACCAATTGCTCTCACAGGAGTGACTACAAATAGGTATCTCCTGGAGCTTTCTCCCCACCAGGTCAGACCATGCCTTAAATAACCTGGGTGCATTCTGGTGGACTTGGGGTCTCTCTCTTTCCAAAGAACAGACGTAGGGTTCAGCATTTACACGAAGACAACCAGAAGAAAAGATTTATTCTCCTGTTGTTCTCTTTCTAAACATTTCCTTTGGTGCAAGTGTTAATATTGACAAGTGTGTGTTTTATAATTTTGGAGCTCACTTTAGGCTGAGATGGTGCATTGGTATTTAATGCACAATGCACATAGTTTAGATGGCATGCATTAATCATGTTCCTATTGTCTTTGTTATGGTAATGGGAGAAACAAGCTCTTGGGGTTTTTTTTAAATTAAAAAAAAAAGGAAAATGGTCTTGACTTCTTTTTTTCTTTTTTTTTTTCTTTTCTTTTTTTTTTTTTTTTTAAGATACATTATATTTCAGCAGCTAATGAAGAGGAAATAATGATGAGTCTGCACTATGATGTGTATTAGAGCACTAATTAGACTATAGCAGGACTGCTTACGGATGTCTTTGAAACACCTGCTTGGTAATTTTCAGCCCCATTTTCCTCTCTTTACCAGGGCAGGCGTGATGGGAAGACAGAGTTAAGACTGAGATATGAAACAGAGAACTCAGCACCCTCCAGTTTTGTCTTTTGTTCACCCAGCTTCATATATGTTTAAGACAAGGATAATGTGGATGGTCATTGCAGTGTCCTTTTTGTGGGCTGGGATTTCTATTGCCCATGGTAGGTATAGGGAAAGGACTCATATATGTTATTTTCTAACTTCCTTGTGACCATACAAAGGCAATATGGTTTCAGAACAAGAATTCCCAGTTTAGGCTGTCATCTTGCATGTGTATTAATCCAGAATATTATGTATTGCATCTCCAACATTAGCTTATCGTTGCTTTAGTTTGGAGTGTGCGTTTTCGAGACCATTAAAAGCTGTAAATCTAGAAATAATGTTGGCCTTCATTTTTAAAGCTGTTTTGAAGTTGTCTTCTTTTACTGTCATAAGAAACCACAAATATTCCCACTCTATATCTTATTTGCTTTTACATTTCTGTCAACTATGTAAATAATTGAATTCTAAACATGAATTGCAAACATGCCCAAAATCACATACCAAGCAGGCTGAGTTCCTACCTCAGCCATGTCTCCCAACTTGCACTGCAGCCAAGCTGGTCGTAGGTTGTACAAAATTCACCTGTGTTTTATAAGATGCAAATATTGGCTACATATTTTTTAGCCTCTAAACATGATTGTGTTGCCCACACTAATGAGACTGACAGTGATTCCTCAGTATTCCCCCATACTGAGTCTCTGTGATGATTCAGCTTCTTTTCTTCTCACAGCTTTTTCCAAAGGAGACTTTTCCTGACTGCACCATTCGTGTGTCGGAGGATGTGGAGCTGTTTGTGCCTGAGAGCCTGAGCAGAGCTCAAATGAGAATTCTAAAGGTGAGCAACTCTGATTCAAAGCTGGTCTGATTTTTCTTATTTTGATGATGAAAATTTTCAATGGGTGCACTAAATCCTGAGAGAGTCACATGTTTAAATGCAGTATGAAAACATTTCTCATGGAATAATGCATTTAAAAGTAAGAGGCAATATTTTCATTTATGGGTATATCAGAATTTTTTCTCTGTTTTGAAATGTTTGGTACTACTTGCATAAAACCCTGTTTCAGGTGGTCACTGACAGCTACAGCTGATTTCATCCCACATGTAAGATCATATATTGCAACCCACACAGAGAGGACAGTATTGAAAAGGAGAAGAGTTCTGGGGAGGTTCAGTTGTACTTGGTAGCATTTGAATTCCAGAATAGGAACAGATTTATCACCTGCCCGAGGATCAGGTGAGAGGTAAAGAGGTGAATGTAGAGGGGTGAAAAGTAGCATCAGATGCCAGAAGCAGGTGTGATTTGTCTGTTTTGGGTCAGACCTCAGCACAGTTTGATCCAGCCCCTGGTACTGTGCTATATGGTAGATGTGTAACTTGGAGGGAGACACGTGGAATCTCTCAAGGTCCTTTGAGGCTGGAGCTCTTGGCTGGCAGAGCCAAACCCTGAGACTCCACAGTGCTCAGTGTTGTCCCGAACAGATACCCCAGGCACTGCAGTAATGGGAGATGCTGCCTTTGAGTAGGAGGTTTACAGGCAGAGATAACAGAAAATTTACTCCAGCATAAGACAAGGGGTTTATCTAGATATACAGCAAGTGTTTAAAAAACCAAACCAGAGCCCCAGGCAATTTTGTGACGTTCATCACCAGGATGAGTGGTGTTCTCTCAGCACACCAGGGGCCTCAGCACCATCAGTGCTTGTGGAGGCAGCAGAGCAAAGCACAAGTGCATTCGTGCAAAGGAGCTGGGAAGCCAAACCCTGAGCCTGCCAAAGCCCCAGGTGGATGTTCTGCCTTGCTAAGCAAGTCTGGTGGCTCAGTGACGCCACTGAATGTCCCCAGTGCCCTGTGTGACGCTGGTGACACCCCTGAGAGCTGCTGCTGTCAGAGCTGAGCTCGCCCGTCAGTGAAGTGCTGAACAAGTACCTGGAGGATTTCTGAGTGAGGCACACTTGTCTTTAAAATGTTATGCTTCTGAGGTTAGGGGCTTTCCTTCAGTTATGTGAGAAACCATGCCAGTACCACGAGGGGAAGGCAGGCGTCTGGAAACAGGTCTTTTTAAATCCCACTACGTGCAGTTGTGCTGGGAAGTCTGGGGGGGGTTTACCTCTGCTCCCAGTGTTGGGGGGTGTGTCTCTGGGGGGATGTGAGACAAATCTGTCCCCATCTCTTTCTCCCTTGTGGCTTCAGAAATTGTGCTGCACCTTCAGAGGGGATGGGACCATGTGCCATCTCGCCAGCAGCCCAGTCCAGAAGGACTGAAATAACCCTCTGGAGGGTATCCACTGCTTTCTGGGGTTGGATCAGTCTCTCCAGGGAAATACACAGCTCCCCAGTGTATTTCAGGTCAGTCCAAGGATCTGGGCTTCTATTTCTGTTTAACTGCTCACCCATATCATGAGTATAGTAAGACATGAGCCATATCAATCTAATCATAAACCCAAACAAACCAGCAGTTGTTCGAGTCCTTTATCTCTTGGCAGGCAACAGCAAGCCCTCACCTCTTATCCACTCTGCACACATGCAATTATTCTGCAGCCTTCATCAGCACCAGGAATTCAACAGCTGAGACCAACATTTATCTCAGTAAATCCAGCGTGTAGGTCTGCCCCTCTCCTGAATATTCAGATATGCAGCCACATCAGTGCTGCTCGTTTGAAGGCAATGACAAGGGTCATCATTTTATTCTTTATCTCCTGCTTCACCTGCTCCTGAATGCTGAAGGAAAGGAGGAAACAGCATCCTGGGGAGCTCAGTGGTGTGCATGACAACCTTGCAATGCTCGACTGTCCATCAGGGTGCCGTGGGAGGATGAGGAGGAGCAAAGGCACCACTGAGCATCTGTGCCCACAGCCCTGGTGGTGCCAGTGAGGTGGTGCTGTGGTGCTGGTGGGAGGGAGATGATGGGTGCTAGCCCTGCCAGCCCCTCCAGCCACATGGCATGAAGCCAAAGGGCACAGAAGTGCCTTGTCAGGTAGGAAACCTTCAGCCTGGTCACAAATAAGCTTGATTTCTGAAGATGGGAAAGGTTAAAATTGAGTTTGAATGTCTCGAACTTCCCTCAGGGCTGTGTTTTCTGAAAAGACAGTGGGTCTTGTTCAGCTGCTTTTCACTTACATGCCTAAAAAGATTCAGCTGTCATAGCCCTGACAAGCACTAAAAAGCTCTTGTTAAGGTCACGGGCATCAGAGAAGTGTCTCTCCTACAACATCCCAGTGAACCAGGGCCACTGGCACTGGGAATGGGGGCTGGTGTCAAGACACTGTCTGGTACAAACAGGACTGTGACCCGGTGTCCTGGCACGGCAGAGCTGCTGCTGTTCCCACTGCTCTTCCCAAGGGGAGCCGTGTAACACTGCTCCAGCTAAGTGCAAAAAGAAAAAAAAAAACAACAAAAAACCCCTCTAAACATCCCTGACCTTTAAATTCAGGCTGCAGCGAATAGATCTGCTGCTAACCAAAAATCTGAGGTTGCTTTCATGTGTCTTGAGCGTTCAGGGAATAGATGTAGCTTAACATGCAAATGCTGGGCTTCCTGCAGCACGCCGCTGCTTTTCAAACTCTCTCATTTCATGCTGTTACCTCCATCCCTGCTGTGTCTGTGAAAAGAGCCTCTCTGAGGAAAAGTTTCCCACAGACAGAAATCCGACTGATGTGGTAAAAAAAAGAACACAACACAACCAACCACTTATAGTTTAATTTCTAAAATGTGTGGTGTCCATCTGCAACCTGGCAACCAGCATCTTCTCTGCTGCTGGCGTGGATAGAGCAGCCCCTCACTGCCTCAGGGGATGTATTTTATATATTTGTCCTCATCTGTTTAAGTGAGTAGGTTCTGAAGTTGGGAGTTCTGTCCTAGCATAGGTGTTCAGAGGAATATTTTCCCCCTGTGAGCAGGGATGCTCCAGTGCCCTTTGGTGTGTTTACCTGTGCACCCATTTTCTCTGTGTTCAAGTTACCGTGCTCCCAAAACTTCAGTGTTCTGCAAGATAGAGAAATGGATGTCTCTTGTTACAGGCAACAAGGGGAAATGGCCTCAAGTTGTGCCAGGAAGGGTTGTCAAACCTTGAGAGGGTTGTCAAACCTTGAAACAGGCTGCCCAGGGGTCACCATCCCTGGGGGGATTTAAAAGATATATACATGTGGCACTTGGGAAAGATGGTTTAATGGTGGCTTTGGCACTCCTGGGTTAATGGTTGGACTCAAAGACCTTGAAAGTCTTTTCCAAACCAAATGATTCCATGATTCTCTGTCCAAACACTTCTTTTATCACTCATAAAGAATGCCTGTAAAGCCCATATACAGCAGCTGTTGGGCAGGTCCCCGCCCTGGAGGGTACAAGGGGAACTCGCCAACAAATAATGTTTATTTGGCACTTCAGATATCTTCCTTGAACCACCTGGGCACCATCATCCTCTTCTGCCTTTAAAGCAAAGCACGATGCATTATTGATGGCTGAAATGCAGTAAATGTGTGGCATTTCTCTAATACCTTACATTTTTGTTCTAATTTCAAGTATTTCTCATTCTATGCCACTACCATAAAATTCAACATTTTAAGCATATTGTCCCTCATAGTGCCTGCTTATATTTTTAAGCTTGTCTGGCTATTTTGGCAACAAGAGTCATCATGAATTATGTGAGCAATTCCTCTCTTTAGGAGCTGGTCCCAGCCCTGTGCTGCCCCGATAAGAGCAGCGAGGCAGGAGCTGCTTTGGGAACAGCAGGACCTGTGTGCCTGCACCTCAGCTGGGCTGGGACCAAAGAACAGAGCACGTGGAGTGTTGGAAATGAATTGAAACCCCAGAGAACTGGGTAAAAAATGAGATCCAAGCCTGATTTGCAGCAATTCAGTCTTGGAGCTGTGGCTTGTGACCATGCCATGGGCTGGACGTAATGGGTCCCACTTAGTGAGTTATCTGGGACTAGAAATCATGGTTTCTTCATCTCTAAAAGCTGAGCTTTCATCCCAAATATACAGCTGGGTGTTCAGGTGTAGGTGTAAGGGAGGATTCTAATCCAGGAGGCTTCATGAAAATCAAGAGATATTGGGTTAAAACCCCTTGGGGAGGGACCTGAATCTAACCCACATTTTCTAGCACAAACTCTAGTTAAGTAGAAAAGTGGCCACAAGCAGCATCATCTTGGTTCTTTCTTGAACTCAAGAGCCCTGTGATGTCCTTGGAGGAAAGGGAGGTGCTGGGAAGCAAAGCCTCACTCCCCATCTCCTTACCTGGGCTTTTATTAGACTCCACCACGATGTTCCTGTTCAGATTTCAGCACTCTGACCCCTCAGTCACCTTTTTCATATAAACAATCATTATAGAGCAGAATCCTGATGACTGGCAGCAGTTAGTCAGGACAGATGGCCTCTGCCTCTGACAGCTCCAAAACATCACATAAGCCTCATCTTTTCAAGAAGGCCTTTACCAGATGGGTCTAATTTAAAGCATGGCCTTTCTCATTTCTTCCTAAAGGACAGCTAATTAAGTGCAGAATGGATGTCTCTGCTCTTCCCGGGGCAGGAACAAGTGGGTGTTTGATATGGAAACATTTATGGTTTGGTTCCAGCACATCAGTGAGGGGAGATGATGAACTCATTAGAATAAATATAGACAAGTGTATTGAACTTCCCATTTTTTCTGAGTTTACTGGAGCTGCCCCAAGAGAGGCCAATTCTTGAGCAGCGTCTTGTGAAAAAATGTCTCTAATTTTTTATTGCTCTGCAGTGACCAACCCCAATCCCACTTGTATTATCTCTTATCAGTCCTGTTTTTACTCTGCTGCCAAAATTTGTGGTCACAGCCGAGGAGCTCAGAGAACAGCTCAGAAGAGGTTGAAACAAAGCTCTTATCGTGTTTTCCAGGAGCTCCAATCCAGTTGTTTCTGGCTGTTGTTTCCCACTCGATTTTCTGTGGTGGGAAACTTTATTCTCTTTTCCTCTTGTGCATCAAAATAGCTCTGAGAGATTCTTCTCCTCCAGGCAGGAAACCCTGAAAACTCTGGATCTGTTCAATTAGCTGCATTACAAACTGATTTCCAGCCTTGTCTCTTCTTCTCTTACATGAGCTATTAAATCCCTCCTCTCCTCACCTCCCCAGTTAAACTAAAAATGGCCTAATTTTTTTACATCCTTTTTACAAGCGTGTCTACATGGTAGAAATGAGGAGTTCTGGCTTATCTTGTTATTATGTAAATATTTTTGTGCTTCTAGAACAAAGTTTTCCTTTCCCTTTGATCCAGTTTTCTTGTAGTCAGTTTAACCTCCAGAAAGAGTCAAGAGATTGGTGGAGATTGCCACTGGCATTATTCCTGAGGAAAACTGGAGAGAGAAAAGAAAACTCAAAATTACAGCTCATTTAGAAATGGAAGCAAATGAAAGGAAGAGATTGTCTTTCAGTCTTTTTTAAGCAAATTTTTGCTTAAAATATCTGGGACCGGTGTAAAAATAGCATTTGCATTGTATTACAAGATGAAAGTGGTTCTTTTCCAGCAGCCTGGGAGGTTGCTGTGCCCCAAACTTGTACTGTGGGCAGGATCTCCAAATTACTGGAATTATTTTTGTCCTCCCATACTTTTGGAGTTTTAGCTGATTGCTTTGGACTGTGCTGGCAGCAGGGGTGAACAGAAAATTTTAGGATAACTTCAAACTCCCATAAAGAAGAAGTTGATTCTACTTTCACCAATTCCAGAGAGTTATTTATTATTAGAGTTATTTCATGGAGTTATTGTACAGTTATATTTCCCAATTATAAAATCAGGACCAAAGCACCAGTGACTAATGGGAGGAAAAACAGCAAACACTCTGCAGTTAAAAATGTTTAATTACACTTAAAAGTGACTGTACAGAAGATATAATAGTAGGGACTATTTTGGCAGTCTTTTGGGTAGAAAGAATGACAGCAGAAGGTCTGGCTGAACTCGTGGTTCTGTGCCAGTGCCCAGGACTATCAGCTTGGTTTCCAATCTGGAGAAAATATATGTATGTGCGATTTATACACAGGTTTTGCCTGATGTTTATTAGTTCAGCTGTTAGTACCTCTTCAAAAAAAGAGGGCATGTATTTTAAAAAAAAAACCCAAACAGCTGAAGATGTTTTCAAAGTCATGGGTGTGAAGGGAAGAGGAGCCACTGCACTCAGAGTGTCTGCCTGGAGCCTTCTGGAATTGCAGCCAGAAGTAAAACTTGGCAGAGCTTTGTTCTGCCTCGGTCCTCCCCTTGCTCAGAAGAGCTGATTGATCAGTCCAAGTGTGCTGAAATTGGGGTGAGGGTTTCATTAGCCTTGGATCAGGCCCTCAGCACTGGATACACTGGTTGCTTGAAAATAGGTAATTAATGGTGCTTTATTTTTCATGTTTCCAAGGCAACACAAGCCCCCAGGACATTGTTTTCCAGTCCATGAGCAGAAGCTTTTGGCTGCTGCAGAAGTTCCCCTCTGTCTCATCTGAAGCTGCTGTAAAGGTACCAAAGCCATATTTCCTGTCATTATAGTCTATATCCAAAAAGTCATGACAATCAGATGCTGCTGATGAAATGATCTCACTGCAGAACTCATTCAATCAGTGGAGCTCTGCTGTTCAAATAGATAATTAGTGTTGTGACAAGTGTGACTGTAAATGCCTCCGTTTGGTGGCAATGTTAGGAAGTGTGACAAAATTAAATTATTTGTCTGCCTTAAGCATGGCCCTCCTTGGATTGCTAATGAGGGAAATTCTTGTTAAACACATGTCCTTTTCTCATCAACTGCTTTACAGGCCCTCAGCTGGGAAAAAGATTTATTATTTGGTTCATAAGGGGCACGAAAGGCTGGACTTTCCCTTGTTTTCTCTGACTTGTTTCTTTTCATGTCTTTAGCTGGTGTAACAGGTCATTGCTTGTGTTCCAGCATAAAACGGAATGATCCCCTAAAATGGAATCACCAGGGAGAGCAACCCCAATGGACACCTTTCCTGCCTGTCAAAATCCCCTCTTAGGAAGGAATGGGCACAGGGAGTGCATTCAGGTGCTCCCATCTCAGGGGAACATTTCCAGCCCCTTTCCTAGAGGTGACAAAAAATTCAGTCTGTTCTTCTGCAAGGGCAGGCAAACCCCCCCTGTGTGCTGCTGGAGGACTCCAGTCCTGCACCCTAGGCTGGGAATGGAGAGGGGAAGCAATTCCATGTCCCTCCTCTCATTCTGCATCCCAAGGGAGTGTGGGATTTGGGAGGCTGAGGGCAGCAAGGACCTCCAAAGTTTCTCTTTCCTGACGGGTAATTTTGGATGTCCCGCTGTCCCAGGAGTTGCTTTGAGTTTAAATTATCACGGGCTGAATTAATGAGCATCTTGAAGCTGCACCCTTTCCCATGGCTCCTAACAGGATGCTTTTGATCCTTCCTTCCTTCCTTTTTCAGCATTTGCCAATGCCCTGATGTTCCCCCACCCAAAGAGAATTAATGGCTGAGCTGGAATGAAGAGCACAGCACAGAGAGCAGGCATGGCCCAGACCTCACAGCACTAATTATGCCCTTAAAGGGTAAGAAAATAATCTTGGGTACATTAGGAAGAAAGTGTCTTAGAAATGCTGCATGGGGTTACTGGCACGTCTCCTGTATTTGTGCATTTGAAAGGGAAAAAAAAAAGACTTTCAAAGATACTTCCTGACCTCAAAAAGATCAGCAGGGAGCTCCAGAAAGGAAATTTAATTCCAAGTGAGTTTATCAAGTTTTCCTGACCCTTAAGGATGGAAAAAGCAAAGGAAGGATGCACATGAAGGTCCTGCAAAATTCTAATACTGAAACACTCTCATGCACAAAGTGTGAAGTCTCAAACCAGAGAGTTTAAACCCAAAGCAAGAGCAGGGGATGAATTACAACAAGGGCCCGTGCAGACACTGCAGTGTGGCAGTTCAGGTGATGAAGAGGATCCATGAAAGGAAAGGTGAGTGTCTGTCAAAATATCAAAAATTTTGGGGAAGGGAATTCAGTGATGCACCTCACAAGAGGCAGCACAGAGGATGTGAACAAGGTGCCCACACCCTCAGCTGACCTTGGGAAACACTTCCAAGCCAAAGGTGAGACATTACCATCACCTCTGAGAAGCAGAGCTTTGCTGAGGCTGCTTGGAGTAGCTTGGAAAAAGAGGAATTCTTGTCCTCTTTCCAGGCTGTACCTCCTGCTTCCCAGGGAGACCCAAGCTGTGACCATGCCAGGGAGGCAGCTGGGAGCTGTGGAGATCCCTTTTCCAAGAGGGCAGACTGATCTCCAGAGCTGCAGTGAGGGATGTCCCACATCCCCCACCCCGGGGCAGCTCCCACTGTGCAAGCCCCACATTTAAAGTGCCTCTTTTTATCAAGCAGCCTCACTAAAAACCAGAGCAATGCACACTCAGTTCTATCCCTGCTAAACATATCCCTTTTTATTGCTTTTCAGGAGTTCAAAGCATTAGCATATAAAACAATCCAGGTGGCTGTTTTCCCTAAAAGAGCTAGGGCCTGTTTACAAACCTGTTTTATTTTCACAATATTCCATTGTTATTTATTTCAGACAGAGAGCTGTCAGATTAATGCACTCCCTCATGCAGGACAGCTTGCTTTATTGCCTGTTATTAAGACATAACATATACAACCTGACAGGCACTGCCCACGTCTGCATTCCACCACTGAAAGGCAAATTAAGTTGAAAATGGAGATCTCCAATATTTCTCTGGGCTGAAGTGATATTAGTTTTTAACTCGTTTTGTATTCATAGAGGATCCTGCATATTTGTAACATATCCAGCAGTAAGCTGTCCAAAGAAAAAGTTGTGTTTTTTTAAAATTCTTATTCCAGCTACCTCTGAGAAATTCAGGCTTTAGAATACAGCTCTGCTTTTGGATAGGGAATTGAAAACAATGCAATTTACAGTAATGCTTTACTAAGGACTGTGACTGAAATCTATCCTTCTTTCTTACTAGATTTCAAATAATAGTTGTGCCAAAGTGCTGTTGGTTTTGGTGGAAGTACAACTCAGAGTGGAATGGCAGAACTACCTGCCCCACTATCCACAGTTCCTGTCGTATAAGCAATGTTATTCATATTTTTCATTATTATTGATTAGTTTTCTTTCTTTTTTTTTTTTTTTTTTCACCCCAGGACTGAATTGCTAATTTTGGATAGTCATGGGAGCTGCTCTGGAAATGCTTGCTAGAGGTAGGCTTATCCCTTTCCTTTTCCCTTTACTGCCTCTTCACCTTTTCCTCCTGTACTTTCCCAATGACAACTTATTTTGTTCCAGCTCACTGGAGAATCAAGTCAGTTTTATTAATGCAAATAACCATTAACTAAATTAAGATGATAGAAGAAACAGAGATCAGTTTAAAGACGACTTATATGGACAATGGGGGAAGCAGAGCAAGGCACATGTGTCCACCCCTACAACCACCTGAAAGGGAAAACCCCATTTATTCAATATACTTGTGTTGGCATCATTATTAACCCTTATGGCAGCACCTGGATCAGCTCCCTGTTATGCAGGTGGAATCCACACTTTAAAAGCTTAAGCTGTGGTACCAGGGAGAAGGTTTTTTTGCTGAAAAGTCTGGGCTTTACAAGAAAATGCAGCTGTGTAGGGAACAGGAAAATGCAGTGGAAAACAGGATGTGCAGCTTAATGCTAAATAGTGATACACTGAATAAATTACTATAAAGAACTAACTCTTCTTCAATGTAATTACATTGGTTTTTTTTTTTTCCATTTCAGAGGAGAGGAAACAGCCTAATTGGATAGATGGGAAATGAAGCTAGGGAAAGGGAAGTGGCTTTTTGTCCACTCTGCTGTAAACCTGTGGGCAGAGATGGAGCTCAGCAGCTCAAGCACAACCATTTTTAGATGCATTATACCCCCTAAATGTGCAAATATATAATGGGAACAAGCAATAATACTTTGAAATATTCTACTATCCCTCAATGTAATAAATATTTTATTAGAGCAATAGAAAAAAATGCATACAGATAACCATAGGATACACACACAACTGGAAGTTTTAAGGATAAATTTTGAACTTTTCAATATGAAACAAGGTACCTGGTACATATCTCATGGAGATATATAACTAGAAATTAAATAATACAATGTAATTCCATGAGAATGGCAGTACAGGAACATGGACTAGAATTGTGTGAAACAACAGAGTCACCCTTTGTTGCATGAAACATAACTATATACTTACTAGGAACACCTGTATTTCCATCTCCCCCCCCCCCCCCCCTTTGCATGTGTCTGAAAACAACACTGGTTTGCCACATGGAAAAGCAACGAGTCATTTATAGCTCTATATGTACATTATATACAGCTCTTGCTTACTTCAACAGTTAGGACATAGTGTCAGCTGGAGCTAATCAGGTAATTTGCTATCTGAATGCATATCAAGGTATTTTTTTTCTACAGTGCTACCATAATTTCATTAATCCTGGTTCTCCCTTTGTGGTTCTGTGTGTTGTAATAATACTGTGAAATTAAAAAGAACAGTCTTTAAAAGGATATTCTTTATGTCATGTGTGCTGTTACAGGGATGTTGTCAGCTCCCTAAAAGGTGTCTAAAAGGCTGATTTGACTAAATTCACAAATATAGGTGTCAAATGGACCAGGTTTAATGTATCTTTAATATACTGCTATGAAAGCAAGCACAGATTTCTCTATAATAGCAAGCCTGAAGTGCTGTTGTGTAATTTTTTATTATCTCCTACAGTATTGCCATAAACTTACCAGAATCATGGGACAGTGGTGGGGTGTGTCTGAGAGCCAGACCAGGTGAGATAGTTTTGAATGGGTTAAAGAGCAGCAGGAAGGAGAGTTCTGACTGTAACACTGAATTAAGGATGCTTATAGTGCAGTGTGGTAGATGATAAAAGAGCAAGATAATTTGGGGCTGCACATCTGGAAGCACCACATCTCAAGGTAGGGAGGTGGTGGTCGTCCCTTTTCATAAGGCCATGGTGCAACTGCATTCCAACAGTGCTTCCAACTGGGAACTCCTGTTAGTGGAACACTAACACACAGGGAGGGCAATAAAAATGAGCCTGAAGGTGGGAGAGTTTGGTTATGAATGAAGAACCTGGTTAAGAAATATAAGGTGGGGATTTGAGGAAATGAACTTCAAAATTTATGGATGGAGAGGAAGGGCAGGTGTTTGAACAGGTGCATGAACATCTGTGATAAAAAAGAGAGGCCTCTCTGAAACACAGCTGTGAGATCATTTCTTAGGAGCAGCACTGGAGGCCCCTCTTGGACACCCCAGCGTGGACTGTGCAAAACTAACACTCATATTGAGACTTTTCCCTCCCTTCCACCTGGGATTTCTCGCTAGATTTAGAATAACTGACACAAAGGGCACTAGGAAAACTGATCCAAACCTCCTGGGTTGTGACACTGTCTGAAGAACAGCCACTTGGTCCGTGTGTTATCACCTGATTGACAACACCCATGTCTCTGATTCCATCTTTTCTCTGTAGAACAGTATTGTAACGATGCAGAACATCCCCAGAACAGTTCGGTGTCGCTGCAAAAATGGAGTTTCTCACTGAGCTAAGCTCTTCCTCTGACCATAGTGCCATTGCTCTCCCTCTCTCTTACACTGTATCTGAAGTATGTAATATGTAAACTCCTTTGGTTCAAGTATTAAGGCATTTCAGATTCCTTTTTAAAGGATTTGCTAAACTTTACATGGTATTTTTACTTCAACTTACAGTGAAATATAAAGAATTTAAAAACACGTCAGGATAGAAGAAAAACATGCATTAACCACTGCAGTTTTTTTTTTAAAAAAAGCACTTTAGTAACCAATTCTTTTTTTTTCTTGCAGGAAATGCAAATATATCATTACAACACTGAATTAAGGGTCAAGGAAAATACTGTTGCTAAGAAGCTGGACACACTGAAGATATTCAAGACTGATGGACCAGAACCTCTTGCATCCATACCTGTAACAAATGGAAAAGGTCAGGATTAAATGAAAGCATGACTGTGTGCTGTGCCAAACTATTACCCTTCCCAGATGCTAAGCAAAAAATTATTGTGGTTTTTTTTTTTTGTTTTACTTCTTACAAACAGTAGAAATTTACAAAAACACAGTAAATATTTTTGAACTACAGAAACGCCTTGCAAAATGCTGAAATTGTATGAATGGTGCTCTGGTTTAGCTGACAAAAAGTGGTATTTGGTCAGAGGTTGGGCTCGGTGACCTTGGAGGTTTTTTCCAACCTTAATGATTCTGTGTTTCTATGACTCTACTTTCAAGGTAATAATTTAAAAAAAAAAAAAAAAAGGAGAAAAAGCAAAAAAGTTAACATTTTTAATACTAATTTACATGGTAATTTACCAGTTCAGCAGGATGGAGTTTGTCAAGCATAAGGGCGTGAAGACTGTTAATTGCTTTTCTTTTTATGACCTTATTACCACCCAACGTATAAGTATTAATTCCCTTTTTTTTTTTTGTTTTGTTCCTGAAAGGACAAAGTTGAAGGGGGAAGCAGCTTGAACCTACTGGCTAGCCTGGGAATGAGGATCTGCTCGCTGCTGGTGCCATCCCCCCCCTCGGTGGTGGCCTTCACCTCGATGATATAATCGTCGTTGGACTGGAGCCACAGCTCGGCCGTCGTCTGCTCCGTGCTCAGCACCTTCACGCTGCCCTGGCTGCTGGTCCTGTACAAAACCTGCAACACAGGCAACATCCTCCTCTAGGACCTGCCCTGCCAGTTTTGAGCTGGGCTTCTCAGAATCCAGGTTTCTTTTCGGGGTGAAAAGATCTGAATTTTTTTTTTTTTTTGGGTGAATGTTCTCGTGCGGAATTACGTTTTAAGAAAGAAGGTAACATCAATCAACAGGTTTAATTAGAAATGGCACAGTGTAGAATGATAACACGTATTATATATTGTTTTGATTGCAATTGTTATTATAGGTAATAATATAGTTGGTGGTGGGACACTGGAACAAGCTGTAAACATGAATTTCTTGCCAATACAACTCAGATCTTCAGCTAAATCTTTTAAGTGGGAATATATCATGTGGGATCCAGCTACACAGAGCTTATCAAGAACATCCTCAACTATTCTTTTACACTTATATGACATATTTAAATACTTGTACACTTGTGTGCTGATCAGATTTAGAGCAGATGTAATTTCTATCAGGAAAATGAGCAAGTCCCACAGTAGGTAAGAAGAAAAAGGGTTTAAAAATACCAGTTTGATATGTGTGGTACTATACATAGACCTGGCCAGGAAGGGAAGCTGTGTCCACCAGGCTAAATCTTGGATTATATAGTTTCTTCTGAAGTGTTATATATTTAGGTGTTACATATTTTTAGTAAGTTTTATAGATGTGGTAAGTGTTCTGCAGGTTCTAAGATCCAAGTGTTACACGTGTGGTAAGTGGGATCCCAAGAGAAGGCATGAGGAGAAGGCATTAGTGTACATTAATGGTAATTAATTAGTGGTAAAAAGGACTGTGGTTATGAGACATTGTTAGAATGTGATTAAAATCTGTAAGAAGGCTGTGACATTGGGCATCCTCTGAACATGCAAATAGGCAAGAAAAAGCCAACTTTGGATTGCTTTCAGCTCTGTTTTCACTGACCTTATACCCAGTCACCTCGGACTCGTTCCCCAGAGCTGTCACCTCCTCCCAGCTCAGGATAACTCTGGAGTCAGTGACATTCCACACGACGTTTCCTGGAGGTTGACTGGGTGCTTCAAATACATAATAAAAGTATGACTTTAATTTAATTGGCATTAGTGATTTATTCAACAGTAGGAAATAGTTCAGGCAATTGACTGTTGTTACATTTTGGATGCAAAAGCAACTCAAATGCAGGTTCCTCGTTTGTACACGTTATGGTTCAGAGGCTAAATTGGAAAAATAGAAGGAAGGAAAAAACAGAATGCCACATAAATGTTATTTCTGAAGCTGAATTATCTGTTGATTGTCCTTCATTAAATGCAGCCAGATAGAAGCATGTGTCTTAGGATGTGGGTGATCAATTAGAACAAGCTGGGGAAAACAATGGTGGTAACAGAAAATTTACAGTTTTAGTGCAGTGCCAAGAACAAGAAAATTCTTCATAAGATATTGTTAGATAAATTTAGTCTTACTGACTATTCAAATCTACACACTACCTTATTCACTTTAATGTCTGTAATGTAGAAATACTTCACAGGGCTATTTTTTTTGTTCTCTTAACTCAAGATTCTGACCTGCAGCCCCTGCTCATGTCTGAGCTGAACAACAGTGGGCTTTGGCCAAGGCACTCTACTGGCTTTTTGTTCATTAGCAACCTGAGCCTGTTATTTCCAAAGGAGCTGCATCCTTTGGGCTGTGCTTTCATATATCTTGGAACTGCCAAGCTCTTAGGGCAGGCAAAGGAAGAACAAACCTCTTACGATACCTCAGGTTGGTCTCCCAGAAAATGGGCCACGTGGTGACACAATCAATGATTAAAATCTTTTCTAAATGTGTCAAGGAAACAATTTACTGCTGCTGTCACCTAGTGGAGGCAACTGCTGCTTAGGTGGACTGGGCTGTGCTTTCATGCTGGAGGTTCAAGTACCAAGCACTAACAGTGGTTTTGAACACTTGTATCCCTGTGCTTATTTTTTTTTTCCCCCCTCCTTTCTCCTCCTCATTTCAATTCCTTCCCACAGGTAACTCTCTACCTTCTTTCCATGAGCAGTCAGCTCAAAACTCATCTGATTATACTTCAAAAATAGACACAAAAATGTACGAGCGAGACTTAAAGAAATTATTCTGAAGTCAAACAACCACTCACAGGTATTTTTTGTAGCATTTGCCTTGTTCTATGCACCGAGTAAGATTTAACCTGATGTACTAATAATAACCACATTTTGGAAATGTAAAAGGAGATTGTTTCACTCCTGAGAATGAAGTGTTACAGCATATATGAGTAGTTTTCACACTGGGATATTAAAGCTGAATTTCAAAAGAAATGAGTCATTCTTGAAATCCACAACAAAATATTAAGATGACATGTGAAAAAAGGAAGAATAATTATATATAAAAACTGTAAGCCTCTATCTATCACTGGGCTTATGGAAGGGATTCAGAAGGCTCCAATTTGCTTCAGACATCAAAATCTCCAGTAATCTTCAGTGTTCAGAACTGCAGAGCTTCATCTGTACCAGGTCAGATCCTGATCCATCATGTCATGGAAGTACATGTCCAGGGCTAAGGATGCAAATAGCTGCATGGATTTCTGAGACTCTTCAGATGCTTAAAGCTGGTCATGAACATGAATATTTCTCTGAATTAGAATTGACTGACAGAACACATTTGCTTGTATTTTAAGACTTTCTAAATATGAAATAATTGTGACACCTTGTCTTATAAACTTAGGCAAGTCTTCCCCAGTCACTTGCCATTTTATATAGCATATTTTATAAAAAACCTCCACCTGTTATTTTGGGCTTGCAAACAGGAATATTTCAAATATAAAAGCAAAGATACTTTATTTGTCAAGGACTCAATTTTCAATCTTGAAATATAGTGCCAGTTGAACTGAAGTATTTGTATTTCTTGATATGGCTGGAGTTACTGAGAGGTACCTTGTAGGCCCTGTGGGGGAATGTAAATCCTTCACGGCGAAAAACACATCAATCACGAATATTCAAGTTAAAGTAGAAATTGGGATTGATTAAAAATCACACCTTTGAATGAAAAATCAGCTTCTGCTGTAGCAGCAGAGAGAATTATTTGTCTTAGTCAATTCAACTGGTAGTTAGCAAGATCCTTCAGAGTGACATTACACTGTAGTGCAATGGTTTTGCTCTCTTTAGTCACATGCAATTAATTTTTCCTTTTTAATTATTCCAAATAGCAGCAATCTTGACCAAGGGCCTGATCCAGATCTGTTCAAACCAGTGTCCAGTTCTCACACATCCCAAAGGCACGTGGCCACTAAAAAAGGACTGAAAATCCCTGAGCTGACCAGGCTGGCACCAGCCACAAAGTTGATTAATTAGAGAAAAAATTACTTATCACATGTCCTGTCCAGGCTACAGGCAGTGAGTTACTTCAGATCAGCAATTCATGGTAACTCTGCATATAATATATCTAAACTCTGGCAAATCTGAGTTGGTTTAGTCCTCAGTGACAGCCTGACACTCGTTTTTGCCTAAAATAATTTCTGATAAATTAGCTTATTTCATAATATTAATGACACAACTATTTCTGGTAGAAGGATGTTAATGACTATTCCAGGGAGTTTGACCTTTCAGATATATTTAATTGTATGTTCTCGTGCCTCTGACAGAAATCCTTCAAGAGTGATGACCCTGACTCGGGGTTGGGTTACAGTGGAGGAGCCCAATAAAAATATTTCCACTGTAGAAAAATTAGTGCAGCCTTTGACAATCTGTTCTCCAGCTTAATTTCTCCTTTGTAACAGCAAAGTGGCCTCTTGTGCAATTTGTTCAAGGGGAAACAGTGGACATGAAGGATTGTTTTGCATGAACTGTATGAGGATCACTGCATTTCAAAAGCCATGCCCTAGAGAACTTATAAATATGTTATAGAACGCTGAAAAATTCAACAAGTCTCTTTTTTTTTCCCCCCTTCTGAAGAACAGAGATTTTTCTTTTCAATTTCTTCCAGTCATTAGAAGCATAATAAAGGTTCTGTGCAGAAATTACACATCTTTCTTGGGTTCCACTGGCATAGCTGAGTTTTACTCGTCCTGCTGGAGCCACGGAGGGAGGAAGCTCCAAGCTTGATTTAACTGTGCTTAGAACCAACCCCTGCCCTGGACTGCACGAAAATTCAAGTCACTGACTCATACTGTGTGATTCCCAGTAATGCCACTGTTTTTCCTGCACACCATTAAGTCTCTCCCCACTTTGAATTCCAGATACTCACGTGGCTTTTTAGTGGTGGCATTCACGGTGGCACTGAAGGGCCCAGCCCCAGCACTGTTGTAGGCACGGACAGCTGTGTAATAAGCCAAGTTGCTCCTCAAACCCGTGATTCTTATTGATGTTTCATTCCCTGCTGCTTTTACTCTGTTTGAAGATTCTTCTTTCTGACCATTATTCCAGTACCTAACCTAGGAGATATAAAAGCAAAACCATTTAAATCTTGCATGGAATGGACTGTTCACCCACAGCAATGCACTTGACTCTTTTAAGTGCAGGGGTTTTTTTTTTTTTCCCCTCAGCTGAAAAAGGTAGAAATACATTAAAGTTTCAGAAATGTGTTTACTGTGCAAAAATAAAATATTCTTATCCATCTGCTTCTCACGCCTGCTGCTCTTTTTAGTGTGACTGTAGGAAAAAGAAAATTGAAATATTAGATCTCGCTTGAATTAAAGAATGACAAGAGGAAAACCATTACTTCATTAAAGAGAAAACAAGTTAAACTCAGGAAAATGTACCCTATGAAAAAGTTTCTCTGAAAGTAAATGTAATTCTGAAAAAATATGTCAGTTTGAAGACATGTTAGACACATGACTATCTATCAGCACAGGAAGAAAACCACAATTTCAGTCTGTGATCTTTTTTGCAATAATAGAAGAAATTATCCTTCCTCTGGGTGTGGGTGGGGCAGGAAGAGTAAGATTTGGGGCAATCTTTTGTAAATCTGTGTGGCTGTCCCGCAGCCTGCATGACCCTTCTGGCCCATGGCCATTTGCAAAGGGGAGTGTATTTTATTTAAATCAACTGGGGGGGGTTATTTGAATATTTTTAGTTAAATAAACTCACCTCATAGCCCAATAACCTCCCATTGCTTATCTTCCAGGGAATGGGTGCCCAGGAGACCTCGATGGCCGAGGAGGACAGGCTGGTGGCAGACACTCCAGAGGGGGCTGTGCTGGGCTCTGCATTGGGAAACCAAGGAAGGAGAGGTGACAAACAGAACTGGGGACTGTGCAAATAAACATGTGAACAGAAGATCTCATTTCTATGAACTGTTGCTGTTCTCTGATGGAACGGCTCACAGTAAATATTTGGAAGCAGCTCAATCATGTACCTTCTTCAGCTGAATAAACCGTGGTGACTGAACTGAAGGGCCCTTCTCCTTTATTGTTATAGACACCAACTTTGACTTCATAGGGTGAAAAGGGCAAGATGCTTTCATTCCTGAACACGTATTTTGGGGTGTCAGGGGAGGTGACCACAGTCTGTATCCACGTTGTGGTGCCAGAGGGGCGGAAAGCAACGACGTAGCCAAAGCCTTCTCCGTTCTGTAATTCCTCAGGGATGGGCTGTGAGAAAAGCAACAGACAGAAATCTGTGAAGCCACACACTGCACTGGGTATGTTTTGCAGGAATAAAGTGCCAACAGACTTATGTACATGACTGCAACCAGGTTCTGGCACTGCCTTTGGCATCGTTCCATCAGCCAATTAACTCTGGTACAGCAGAGCAAAATGTGTTCCCCTGAACCTATTTTAAGGTTTGCACTTCAAGAAGAGAACAATTTTCAGGTATAATCTTTGTCTTCCACTAAGTATTCTGCTTTAAGACACTCTCCAGTAAATAAATTTTTTTTCATCAATCCACAGTTCATAAAAAATGAATAATTGCTCAGTCAGCTATTGCACAATCCAATACTACCTGAATACAGTTGCTTAAAGCTTCCTCTCACGTATGATTAGATAACCACACAGAGTAAGCACTGGTAGTAACAGAATATTAACATTTTTTTAAATCTTTAAGAAGGGGATATATGATATAAACCAGTAGGTGAGTGTGTTGATTAGCACATGCATCCAGAGTTAATGGTAGGAAAGCAAGAACTGCAAATTCGCACTGTAAAGCCTAATTCTTTGGCTTAACCTTCCCCCCCCTCCTCTTGCCCTGTCCTCCTGGCCCTTTTTAGCATTAACATTTGTTTGAGAACAGAAGCAACCCCAGCCAAACTAACTAAATTTCCCAGGCATTGCCACCCAGCACAGCGACACGTGGCAGCGAGGGAGGGAAGGCAAACGTGCAGAGCTCACATCACACACGGCACCAAGCACAGACACATCCCAGAGGAGAAGCTGCTGCAGCCAGGGAAATTCAGCTCTGAAGAGTTTGCATGGGAACAATCACTCTCTGAAGAAAACTGCTTGCCAGCAAACTTACATCCCACGTTATGACCAGCTCAGACCTGCTGCCTCCTCCCCCACTGACCTCAGAGGGGGGAATTTCGGGAACTGTGGAAAGGAAACATAGAGCTGTCTGCACAGTGTAGAGACAAGAGACCATGTCACATTAACCTCATGCAATTTAACCCAGTTGTATTCATACTCCTCGTGCAATCAGGGTAAATGCTTTTGGGACAGGATGGGCAGTCCTGGAAAGCCCCAGCCCTGTCCCACATTCACCCTCCTGCTTCCCATCCCTGGGCCAGCCTGAGGTTTCTCTGAGCACCTAAAGATCTCACAGACTACAGCATGTCTGCTGTGTTCATGAATTCTAAAAACTGCAGACATGCTTCATTTCTTTAACAGGGTTAACTTATAGAATCACAGAATGGCCTGAGTGGGAAGGGACCTTAAAATCATCTTGTTCCAACCACACTTCTGTGGACAGGGACACCTTCCACTAGACCAGGTTGCACAGAGCTCCATCCAGCCTGCCTTGAATACTTTCAGCGATGTTATCCAGATAAACTGGGCAATGGCCTTATTCCAAGTTAACTGGGGTTTTAATTGATGGGTTCTTCTGAGCCTTGTGCTTGTTACATGGAAAGTGTACACTGATCAAACACCATGAATGAAAAATCCCTGTCAAAATTAAACTCTTTCCATCCATTAATACCTTCAGACTCTGCAGCACTGCCTGAACTGGCAGCTTTTGGCATACTAAATACAGTTTAAATGGATTTAGATGTTAGGCTTCTGTGATGTTCAGTAATGCAACACAAATTGTCCCACAGCTAAATGAAAAAAAAATGGACAAACTAGTTATAGGCTTTTATATCCAATGGCAATTCCAAGCTTGTTTGCAAAGAGCCAAAGATATGAACAGGCCCTTTTTTTGCTAACATTCAAGATTCTTGAATTGAAAACAAAGAGAAGAACCCACTAACCTGCCTCTTCAGTTCTTACTTTTTCTGAGGGCAAACTAGGTTCTCCACCTCCTATTTTGTTAGTGGCAACTACACGGAATTCATATTCAACCCAAGGATTTAAATCCACTACTGTGGTTGTGAACGTTTTCCCGTCGATCACATCTGGAACTATTAAACAGAAAGAAAAAAAAAAAAAGGAAACTAAGGACATGGTGTCCCTGGTCAAAAACATTCCAGCAGAACCGTCACAAGAACTGTGTTACCTGTTGTGGCTCT
The DNA here is from genome assembly GCF_036250125.1 of Pseudopipra pipra. NCBI lineage: Eukaryota > Metazoa > Chordata > Aves > Passeriformes > Pipridae > Pseudopipra > Pseudopipra pipra. The sequence continues at coordinate 3,411,465 of NC_087559.1, read as the reverse complement.
CTGCCATCCCACTGAGAAGGGTGTCCTGGCCTGGATGGTGTAGGTGGTCACTGGGCTGTGATTATCTGTCCCTTCCTGCCAGGAGATCTGAGCTGTGGTATCAGTTATTTCATCCACTCTCACGTGTTCAGGGGGCCCAGGTGAGCCTACAATCAGAATGAAAAAAAACAGGCAGTGTTTTGTGAAGCCAGAGCCCTGGAAGTCACTACCAGCAGTATGGATTCCCACTCTGTCAGCGCCGTGGGAGGAAGGAAACAATTGAGCTTGGAATAGGAACACTTGTAATTATTATTTTACATTCACTAAACTTAACTCTGATCGTTTCAACCTGAAATACTCTCAACTGTAGAACAGATGACTGGGGTTTGGTTTTTTACCAAGAACTATTGTTCAGCACCAACCCTCTGTCTTTCCCTTTAGTCCTAAATGTCCTCCTTTAATCTACTAATACATCTCTGTAGTCTGCCAATTTGTTACCTACAGCTGTTTTGCTGTACAGCACACTGGAACAATTTTTCAGCCCAACATCTGACCAGCAATCCAAGCAGCAATTCAGTCAGACAAGCTTTCTGCTGCCTTCTGGAAAATCCTCATTCTGGGCATCCTGGCAAAAATGCTGGGTTTTGTCTCATCTGCACCAGCAAAGGGGGTTGAAATGACTAACAGTACACAGACAAGGGGAAAATATCTGAGATATTTTAAAATATATTGAGTAAGTGCTGATCACATAATGTGCTTTCCTAGATCAAAGCTTTTTGCCTGTAATAAATGTAGCTGTAACAGCAGCAAAGAAAGCTACAGTTCTGGCTCAACTGTGAACATTCCAGCTCTGAATGAAAAGGAATAAGCCTCCATTATATGCTTTAGACTCCAGCATGTCCCTAGGACAAAGCCTCTCCTGGGCTCTGCCAGCAGTTGCCCATTTCACAGGAAGGATTCTGGAGTCCCCAACGCTTCAGTTTGCAGAGGCAGCAACTCACAACTGGCTCACAGCTGCCAGTGAGTTCCCTCTTGTCAGTGGCTTGAAGGACTGTCAGTGAGAGAAGATGTGAAGTCAGTATTATAACCTCCAGCTCTTAATTTCTCTGGGAAAAAATTAGGCTCCATCCCAAAATTGAGCTGTAATTCTCCCTAACTGCAAGGCAGAATGACATAATTCAAGCCACAGTCATTCATCACCTAATTCAAGTCATGGATTGGGTTTGTAATCTACAACACCAGTTGTTTCTGTAATCTGCAATATAAAAAAAAAGGAAGAAAATATGATTAATAGGAGCTGAAGCTGAAGGTACCTCGGACGATCAGGTCGGCTGCAGATGCCACACTGTCCACCTCTGTCTTCACCATACAGACATACTTCCCACTGTGTTTCAGCTGGATGTTTCTAATCATTAAATCCCCTGATGCACTCTGTGGAAACACAAAGCTCTTGTTAATGTAAATACACTACCTTTGCAGTTTAATATTAAGACTGTATTTGTAAAGGGAAATCAACGAAAAATGTCAAATTGCTCAAGAAGTGCGTAGCAGACACTGTCCAGGACAGCAAGTTACTGCTCCATGCTCGTTGTCTGTGAGCATTTTCCTACCAAACATGAGGTGATGTCCCTCTTTTTGGGAGAATTAAGCTACACCATGGTGAGCTCAGGCTGGGAACACACCTCCTGCTCTCAGGAAGCATCAATAACATCAGTGCCCTGTGACAGATCAACCATTTGTCTCAAAGCCCCAAGAAAGGGAAAAACAAGCTTTCTATGGCCATGAACCAATCTAACTTCTATACAGGCTTTATGGAATTTATAGCTAGAATTTATAAGCCAAGTTATGACAGATTTTTAAGGAACGTGTAAATGACAAAGCTGAATTTGAGCCATTCTGCAGGATACTGTGAGCACACTTTCATTGAAAGCTTGGGCTAAATTTCCCATTTTGCAAGCCTATTCTTTGTTCTTCACTGAATATTTAATCTTTAAGTTTTTTCTCCCCCAATGTTCTCTCTCTTATCATAGCATGTGGTTGATATCCTGAGTCACAGGAAACACACACAGAACTTGAGTAGTAACTGTAACTTCAAATCATCTCAGGGCTCCTTGTAAAATATTTGTTTTCTACATCACTGAGCAGAGAACTTGATACTAAACCACTGGCAGTGTCCCTTAAAAAAAAAATCTCCTCTTCATGTCAGCTGAATTACTGCTTTAACCTCATTCACAAGGTATTTTCCATGTGAAAAACCTCTTAGACAGATTTGGATTTCTGAAAGCTTTACATTTAAATTTTCTGGAGAAAATTTGTTTGAGGACAGAGCCCTACTTTGTGTGTATTTGCAGCTACTCTGGCCACACGACTGATTCCTGGGCACACAGCACTTTGGGAGAAAGGGAAAGACATGATTTTTAGGTTTATTTTAATCTTAGGAAAAAAAAATTAACCTTTCCAAATGTTTGGTTATTTTTCTTTGTTTCAGCATTACAATGTCTCAATTCTTTATTCAACAGAAGCTGAAACCAATTGCCTGATTCCCTTCCATGTGTGTGCCTGGTCTTCTGTGAAAGCACAGATGGAAGTTGTTTGCAGGACAATTCAGTGCTGATTGCTTACAATAAATTAAAAGTTGGGTTAAAAGCAATCTAAAATCCATCTACTTGATTGGAAGTGGATATTCAGGGAATGCCCAACATCAGCAATGAATACAAGCAAATTACGTTCTGCACA